>NC_136489.1:146856949-146909449 GCF_053919585.1 Euprymna scolopes
CCGAAAATAAAACCTGAGGTGCTGTCATTTTTTGGAGAGAAGTTTATTGCAGTTTTTCCTTCAGAACAAGAGCAAAAATGGATCAGATATGTTTTCAATTGGTTAGATATTTAAACTCCAAATAAATATATGTACGATTTACATTTCCCAAGTTATACATTCATACACATACATATACACACATGCATATAAACACACTCTTGAGTAACATTTAACGTTAATTATCGTAATACGCACAATGCAGTGTGAGGATGCAAGATTTACAATGATTTGAAGCAGGAAGTGACGTAAATTTCCAGTTAGTTGATTGGATTCCTGAGAATTTATGTTCCATAAAAAAATTTACATAATAGAAAATGTTTTTATTCTGTTTCCCTTTTCTTTCTAAATGACTGACTTCACGTGATTCCTGAAACTTAAAATACTTGGGAGACAACTTCTTCCATTCTTTTATTATAGTAATTACTAGGGAACCAACACTGCGATTGGTAACATGTTTTGAAACGCCACAAATGTCATAATTCAGATCAGAAGTAAAAGATACCCATAAATTTTTTCACTTCAAAATTGGACTGCAGAAATCTTGTATTTTTCTACTTGTGTGAGTTTAATCAATCTTTCTTAACATACAATTATCATTACTGTTATTTAATTTAAGCCACTGTAATGCATAGTATTCCAAGGTCATCTAGAATATGATTATATTGATATGTTCATCAGTTTTGTAGAATAATATTTATTAATGACCTCCCCGACAAAACTGCCCCTGAGATGGGTATACATGCTGATGACACAACACTCTATAACAGGCATGACAGGAAAACAAATGAACACATAACTAAAGAAATGGAACAACACTAGAGGATGACCTCCAATTTGTAGTGGAATGGGGACAAAAATGGTTGGTCACATTCAATGCTGCCAAGACTAAACTGGTTTTCTTCAATAATTACAAAAATCCTTCTCTGCCACCTATAGCAATGGCCAGTGACTCCCTGTCTGAAAGTACATCTTTCAAACTGCTTGGCCTAACGTTCACAGGAAACATGAGTTGAAACAACTATATTGAAAACATTGCCAGGGCCGCTGCGAGGAAGGTAGGCTCTCTCTACCGTGCTAGAAAACTACTGCCACCTGAAAGTATCCTGTACCTCTATAAGGCCACGATTCGCCCATGTAATGAGTATTGCTGTCACATTTGGGCTGGTACATCTGCTACTAGTCTCTCGCTCCTAGACAAGGTTCAAAAGAGAGTCGCCAATCTGATAGGCCCTGAACTGGCATCTAAGCTTCAGCCTCTGTCCCATCGACAAAACGTTGCATCCCTCTGCCTGTTCTACAAGTATTTTAATGGTGAATGCTCCGACGAACTGCAGACACTTGTGCCCCCACGATGTAGACACCCTCGACAAACCCGACAGGCAGCTAAATCCCACTCCCACACAGTAGAGATCCCTAGATGTAGAAGATCTTTCTACTACAGTAGTTTCTTCCCCAGAACCGCTAGATTCTGGAATTCCATTCTAGGTCCCTGCTTCCCCAACTGTACTGACATGCAGAAGTTTAAGTGTAACGTGAACCGACATCTTGCTGCCCAAATCCCAACATAGTGCCCCAGTAGCTGCTGCCCCTGATAGTAGCCCCCTACACCACAGTGGCAATGTGCCTTGTTTGGGGTGAAAATGTAATAAAAAAAAATTATAAGCATTTTCATTCGGAATACACAACACCATAACCGGAGTAGGATGTTTTGTTCTCAATGTCCCTTTAACCTCAGCTGTCGGCTTTACAATAAATCTGCCACCTTTGCCGGTCCGAATAGCATCTACATATTTTATTTAAAAATATCATTATAATAAATGACTTTTATTGAACCATGTAATAATTTTATTGCACCTTTTCAATCTCCTTTTCCATTTATAGCTGTTGTAAACAAGTTCTTTGGTGTAAGATTTTGACTTCAAGCCATATTTTATTTCCTGTCTAAACGGCTTGTCTACTTAAATTCAATGACCTTTTTTTCTCATGGATTTGGTTGGATCTTTTAGGACTTTGGGTATGAAAAATTTAATAAAATATTTGATTTTGTTTGATTCTTTCACTTTCAAATTTATTCTTATAGTTTGACTGATAGTTACTTCATTGTGTACATTAAAAATACAGTCTTTATAGACACTCCAACTACATGATGCGCGTATGCAAATGCATGAGAAATGAAGTCACCGAAATGAAGTAGGTAAAAATAATCATTTCAAAAGAAATGATCATGTTAGAGATAGGAATAACGTTCGAGATCACATGAGAGACATGGATAATGTTCGAGAATTGGTAACGATAGAATGAGGAAATAACTATCGTTGTTCAAAAAAAAAAGCGAGTTCTTTCCTATTCTTTATCTGCTTTGCGACTGAGGCTACAACGTGTTTTTTCTCGTGTATAAACGTGTGTAAAAGTCTACAGCGGTATAATAATATTCTTTAAATCTCGTCTCATATCACGAGTACATTCAGCAAATTACGCACTTTTGGATCTTTTCGTTTTTGGTTACTCATATTGACGAAAGATTTTGAAAAAGTAATAACAATAGTGTACAAAATGGCTCTGACATCTATGTAAGATTTCAAAACAATTGACGTAATGCTTGTTCAGTTAAACAACGTAACGTTCATTGTAAATTTTGTTTCCACACCATGTATATATATATGTATATATGTTTTGTTTCCACACCATGTATATATATATATATATATATATATATATATATATATATATATATATATATAGAGAGAGAGAGAGAGAGAGAGAGAGAGAGAGAGAATAAATTACAAAAACTATATTAAAAAATTCATGATGTTGACCATCTTATAATTTATTCCTTTAATTCGGTTGACTTTTACAATTCTTCGACTGAATTAAAGGAATAAATTATAAGATGGGCAACATCATGAACTTTGGAATATAGTTTTTGTCACTTATTCTCTATATTGTAATGACATCGAGCTTCTTAAATAAAGAATGGTATATATTATAACAAAATATATTTCTACATATATTTATATATGATGAAAATAATGGAAATAGTTTCGGACTAAAATTCGCAACTGGCATACATTCAAATATTACCACCGACGCAATTTTGAAGAATTACAAACATGAAGATACGGATTTTCAAAAAAGGTTTCATACAGGGTGTAATTTCTGTTGCAGTTACTCATCCATATGAAACTGTACTTCCTAAGAGATATATAGATGCTTTGAAACACCTAGCGAATAACAAGAACTTGATTATATCACCAGCTGATAAAGGTGGTGGTATAGTATTAATGGAAAAAGATGAATACCTGGAAAAAATTTCCACATTGTTGGCAGACAGCAACACTTACACCAAAACTGATTTAAAGACAGTAAATCGAAGTGTTGAGAATTTCAACCAATCTTATAAAAAACTTATAAAATACAACAAAACTTGGATGTCATACATTGAATACCACCCCAATGTTCCATCACTATATGGCCTGCCAAAAATTCACAAACCAGACATCCCTATGCGCCCTATAATATCCGGCATCGGTAGTGCCACACACAAAATTGCACGTGCCATATCCAACGTTTTGACTCCACTACTGGGCACTATCAGCACCTCCCACATAAAGAACTCCGGAGATTTACTGAACAAAATAAAAAACATTAACGTGCAAAACAAAACTATTCACAGCTTAGATATAACATCATTATATACTAATGTCCCCATTAAAAAATGCTTGAATCTACTCCTTAAACATTTAAAAAAATCTAACATTAGCTTACCTTTTCCTCCCGACACTCTTATAAAAATCATTAGACTTATAACTAACATGACTTACTTTCATTTCAATAACAATTTCTATAAACAAAATTTTGGTCTTCCTATGGGTAACCCTCTTAGTGGAGTATTAGCTTGCCTTTTCTTAGAATTCCTAGAATCTGGTCCTTTCAAATTCAGATTACCTCCAAACACAGAGTATTTCAGATACATTGACGACATCTTAATTTTTCTTCCTGAAAATACGCGCATAAATATCATTACAGACAAATTAAACTCAGTCGAACCTTCCATAAAGTTTACCTATGAAACAGAAAATAATAACTCATTACCTTTTCTTGACATACTTATAATAAAATCCAATAATAAACTATCCTTCAAAGTTCACCGCAAAACTACACACAAAAACGATTACATACATTTCTATTCACACCATAACAATAAAATAAAAACAGGAATGATAATTGGTTTCTTCTTACGCGCTTTCAGAATTTGCAGTCCTGAATATCTGGACGAAGAATTCAAATACCTTACAAACATTTTGAAAACCTTGCAATATCCGACATATTTCATATTGAATGCTAAGAGAAAAGCCACACAAATATTTTCCAGAATAAATAATAATAAAAAATCATACACACCAGACCTTTCTCTCATAAACAGACATCTTCTTTTACCTACACACACCAATAATACAATAATTTATAACACACTAAACAAACTAAAAATTCCTATCGTACAAACCACATCACTAACCATAAGACATATATTAAAAACCACGAAACATCTCTATAACAAACCAGTTTCCGATGGAGGTATATATACTATTCCTTGCCATAATTGCCATCATAAATACGTTGGTGAAACTCAGCGTAAATTGGAAAAAAGGCTCAATGAACACAAAAGAGATATAAAAAATAGCAATTCCCTAAGTGCATTATTCTCTCATACATTGCAACATAACCACACCTTTGATTTTAAACAAGCAAAAGTAGTTAAATTCATTTCAAATAAACCGCGCCGGAGACTCCTTGAATCTGCGCTTATCGCAATTTCAAGCACTATTAAACAACGTGGAGGTTTCTATAACATAGCGCCATTAATAAGTAAACTGTTATTAAAAGAACATCATTTAACTGTGGACACAGGTTAACTTTCTCACACCATTAAAACACCCCCTGTAATAATTAACATATAATCTCAATCAATAAATTACATAAAAAACACTAATTTCATTCCTGTTACAAACTTATATTTAAATTTCAACAGATATATCTTTTCCCCAATAAGAATATAAACTTGCGTTCATAGTTTTAAAATTAAATTAACGATTATATGACATCACTAAAATTTCCTTTCTCTTTAACAGCGCCAGCCCCCCTTCCTTTTTGAATTTCCAGCATCAATTTTTCCGTTTCTCTTAAATAGAACTGCGTCACACTGTGCACGTGAAACTTTTTCAAATATTTTTTGTACTGGTATATTTTTTGGTTTCTTAATCTCATTCACCCAGAGGAAGTCTCGAAATAAAGACGAAACGTTGGTGAACACATAATACGGTTTGTTCCTTTTTTATTTTCTCTATTTTGTCGGAATACTATTTCCATTATTTTCATCATTCTGTTAAAATGGAACACCGAACTTTTAAGCAAAAATTGCGGCAATACAAAAAAATACTAATCGCTGCCAACTCTCACAACAACAGGAGAACTTTTTTGCTTAAATGTATACAAGAAAAAAATTATACCCAAAAGTACATTTAAATATTTGAAATATTCGCACCATATTTTCCCGGATTACATTGAAAAATATTTAGTTGCTCTAGCGGATCTTTTAAAACAACAAAGTTCTCATTTATTCCATGAAGCCCGGACATTAGCTAACGACCTACTACAGAACTACACCATGACACACAATTTTTTCTTAAATATAAACAAATCAATTCAAAGATTCAGCACCCGCCATTGTCACAAACTGGATAATAAACTTACAAAATTAATTTCCGACAGCAAATGGAAAACTATAGGACGCCCGGATCTAATACAAAATCTTTCTACTAAAGTACTCTCAAACACTGAAATTGAAGCCCTTAGTTTCGGACTAAAATTCGCAACTGGCATACATTCAAATATTACCACCGACGCAATTTTGAAGAATTACAAACATGAAGATACGGATTTTCAAAAAGGTTTCATACAGGGTGTAATTTCTGTTGCAGTTACTCATCCATATGAAACTGTACTTCCTAAGAGATATATAGATGCTTTGAAACACCTAGCGAATAACAAGAACTTGATTATATCACCAGCTGATAAAGGTGGTGGTATAGTATTAATGGAAAAAGATGAATACCTGGAAAAAATTTCCACATTGTTGGCAGACAGCAACACTTACACCAAAACTGATTTAAAGACAGTAAATCGAAGTGTTGAGAATTTCAACCAATCTTATAAAAAACTTATAAAATACAACAAAACTTGGATGTCATACATTGAATACCACCCCAATGTTCCATCACTATATGGCCTGCCAAAAATTCACAAACCAGACATCCCTATGCGCCCTATAATATCCGGCATCGGTAGTGCCACACACAAAATTGCACGTGCCATATCCAACGTTTTGACTCCACTACTGGGCACTATCAGCACCTCCCACATAAAGAACTCCGGAGATTTACTGAACAAAATAAAAAACATTAACGTGCAAAACAAAACTATTCACAGCTTAGATATAACATCATTATATACTAATGTCCCCATTAAAAAATGCTTGAATCTACTCCTTAAACATTTAAAAAAATCTAACATTAGCTTACCTTTTCCTCCCGACACTCTTATAAAAATCATTAGACTTATAACTAACATGACTTACTTTCATTTCAATAACAATTTCTATAAACAAAATTTTGGTCTTCCTATGGGTAACCCTCTTAGTGGAGTATTAGCTTGCCTTTTCTTAGAATTCCTAGAATCTGGTCCTTTCAAATTCAGATTACCTCCAAACACAGAGTATTTCAGATACATTGACGACATCTTAATTTTTCTTCCTGAAAATACGCGCATAAATATCATTACAGACAAATTAAACTCAGTCGAACCTTCCATAAAGTTTACCTATGAAACAGAAAATAATAACTCATTACCTTTTCTTGACATACTTATAATAAAATCCAATAATAAACTATCCTTCAAAGTTCACCGCAAAACTACACACAAAAACGATTACATACATTTCTATTCACACCATAACAATAAAATAAAAACAGGAATGATAATTGGTTTCTTCTTACGCGCTTTCAGAATTTGCAGTCCTGAATATCTGGACGAAGAATTCAAATACCTTACAAACATTTTGAAAACCTTGCAATATCCGACATATTTCATATTGAATGCTAAGAGAAAAGCCACACAAATATTTTCCAGAATAAATAATAATAAAAAATCATACACACCAGACCTTTCTCTCATAAACAGACATCTTCTTTTACCTACACACACCAATAATACAATAATTTATAACACACTAAACAAACTAAAAATTCCTATCGTACAAACCACATCACTAACCATAAGACATATATTAAAAACCACGAAACATCTCTATAACAAACCAGTTTCCGATGGAGGTATATATACTATTCCTTGCCATAATTGCCATCATAAATACGTTGGTGAAACTCAGCGTAAATTGGAAAAAAGGCTCAATGAACACAAAAGAGATATAAAAAATAGCAATTCCCTAAGTGCATTATTCTCTCATACATTGCAACATAACCACACCTTTAAACAAGCAAAAGTAGTTAAATTCATTTCAAATAAACCGCGCCGGAGACTCCTTGAATCTGCGCTTATCGCAATTTCAAGCACTATTAAACAACGTGGAGGTTTCTATAACATAGCGCCATTAATAAGTAAACTGTTATTAAAAGAACATCATTTAACTGTGGACACAGGTTAACTTTCTCACACCATTAAAACACCCCCTGTAATAATTAACACATAATCTCAATCAATAAATTACATAAAAAACACTAATTTCATTCCTGTTACAAACTTATATTTAAATTTCAACAGATATATCTTTTCCCCAATAAGAATATAAACTTGCGTTCATAGTTTTAAAATTAAATTAACGATTATATGACATCACTAAAATTTCCTTTCTCTTTAACAGCGCCAGCCCCCCTTCCTTTTTGAATTTCCAGCATCAATTTTTCCGTTTCTCTTAAATAGAACTGCGTCACACTGTGCACGTGAAACTTTTTCAAATATTTTTTGTACTGGTATATTTTTTGGTTTCTTAATCTCATTCACCCAGAGGAAGTCTCGAAATAAAGACGAAACGTTGGTGAACACATAATACGGTTTGTTCCTTTTTTATTTTCTCTATATTTATATATATATATGCGTATATATGTATGCATATATATGTATATATGTTTATATATATGTATACATACATGTATGTATATATATATATATATATATGTATATATATATAAACATATATGCGTGTGGGTATATGTGTGCATAAAGTTGTGTATATAAAAATAAAGATTGCAAAAATTTTATACAAAACTACAAGAAACTAATGAGTAATTAAAAAAAATTAAGAAAATATATGCAAACACAATTTGTAATATTTTAATAAAATATCTTAAACAAAAATGTTGCTCAGCTGTTCATATATAAATACATATATATCCATAAATATACACGTACATACATATACACAAATTTATAACTACATATACACAGATATACACATTTATCCACACATATATACACGTATAACATATATATATATATATATATATATATATATATATATATATATATATATATATATATACACATACACGTATAATATAACCTTGTGTGACGGACATAACCCAAAGACTCAACTCAATGGATGTCCTATGTGTCTACACAGTTATAAGTGTAGTCCTAGGTGGTTCAGCTCGAACATTCACAAAAGTCCTGCGACACAGTGTCAGTCGCTTTCACGAAGACAGGGTTGATACGACGTTAGATGCAGCAGTTTGATAATCCTTTCTCTTCCCCCCCCCCTCACTCAGCTAATTCAAACGAATATATCCGGTTTGTGGGGCATATCAGACACCGTTTTCTTTTGTGAAAAGAAAAGTACAACCAAACCATAACATCAGTATTTGTTCATAGGGTCTAATTCTTTTTATTATTTGAGTTTTTATGTAATAAATCTATAATAATAATACTATGTATTATTGTTAAATAATGCAAATTCGGATATGCTGTTTAGAAGAGACTGATGCAATATCAAAAATCACACTACATTAGTTAAATATGTTTTATTCTTTTGGTTTCTCTGCGGTTTTTCATTTTTTGATTTATTCAATTCACTGTTCATATTTTACAGTCCAAAGGAATCCAATTACCCTAGAACCTTTTCATTCGTTTTAAAATAATTTGATTTTATCTGAATCTATATTCAAACTGGTTTTATTACATTTGTCCGTTGTTAATTTATGTTTGAAATCTCATTTATATGTTAGTCTTGGGTTCTTCAACGTTGTTTTTAGACATTAATTTTATGAGAATCATTTATGGAATTCATTTCATACAAATAATGCGATAACTCAAAGAAGCCCAGACAAAACATGGCATGGTAGATAATAATCAAAGAATTGACCTATATTAAATGGGTTTAGAGTATAGGACGCCAATACTGTTTTGTTTCTCAAAAAAGAGTTTTGTTATTCCATCAATGGTACTTAAGAATGAAATTTGCGTTTGCGTATCGATATAGAAATTAACAATCGTACACATATATTTGTATATATACGAGGGTTGTTTCCAAAGCAATGACTTCTATTTTTATTCCGTACGAATAGATCAGAGGGAATTGCAAATTGCTTGTTATGGGGGCTGTACTTATGCATTCATGACGTGAAAGTTCATATATCTATTGCAGATATTGACGGTTTGAGGCTCTAAGAAAGCAACCACTGTCATGGACGTGCATTCGAATTCTTCCATGAAGTAAAAATTGAACCGATCAGCATTCATCGCTACCTTCAGATTGGCGACAGAAATGTGAGTGGTAAAGTGGGCTCCGGACTTTTACGACCGAGGCTGGTAAAAGTGTACTGAGAATGGTAGTAATTATGTGGAACATAAATCTTGTAGCACAAGGTCGCTCGTTTTAGTGGTATCACTTCCGTCTTCGTAACTCTGCATATATATATATATATATTTTTTTTTTTTTACACAGTGATCACCACTTATCAAGGCCCGGAAGCCACTCAGGGATAAGGGTTATTGCAAGTACATTACGTTAGTGTGGAGATTTGATGAAGTGTTTAATTAAGGAGGCGGTTCATTAGGAATTTGTTTACATTGGACTTGAAGACATCTAAGTTGTAGTCCGGAGGGAAGCAGGCAGACGGAACAGAGTTCCACAGGCGTGCAGTTCTAAGAAAGAAGCTTTGTTCATGGAATCCGCGTTTTGATCTAGGCACAGATATAGAGTGGGGGAAATTTTTCACAGTGGATTCGGCTAGACGGGTGTTTTTCGTGAAAGATTGGCGAGGGGGGGCAGAGATTGGAGTTCAGACGAGCACCTGCCATGGAAATAACGATAAAACAAGGATAGGCTCGCAACGTCTCTTCTGTGGGAGAGAGGTTGCAGGGTAGAGAAAAGGGCATCCCCCACTAAGCCACGAAGTCTATTTTGTACTCTGTCAAGGCAGGATAGGCTGTTTTTAGCAGCTCCTGCACAGATATGGCAGCAGTATTCCATCCTTGGACGTACTTGGCTTTTATATAGATAGAGAATTGCATCAGTAGTGAGATATCTTCTGGAGCGGTAGAAGGATCCCACCATCTTTCCAGCGACCTTGTCAACAGACTTGATGTACGTGTTCCATTTCAGATCAGAAGTAAAGGTCTAACCCAGAAGCTTGTCAAAACACGGGGCCTCACCCAGACGAGAGCCATCCATCACAGTTGATGCCAGCTGGGGATCAGAGCGTTGATGATGTAAGGATAGGAGTTTGGTTTTGGATGCATTAAAGGTAACCAGCCACATCTTCCCCCACTGAACCACGCGCTCGAGATCAGAGGAGAGAGAATCAGAGAGAACTTTGTCATTTACAGCCTTTGATGTGTTGCCGTAGATGGTCGTGTCATCAGCATAGATGTCAACGAATGATTTAATTATGTGTTTAGGGAGGTCATTGATGTAGATCAGGAAGAGAGTTGGGCCCAGGATTGACCCCTGAGGGACTCCATTTATATTGCAGGCCTCCGATTTTTGTCCATCTACCACTACTCTTATGAGCCTATCAGAGAGAGATGATTTAATGATTGAGAAAACATTTCCAGTTATACCGTAGTTATATATATATATATATATATATATATATATATATATATATATATATATGAAACATTCAGAGTTTAACAAGTCTAGAATTCTTGGAAAGAAACTATTAGAATAGGAAGTTGTATTATAACGATCTATAAAAATTACAAATTGGCGAAGACCACTAGACCAACGAGTAAAACGATCTGGAAAAAAGAAACGGGGAATACATGAGACAATTTTAAAGAACAAATGCTTTATAACTATTTATAGAAAAAGACTAGCAACATTGCGTCTACATCTATGTGTATGTGTTTGTGTGTATGTGTGTGTGTGAGAGAGAGACTGAGAGAGAGAGAGAGAGAGAAAGAGAGAGTGCGTGTATAGCAGAAGAAACGTGGCCAACCAGATGATACGCTTCTGAAACTTCAAGTACTTTCAAATATTGCAAATTCACCAACCCAATTATGACACGCAGTACTCCATACATGGTCTGATCGTAGTCTTGTAGGGATGGAGAATGGTCCCGGATGTAAGAAAATATTTAGAGCAATAGAAGCAACCAACGTTACGAGAAGCAGAAATGGTTCTACTGTATGAACTCAGATTTGATGAGAAAGAAAAACCAAGAAGTTTCGAGAACATACACGAAAATCTCAAGAACCAATGAAAGACGCTAAACAGGATTAAACAAAACAAGCCATTTCGTTCAACACCCCACAACCGAGCCCAGGTAAACTTTCAGATCACTTGCATATTTTAACTGATGTCAGGAAGATGTGTGAGAATAAACATCAGAATAGAGAATGGCATCGTCACCATAGATATTTGATGATAGTATTATTAGTTCACAAGGAGCTTTCACACAGGCCTTCAGAGATTTCTCCCTGAAAACAGCCAGTGGTTTTCCCTGGAAGATAAGTGACAACAAGTCTCCCAAAGTTTCCAGTACTTTCCACCTCTTTCGATAACATTTGCAAATAAATTTACATTATCGTAACAGCTGCTTGCCATTGATTTCTCGTTGGCAGCAGCTATTGGTCTTTGCTGGTGCTTGAGTGGCAATAAGCCTCCCATAGGTCTCAGTTATATTCGCACTTATTCGGCTGTGGTCTGGTAGGTTCATCGTTCTTTCCTTCTTCCTTGACTCTACTTGGTTTTTGGTCTCGCTCTTTTTGGGGCGTGGGGCAGTAATGTGGCAATTGGGGAATGAGTGGACGTGTTTGGTGAGAGAACTTTTAGAAATGCGGCTTCAGTGTTCCATGTAGTGTTTCATGTTTTGCCTTTGCTGCAGTTTGTATTATTATTATTATTATTATTATTATTATTATTATTATTATTATTATTGTCTCACATGGAGCTTTCACAGAAGTCAACAAACGATCGGTTTGGAAATCTGTGATGTTCTCTGGAAGCTGAGTGACAACAAGTCTCCCCAGACGGCCAGCTCTCTCCACCTCCTTCGATAGCATTTGCAAATAAATCTGCGTCATCGCAACAGCCTCATACCATTGATTTCTCGCTGGTAGTGGCTATTGGTTTGTACTGGAATTTGAGTGGCACTAAGCCTCCCCACGATCCCAGTTCTCTTCGCGCTTGTCCAGCGGAGGTCTGGCCAGCGCTCTCTCCTCGGTCTTTCTATCCCCCTTGACCATTCTCAGCTCTTTGGTATCACTTTCTATTGGGGGAGGGGCGGTGATGAGACAATGGGGGGATGCATGAGGCCTTGTATTTTTGCAGCTATTCCTCTGATTCCAATTTCTGCCATTCTTTTTCAAAGTTTTTCGGAATTGTTCCTAGTACTCCTACTATTATCGGTACTATTTTGATTTTCTTCATCATCCAAATCTCTTTTAACTCTCTGGCTAGCTCTGTGTATTTGGTTCGTTTCACCTTTTCTTTCATACTCACCCTGTGGTCAGCTGGGACAGAAAAGTCTATGATTTGACAGGATTTTTCTTTCTTGTTAATTATTACGAGATCTGGTCTTCGTGCTTGGATGGGTTTGTCCGTCTGTATGTCCATGTCACATAGGATTTTGTGGTTCTCGTTGCTGTTGCGGGTTTATGCTTGTACCATTTGTCTGTACGCTCAAAATGCATCCGTTTGCATAATTCCCAGTGCACCGGCCTCCCCACTTGGTCATGCCTGTTTTTGTATTCCTTTTGGGTCAGTTTGCTGCATTCACTTACTATATGGTTTATCGTTTCGTCTCTATCTACATAGTCTGCATTTGCTGTTTTCTTGTGTTTTATTGATCCTTGCTTTGATATGGTTGGTTCTTATCGAGTTATCTTGTGCTGCAGTTATTACAGATTCAGTTTCTCGGTTTATATGCCCTTTTCGCATCCATGTCCAGGTGTTTTCGTTATTTTCATCTTTTGTCATTCTTATAAATCTTCCGTGGAGTTGTTTCTCTTCCCATTTCTCTTTTCTCGTTTTGTCGTTTCTCTCTGTTTTCTGTTTTCTTGTTTTTTTCGGTGTCTCTCGCTGCCATAACTATCCTTTCAGTGTTTTGCATTATGTATTTTTCTAGTTCTTTTTTGAGTCCTTCACACAGTCTTCTATACAGATCAGTCCTCTCCCACCGTATTTCCTTTTCACGTAGAGTCTGTCAGTATCGCCCTTTCGGTGTAGTGCATTATGCATGGTCATGAGTTTCCTGATTTTCTGGTCGAGTTGTCTCAGTTCTTCTTTTGTCCACCCTATAAACGGTCCAGAGTATCTTACTAGTGATACTGCCCATGTATTTATACCTTTTATTAGGTTTCTGCTCTATAATTTCGTTTCCAGGTGTTTTCCTGTTCTCCTGAGGTATTCCTTTCAAATTTTCTCTTTCATTTCCGTTGCTCTGATGGTGTCCGCTTCCAGAATTCCCAAGTATTTATAGTTGTCTTGTTCCCCTAGTGCC
Source organism: Euprymna scolopes (assembly GCF_053919585.1). Lineage (NCBI taxonomy): Eukaryota > Metazoa > Mollusca > Cephalopoda > Sepiida > Sepiolidae > Euprymna > Euprymna scolopes. The sequence continues at coordinate 146,871,010 of NC_136489.1, forward strand.
CTCATTTCTCTTTGGTTGGGTAGTTCCATGCCTTCTGTCGTTTCCAGCTTTCCCTTTCTTATAACTAGTTGTGAGCACTTTTCCATTCTAAATTCCATTTAGATATCTTGGCTCAAGATTCTGGTAGTGTTGATTAGTCTCCAGATCCTTTTCGGTCCTTCTAAAAGGTTTCAGATCGTCCATGTACATCAGGTGGTTCATTTTTTCCTCTGTATTGGAGAACTTGTATCCGGCTTGGCACTTTTTCGGAATACTGTTCAAGGGCATCATGGCTATGATGAACAGTAGTGGTGATAGTGAGTCTCCTTGAAAGATGCCTCTTTGTATGTTAATTTCTGTTATGTGTTGTCCATCGGCTGTCAATTCCAGTCTCCATGTTTTCATTACATTTTTTATTACGTTGGTGATCCCGCTTGGTATTTTATACATTTTTAGGCATTCTATTATCCATCCTTGGGGGATCCTGTCGTACGCTTTTTTGTAGTCGATCCATGCCATGGCTAAATTCTTTCTCTTCCTTTTTACCTCTTTTAGGATTTTTTAATCTATATATAACAGGTCACGTGTTCCTCTTTTTCCTTTTTGGCATCCTTTCTGCACCTCGGGGATGAGTCCACGGTTATTCAGTGAGTGGTAGATTTGTTCCCTCAGTTTCGCTGTATCTTCCACATAGTTGGTAGGCATGTGATTGGCCTATAGTTGCTAGAGACGGTTCCTTTCTCCGTGTCCTTCTGTAGCAGTGTGGTTCTACCTTTTGCCATCCAGTCTGGTATGCTTGCTTCCTGTATACATCTTATCAGGTTTTGGGCTAGCCTTTCGTGTAAGGTTGTGGAATTTTTGAACCAGTATGCATGTATCCTGTCGTGCCCTGTACTCTCCAGTTTGCCATTTTTCCTATGGTTTTCGTTAGGGGTTCCTTGTTGATTTCATTCACTGTTCCTTCTTCTATTTGTTGTAACTCTTCTTTCATGTCTTTCAGCCACTCGGCATTTCTATTGTGATCTCGTCGCTCTTCCCATATTTTACTCCAGTAGAGTTTTGTTTCTGTCGGATTTGATTGTTCTGTTTTTGTTTTTCCTCCGTTCACATTTTGATAGAATTGACTTTCATTAGTTTCAAATGTTCTGTTTTCTTTGCATTGGTCAGATTTATATCGTCTCAATCTCGCTTATCTTGCTTTTGGTTGTTGTTGCTTTGTTTTAAATAAAACAATAAAATTCTGATTAAATAAATCTGTGTAAATATAAAAAGGTAAAACTATTTAGAAATAAATACACAGACAAATCTATTTTTATTGTCTATTTATGTGGATTGAATTTCTTGTTCTGATATAAAATGCGCTTGAAAGTCATCTGAATGTAACATTAATTCATTGTTTTAATCGTTGATTTTTTTAAAACTCCAAACATATTTGAACTGTTTTCAAATTTCATGACACAAAGAAAACTTACTTTTGTATGAAAAATAAACTTTCAACACTTTTTATACCAAAACAAATTTGAATTGAATTTTTAGTCGACAAACTAAATCCTTTATGTTATGCACGCTTGCTATGTGACCATATCTAAAATTTTAGAGCAACCAAGCCAGTATTTGTTTTTATTCAAAACTTTCGTATTATGACACATTAGTCAACTATCTTGAATTTTAGTCTGTTTTCAGATGGTTTTACTAAAACCACTATAAGACTTCCATCTTGAAAATGAAATGCTTAAAACCATTCCAAACTATTAATACATCAAAGATGAAATAATTACAATCCACTGATTCCTTGGAAGCATCTTGTTTGTCCGTTTATCACAAAACACTTTACTCTAAATATTTACTTTAGATACGACTCAGTGAACACCACTCTGATCTAACGAACAATACCCGGGAAGTTTTAGTAGTATACAGCTTTTTTTCCTATTTTCCCATCAAACAACAGATAGTGCAACTTTAGCGTAGAGGTAGGGGCTACTATCGGGGACCTAAGTTGCAAAGATACTATGTAGGGAGTTGAGTAGCAAAATGTCTGTTCACAGTACACTTGAACATCTGTAAGTCAGTACAGATGGGAAAGCAGAATCCCGGAAGGGAGTCCCAGAGTCTAGCAGCTCTTGGGAAAAAAACTATTACAAGTAGAGTAGAAGGCTTTCTTACATCTACAAATCCCTACTGTGTAGAGGTGCGATTTTGCTGATTGTCGGGTTTGTCGGGGGTATTTATATCGAGGGGTACAAGGGCTTGTAGTTCGTCGGTGCATCCACCATTAACATATTTATAGAACAGACAGAGGGATGTAACATTTCGTCGATGGGACACAGGTTGGAGCTTATATGAAAATTCAGGTGTGATTCTCTTTTGAACCCTGTCCAGAAGCGAGAGACTAGTAGCAGATGCACCATCATAAATGTGACAACAATAATCCATACATGGGCGAATGGTTGCGTTGTAGAGGTACAGGATACTTTCGGGCGTAAATAACTTTCTAGCACGGTAGAGAGAGTTTACCTTCCGCGTAGCGGCCCTGGCAATGCTTTCACTGAATCTCTTCCAACTCATTTTCCCTCTGAACGTTAAGCCTAGGAGTTTGAAAAGTACTTTCAGGTAATATATCCTTAATTATTGGTAGTGTAGAAGGTTTTTTGTAATTATTGAAGAAAACAAGCTTAGTCTTGACAGCATTGACTGTTACCATCCATTTTTGTTCCCATTCCATTACAGTTAGTTGAAGATGATACATCACTTATGTGTTGTTTAAGTTCAATTATGGAATGGCTGCGGCGGCATACATCAAAGAAACAGAAAGCATTTGTATTTTCTCCCCCAAGCATACGTAGCTTTTACTATTTCTTGGCTTAGATTAAAATGGCGCACATCAAAGTCGCCATTGTTTCTCACATTCACAGATAGAGACATTGTTTACCTTGAAATTTCATTCATCCCCTCCCACGTTACAGCTTTTCACAGTCTGACGACATTTGCTAGCTTTCCTTTGTCGGATATTGCATCAGAATATACGATGAGAAGTGGAGCAACAATGATTGCAAGACGTTCATGAAGACATAAAAAATAAGTCGTTAACATCCTTTGATTTTTCTATTAAAAGGAACAATGTTATGACTTGAAACTTATCCGAATTAGGACATAAATAAAATTCGTTTTCTTTATTGATAACAGGAAGGTGAAGATTAGTGAGAGAAAAAAACTAAGTGCATGAAGCTTGCAAGGAAATACAAACACAAAAACGATATTAATAAAAATAAACGTAGGAACACCAGGAAGAGTGTCGATAAACTTAGAAAATGTAGACATTATATCTGAATTTTTGAGATGAGGATTGATAATTTATATTATTTAAACACCTGTTCTCATCTTGAGTGTAATTTTTATAACGTTTAGGCAGATCTAACCGCCTACATTTTTCAAGTCTCTCTTATTGAACTCAGGAATCTTTCTGTCGAACTCGCACTGGTTACTTACTGGGAGTAACGTAATTTTCAATTGTATTCTGCGTATCGCCTGCACTGAGGATTGAACCTTCAAGTTCCAGAAGAGTGTCACAACTAAATATACCTATCACTTTATCCATTACGCCCTTGGTCTTTGCAAATTAGAAAAGGACTAAAAGAAATTAGAATCATCGGGGGGATTGACACCATAGTGTATATCCCTCTTATGATTCCAATTTCTGTTAGTCATTTTCAAGTATATGATATCATAAAAACTTAGACACCTCAGAAGCATGTAGACCTGATCTCATCCCAGCTGCGCTATTAAAATATGCTCAGCTGAGATTGCTTCAGTTCTCTCTAAACTCTTTAACAAATGCCTTAACGAATCTTGGAAAACTGCTTCTGTGGTAGCAGTTTACAAAAACTCTGGTGAAAGAACTGACCCATTAAATTATCGTCCAATTAGACTCCTCCCTTTTTTCGCCAAAATATTTCTGTCCTTAATTAATCAAGCTCTTGTTACTTACAGCTGCTAAATTGTCTCACCACCAATATGGATTTAGGCAAGCCCGTTCTACTGCAGATATTCTAAGTGTAATCTCTTAACGTTTATACCAAGCACTGGATAAGGCAGGGGAGGGGAGGGCAGTAGGCCTAGATATATTTAAGGCTTCTGACAGGGTATGGCACGATGGTCTTCTCATGAAAATAAAATCCTATGGTATTACTGGACGAATGCTTAGCATAATTAAATCTCTTAAATGAGAGAAGAATCCAGGTTGTTCTCGATGGGGGTACGTCCAAAAACATTTTTTTTTAATAATCGATCCTTGAATCTTTGTTGTTTCTGATATTCATAAATGGCTTAACTGATAAATTTGTCTATGAGATGAGTATATTTGCCGACGACACCACGCTCTATAGCAGGCACGTAGGTAAAACTAATGAGCACATATCTAAGGCAATGGCGGAAACCCCAGAGAAAGACTTTCAGTCTTTAGTGAAATGGAGCCAAAAATGGTAACGTTCAACACTGCCAAGACAAAGCTCGTTTCCTTTAATAATTACATGAAACCTTACCAACCACCAATAGCTATGGTTAAAAATACATTACCTGAAAGTACTTCGTTCAAACTCCTCGGCTTAACGTTCACAGGAAACATGAGTTGGAATAGATACATCGAGATCATTGGCAAGGTTGCTTCGAAGAGAGTGAGAACTCTTTGCCGTACTAGAAAGTTGCTTACACCTGAAAGTATCCTGTACCTCTACAAAGCCAATATTCGCCAATGTATGGAGTACTGCTGTCAGATTTGGGCTGATGCATCTGCTACTAGTTTCTCGCTCCTGGACAGGGTTCAAAAGAGAGTCGCCAACTTGATAGGTCCTGAACTGTCATCAAAGCTTCAACCTTTATCCCATCGACGAAATGTTGCATCCTTCTGCCTGTTTAACAAGTAACAGAAAAATGGATCATGGAGAGTCTGATATAGAAAGACAGCGGAATGCTTACACCATCCTTACATTGATTTGAGATCACTTGTTGTCACTCAACCTCCAGAGATTACTATCTGTTTTATTAGAGATCTATTACTAGTAATATGAGAACGAACTCCAGTGTGATGATGATGATGATGATGATGATGATGATGATGATGATGATGATCACTTGTCTCTCAGTCATGTGGAAACTTTTCACTAGCATACTGTCTGAAAGTATGATCATTTGGACCAAAACAATTTGCTGCCTGCAGAACAAAAAGGTTGTCGAAAAAGATCACGATCAGCTTCTGATCGATAAAATGATTCTAAGAAACTGTAAAAAAGATCTACCAATCTTGTTATGGGTTGGGTAGACTACAAGAAGGCATTTAACATGGTTCCACATTCATGGATACTCAAGTTTTTGGAAATTTTTGGAATAACCGCTAACATCCGGGCATCTATAACAAATAACATGAAGAATTGGGAAACCAATTTAACTACACGAAAGGTTGTATATAGGAAAAGTGAAAATTAAGAGATAGTCTTTCCTGTCGGCTTTTTGTCATCAACATTGACATTTTTTACGTTAACATTTCTTATTTTTGAAAATAATGAGAACCAGCTTGATACCTTGGTAAACACGATCAGATTGTTTAGTAATGACATAAGAATTGAATTTGGCATCACTTTGAGATGAAAAGATGCAAGATAGTCCGCTTAGATGGCATGAAACTTCCAACAACAGATCTGATAAAGAATGTTAAGATTGAGAGAGGCTACAAGTATTTGGGGATACTGGAAGCGAATAATATTAAGAACACGGAAATGAAAACACAGGCCACAGCCGAGTCCAACAGAAGATTAAGAGTTATTCTTAAATCATATCTCCACAGTCGAAATACAATATATGCCATCGACGTCAAAGCAGTATGTATCATTCGATATACTTTTTTTTATTTATTTTTTTTTTTTTATTTTTTTTTTTTTATTACATATTCACCCCAAACAAGGCACATTGCCACTTTAATGTAGGGGGCTACTATCAAGGGAAACATCTACTGGGGTACTATGTAGGGATTAGGGCAGCGAGATGTTGGTTCACGTTGCACTTGAACTTATGCATGTCAGTACAGTTGGGGAAGCAGTGACCTGGAATGGAATTCCAAAGTCTAGCAGTTCTGGGGAAGAAACTACTGGAGTAGAAGGATCTTTTACATCTAGGGATCTCTACAGTGTGGGGGTGGGATTGTGTAGCTTGTCGGGTCTGTCGAGGGTGTTCACGTCGTGGGGGCACAAGTGCTTGCAGTTCTTCAGAGCATTCACCATTATAATACTTGTAGAACAGGCAGAGGGATGCAACGTTTCGACGATGGGACAGAGGCTGAAGTTTTGATGCCAGTTTAGGGCCTATCAGATTTGCGACTCTCTTTTGAACCCTGTCAAGGAGCGAGAGACTAGTAGCCGATGCACCGGCCCAAATGTGACAGCAATACTCCATACATGGGCGAATAGTGGCCTTATAGAGGTACATGATACTTTCGGGTGTTAGAAGTTTTCTAGCACGGTAGAGAGAGCCCACCTTCCTCGCAGCGGCCCTGGCAATGCCCTCGATGTAATTGTTCCAGCTCATGTTTCCTGTGAACGTTAGGCCAAGGAGCTTGAAAGACGTACTCTCAGCTAAAGAGTTGTTGGCCATTGCTATAGGTGGTAGAGAAGGTTTCTTGTAATTATTGAATGAAACCAGTTTTGTCTTGGTGGCATTGAACGTTACCATCCATTTTTGTCCCCATTCCACTACTGATTTGAGGTCATCCTCTAGTGTTTCTGCCATTACTTTAGATATATGTTCATTTGTTTTCCTGTCGTGCCTGCTATAGAGTGTGGTGTCATCAGCATATATACCCATCTCAGAGGCAGTTTTGTCGGGGAGGTCATTTATGAATATCAGGAACAGCAGAGGACCAAGGATAGATCCCTGGGGCACTCCCGCATTTATATTATATTGTTTAGACGTACGACCGTCGAGGACAACCTGGATTTTTCTCTTATCTAAGAAGGATTTAATTATGTTAAGTATTCTACCAGTGATACCGTAAGATCTAATCTTCCTGAGGAGACCCTCATGCCATACCCTGTCAAAAGCCTTAGATATATCTAGAGCTACCGCTCTGCCCTCTCCCGCTTTGTCCAGTGAATGGTATATGCGTTCAGAGATTACAGTGAGGATGTCTGCCGTGGAACGGGCTTGTCTAAATCCATATTGATGGTCGGTCAGAAGTTTAGCATCTGTAAGGTGCTGGACTAGAGCATGGTTAATTAAGGTCTCAAATATTTTGGCAAAAAGTGGGAGGAGGCTAATAGGGCGATAATTTAATGGGTCAGTTCTTTCGCCAGAATTCTTGAATACTGGTACAACAGAAGCAGTTTTCCAACAGCTCGGAAAGCAAGATTCATTGAGGCATTTGTTGTAGAGTTTGGAGAGAACTGGAGCTACTTCGGCTGAGCACTTTTTTAATAGCACAGCTGGGATGAGGTCGGGTCCACATGCTTTGGAAGTGTCAAGGTTTTTTATGATAGCATGCACCTGAGCAGGGGTGATTTCCAGATCGTCTAGCGTGGCGTCTGTCCGCATAGGAAAGTCAGGTAGGGGGTGGTTTAGAGGGTCCAGTGTAGAGTTGGAGGCAAACCGACTGGCAAGCATGTTAGCCTTCTCGGTTGCTGAGCAAAGAACCTCGTGATTGTTGGTTAGTGGGGGAATCGTTGATTGCCCATTATTTACTACACTGTTGTAGATTTTCCAGAAGTCACGAGTTCCTAATTTTTGTGCTTCGATGCGTTTTTTAGTGGTTTCCGTAAATTCCCTCTTAGCTGTCGCTATTTCTTTCTTAACGTTACTTCTAGCTTCTATGTACTTTTGTCTGTTTGAACTGGACTTATGTCGGTTAAACCTGCGGAATGCATGCTGCCTTTGAGCAATGGCAGTTGCGCAAGTCGAAGTAAACCATTGGGGAGAGTGGGGCTTGCTATAGAATTTCCGCATGGGAACATGCGCTTCGATTGCAGTTTTGAACCATTCAGTGGTCTCAGTTGCACACTGTTCAGCAGGAAGAGAAAAAATATTTCCCCATGGGGCATCTCTGATAAGATCTCTGATAGCTTCCCAGTCAGCCTTTTTATAATATCTCGTTGTTTTGAGCACTGGCTCTTCAGTTTTGGGTCTGGAGTTTAGGGCGATTTCAACCATTATTACCGCATGATCAGCGTTCCCAAGTGGGCTGTCGGCTTTCGTTACACAATCATCAGGAACTGTGGTCAAAAACAGATCTAATAGTGATGCGTGTTGCTCTTCCTGATCAGGGAAGCGGGTTGGGAAAGTAACAATTTGCGATAGGGAGTGAGATACAGAGAAGCTATGAGTTGCGCTGCCTGCTGCATCTGTATAAGTAGAGAATCCAAGCCAATTTTTGTGATGGACATTAAAGTCACCAAATACATGTACTTGGGCGCTAGTGTCGAAGGAGAGTGCTGTGTCTATGCTGTCAGATACTTTGTTTATTATGGTGCAGTCTTGGGTCGAGGGAGAGCGGTAGAGAAAGTAAAAGTAGCTAATGTTGTGTTGCATGATAAGTCTAAAGCACATAAAAGCTTGATCATCCGTTTCTAGGTTTGTTTCTCTAGTCAAGGGAAGGGTATTACGAATGTAAACTCCAAGTCCGTGCATATGTCTGTCAGAGTCCTTACGGCAGAGTGGGAGATATCCAGGCATGTTAAAGTAGTTAGAGGGGATGGAGGAGTGTAGGTTAGTCTCACTTAGTGCTAAGATATCCGGGGTATTTTTTAGGAGAAATGCTTCAACATCAGCTAAGTTAGTTCTAAGCCCACGGATATTTGTGAATGCAAGCCTCAAGGGAGGAGGCAAGTGTGATTTGTTTGTCCCTAAGCCTGGTTTAAGCTTGTTTTTAGATTGTACTGTCATCATGTTTTTTAACGAGTTTCAGTTGGGTTAGCGGAAGCCGAACAGAAGGTTATGCAGAATATCACACATGCATCACAAGTAGACCATCAGCTGACCCTCCATCAACTAGGACTGTGGCCTCAGGAAAGCCCACCGGGGATGAGTGCAGGGTCCCTTTCCATGCGCGCCATGGCACTGCAAACATCCCGATATTATTCAACTGTTGATGGAGCAGCCGCTCTAAACGCTACCAAAGAGTTAGGGCTCCTGTACTACCAGTCGGAAACAGCAGCCAGTAACTGTCAATCCGGTACCCTCAACCCATCAGAGGAAGGTCAACCCAATCTAATTGCTCAGGCATATGTGGTACTCAAGCATTCTCAAGTGCCCAGCTTAAGGACTGGGGTGTGTCGGGAGTGGGGGAAACGGCGTTCATTGCCCTAGACAAGAAACAAGATCTACCAATGGGTGTTTCTGTCGAATCACTGTGATAGTATCTCTGCGCCTGACTAATAGGCAAAGAAGGAGTATGGAAGCCGGGCGATAGGCAGGACCTATCTACTCCTTAATACTGCTATATGTAGTATACTAGACTGGAATGTAGATGAATTGAAGTGTTTGGACATAAAAACACGTAAAATGCTTACGATTCATGGCGCCTTTGCTAAGTAAGAGGATTGTATCTACCTAGAAAAGTGGAGACTTAGTGTTGAAGATGTAAAGATAAAAGAAAATCTAACTAAATATATGTCTGAAAGCCTCGAAATTCTTCTACATGAAGTGAGGAGAGAAAAGATAATAAGAACTGGGGTGAAAAGGAGCCAGAGATTATGAGAGAGAGAGAGGAGAAAATTATTTGGGAAGAAACTACACAGTGTATTCTTTAAGAATACTGAATTTAGAGTTAACGACAGCTGGAATTGGTTGGTTAGAGGAGATCTTAAAAGATATACTGAGAGCACATTAATAGCAGCCCAGTAACCAGCCATTCGCACTAGGTCCATCAAACACTACATCGACAAAACTGCAGAATGTGCAGATGTGCAGAATGTGTAATGAAAGGGAAGAAACATTAGCGCATATTGTATCAGAATGCCCTATGCTATCTCAACATCAATATAAAAAATGGAGACACGACAAAGTCGCCCAGGTCCTACATTAGAATATATGCAAATATGAGAATAACCCAGAAATGATTAAAGAAAACAAATGTCAAACTTTTTTGGGGTATGCGCATGTAGACTGATAAAGTCCTTGAACACTCCAGACCTGATATAATTTTACTAAATAAAAACAAGAGAACTTGCTCAACCATTGACGTAGCCTGCCCTTTCGATACCAGAGTGCAAGAGGAAGAACAAGAAAAAACAAATAAATAAGATCTGAAATGGGAATTAGTTTGACTCTGGAAATGTAAAGAAGTCAAGGTGATTTCCATTGGAACATTGGGACCATAACAAAAAGCAACCATAAATGGCTTAATCAGGTTAACAAGACAATTTTTCCAACTTTACAAGAGGCTACTGCAGAGACAAAACACGAAACGTTACATGGAACCAAGAACATTGAAACTGTATATCTATAAGTTCTCCATCCCCTTTCCCATTACCCAATAATCGCCCAAAGAATGATGCCAAATAGCCGAGAAAGTTCAAGGCGGATGGAAAGACTGAGGAGAGAGCGCTGACCAGACCTCCGCTGGACAAATGCTAAGAGAACTGGTACCTTTAGGAGGCTTATTGCCACTCAAATTCCAATGGAGACCAATGATCACTGCTAGTGAGAAATCAGTGGAAAGCGGCTGTTGCGATAATGCAATTTCATTTACAAATGCTATCGAAAGAGGTGGAGAGTACAGGAAATCTGGGGAGACTTGTTGTCACCCTGCTTCAGTGAACACTAAAGGTTGTTCTCAAGGAGAAATGCTTTATGACCTATGTGAAAGCTCCTTATGAGCCAATAATAGTAGTAATAATAATAACAACAAGAGATGAAAATGTAGCATCTGAAGAACAGATACTACACTTTGATCTTGGCCCGAAGGCCAAGGAGAACAAATCATTTTTATTAGTTTTGCCTTAAAAGCGACACATTTTTGTATATATATTTATTTGGAATAATATTCCACTTTCCTTTTAAGGGGTGACAAGGTTTATTTGGAATATTCCACTTTCCCTTTTTAGAGGTGCATTGCATGATAACGGCCGAAGCGAATACGGATAATAATATATAGATAATAATAACAAACTTGCATCCATCTATAATATGTTTGCTTTACGGATAAGTGTCAAGAGAAGAATTATCTGGTGGAGATATAGGTCAAATTATTCGAACGGTGGAAACAGATATCAAACGAAACCAGATGGAGAGTTACGTCACCAGAGATAAAAGAAAATTGAGTTCGTTGTTAGTAGCGGCGGCATAGCGATGGATACGAACACTTAGATCAGAATAATTAAGGCTGTCCCATTCCCGTTCACCTTCCGTTGTATTTAACTTAAATAAAATCTCATCTGCTGACATGCTAATCATCTTATTGTTTTCCTTTGACTGGAAATAGCTTTTCTAGATCAGTTTCATTCCAGCTTTCCGGCGGTTCGATTCACATTTGGCCATTATAATTATAAAATAAACAGTAGTTGAATACGGCCAGAACAAGAACAAATCCAGACATGTAGGGCCGAATTGATAAACATACGCTAAACATATAACACGTCTAGGAATTACGTAGTGGGATTAAACAGACAGTGTAACATAAATCAGAAAGCCTTAAAATATTCCTTAATTGAGTTTAATGCAAAATATAAAAATAAAAACTAAACAAGAAATACAAAATAAATGTGAAGAGAAGGAAAAAAAGAAACCAAATAAAAAAAACAAAACAGAATAATTGCAGCAATTGGTAGATCGGGATAAATGTGCAAGGACATGTTGCGTAACGGATAAAGTACTTAGTTACATTCCGCTTTGCGTGACCTTTGAAGGTTGAAGGCTCAGTTCTCAGTGCGGACGATACAGCGACTTCTATAGTCATTGCTGACGGAATGTTACCTCCGTGGATTAAATAAAGACTTCCGTCGAAATTCCGTGCAGATTTCCAAGTTCGACAGAAAGATTCCCGAGTTTGACAAGATACACCTGAAGAAGGTCGGAGGTTACATCGGCCGAAACGGAGTGAAAATAACAGTCAAGATGAGTACAGTAATCCAAAATCCTTAAACTATATCTATAGTTAATCACCTTCTCTCCAGAATGACAATTATTCAGTAGATAGATCTATCTGTTCCGAGAAAAAGCAATCCGTCCAAAAAGAAAATGATCAAACTGTAATATCTGTTTGATCTTTTATGTTTAGTAGTGTAATTATTTACAAATGGAGAATGTGATGATTGAAAGATATCTTTGTGAGACTCAACAAATATGAAATAAAGAAACTCTTTTACAAAGTGAAGGAGTTAATATCATTTTTTTTTATTATTCAAAGTTCACCCCAAAGAAAGCACTGTGCCACTTTAGAGTAAGGACTACATCGGGGACATAAGTTGAAGGGATATTATAAAGGGAGATGAATAGCAAGATGTTTGTTCACATTACACTTGAACTTCTGCATGCCAGTGTAGTTGGGAAAGGAGAATCCCGGAAGGGAGTTCCAAAGTCTAGCAGTTCTGGGGAAGAAACTATTGGAGTAGAAGTTACACCTAGGGATTTCTATTGTGTAGGGGTAAGACTTAGTTGCTTCTCGGGTTTGTCCGGGGTATTTACGTCGAGGAGGTACAAGTGCTTGTAGTTCGTCAGGGCATTCACCATTAAAGTACTTGTAAAACAGGCAGAAGGCTGCAACATTTCGTCGATGGGACAGAGACTGAAACTTAGATGACAGTTCAGGACCTATCAGGTTGGCGACTCTCTTTCGAACCCTGTCCAGGAGTGAGAGACAAGTAGCAGATGCACCAGCCGAAATGTGACAGCAGTATTTCATACATGGACGAATGAAGGCTTTATAGAGGTACAGGGTACTTTCAGGCATAAGAAGCTTTCTAGCAGGCTAGAGAGAGCCCACCTCTCAATGTATATATTCCAGTTCATGTTACCTGTGAACGTTAGACTGAGGAGTTGAAATGAAGTACTTTCAAGTAATATGTTTTTGACCATTGCTATTGGTGGTAGAGAAGGCTTCTTGTAATTATTGAAGGAAACAAGCTTAGTCTTGGCAGCATCTATAGGAATAAATATATTACATAAACATAATCTTTTTCCAAATGTAAAAGTAATATCTTAGAAGAGGTCCTGAAAATCAACGAGTATAACAGAAATACGTCCCTCTTCAAAGTGGAGAAGGTATTGTCTGGAAGGAGGTCCCTAAAATATGACATCTTGATCACCTAACAAATGGAGATCCCAGTTAGTAATTTATATTTATCTTATCTGTTGACACATCATAGGATTGACATTCTTGTAGTGCCGCATTAGCATTTTAATGTAAATGCATAAATTTACATAAAAGTCATAAACTTATTGTTAAATGTGTTGACATTAAACATCATTATGCGTAAACAAAGGCAACGTATTCAAGCAACTGTTTGAAGTGGAAACATATCAGTACAATTACAAAGTGCGTGTTCACAATACTAACGTTGAGAATATATTTATTTTGGTTCAGACGAGAGACGTATGTGGTTCAGCAAGCAATTTAGAACTAAATCGACCTGAAAAAGGTGACCTTAAAATACTTTTATTGCTAAGCTAGCTGTGTGTAATCGGCGCCGCCCGGGATGAAGTAATTTTAGTTTCTAATTACAAAACTTATACATTACAAAACTTATACAGAAAATGAAATAACACTTTATCGTAGTTGTAAGAGAAACAACTATTATATTTTTTAATTAAATAAATGAGTAATTCTCTTGATGATTCGGATTTTTGGGTCATAATTGAAACATGTTTCCATTTTATTAGCTGTCTGGTTGGAACTGCGCCATAAAAAAGTTATATTGCTAACTAGCGGGGGTACCTGGCGTTGCCCGAGTGTTTGTTTCAGGGACGGGGGGGGGGGAAGTTTTAAAAAATGTTATGGTAGGTAAGTAGGAAGGATCAAACCCGGAGTCATGAGTAAAAGTAGGAAAATAAAGTGTGAAAAAAAACAACAAAAAAAACATCTGCAACGTTAACAGTTCGGCCACCAAGAAAAGTCCATTCCAGTTGTTTGGGGGGGGGGGGGAAACGACTACGGTAGGTCGGCGCGAACGTGAAAATATAATGTGAATTGTCCAGCACGCTACCCACTACGCCACAGAGCACTGCAGCTTAGTTTAGTGATTTTAAATAACTTCACATGAAAGAACTACGAAGCCAAACCGGTGTTCTCTTCTCAACTGTTCCTTGTGAACGATCCCCAAACGGTGTTAAGTGGTGGCAGGGGGAGGAGGAATTTATTAGAGAGAAAATATTTTACCACTTCCATTGATCTTAACCGATTTTGGCCGTGACTTCTCAGCAGAAAAGTATAGAAATCTAAGATTATCGAGGAATTTGAGAAATAATAAGCCTATAACACACCTCAGATATTGTTCTGCCGTTTGTGCATATTATATTTGCATGAAATATCTTGATTTTTAATCCTATTAATGTCAAAATCAGACGAGAAAAAATGAGTTCATTTTATTTATATAGAAGAAGATAACTAGCGGGGGTACCCGGCGTTGCCCGAGTGTTTGTTTCAGGGACGGGGGGGGGAAGTTTTAAAAAATGTTATGGTAGGTAAGTAGGAAGGATCAAACCCGGAGTCATGAGTAAAAGTAGGAAAATAAAGTGTGAAATAAAAACAAAAAAAAAAAAACATCTGCAACGTTAACAGTTCGGCCACCAAGAAAAGTCCATTCCAGTTGTTTAGGAAAAAAAAAAACCGACTACGGTAGGTCGGCGCGAACGTGAAAATATAATGTGAATTGTCCAGCACGCTAACCACTACGCCACAGAGCACTGCAGCTTAGTTTAGTGATTTTAAATAACTTCACATGAAAGAACTACGAAGCCAAACCGGTATTCTCTTCTCAACTGTTCCTTGTGAACGATCCCCAAACGGTGTTAAGTGGTGGCAGGGGGAGGAGGAATTTATTAGAGAGAAAATATTTTACCACTTCCATTGATCTTAACCGATTTTGGCCGTGACTTCTCAGCAGAAAAAGTATAGAAATCTAAGATTATCGAGGAATTTGAGAAATAATAAGCCTATAACACACCTCAGATATTGTTCTGCCGTTTGTGCATATTATATTTGCATGAAATATCTTGATTTTTAATCCTATTAATGTAAAAATCAGACGAGAAAAAATGAGTTCATTTTATTTATATAGATAGATAGAAGAAGATAACTAGCGGGGGTACCCGGCGTTGCCCGAGTGTTTGTTTCAGGGACGGGGGGGGGAAGTTTTAAAAAATGTTATGGTAGGTAAGTAGGAAGGATCAAACCCGGAGTCATGAGTAAAAGTAGGAAAATAAAGTGTGAAAAAAAAAACAAAAAAAAACAACATCTGCAACGTTAACAGTTCGGCCACCAAGAAAAGTCCATTCCAGTTGTTTAGGAAAAAAAAAAACCCGACTACGGTAGGTCGGCGCGAACGTGAAAATATAATGTGAATTGTCCAGCACGCTAACCACTACGCCACAGAGCACTGCAGCTTAGTTTAGTGATTTTAAATAACTTCACATGAAAGAACTACGAAGCCAAACCGGTGTTCTCTTCTCAACTGTTCCTTGTGAACGATCCCCAAACGGTGTTAAGTGGTGGCAGGGGGAGGAGGAATTTATTAGAGAGAAAATATTTTACCACTTCCATTGATCTTAACCGATTTTGGCCGTGACTTCTCAGCAGAAAAAGTATAGAAATCTAAGATTATCGAGGAATTGTAGAAATAATAAGCCTATAACACACCTCAGATATTGTTCTGCCGTTTGTGCATATTATATTTGCATGAAATATCTTGATTTTTAATCCTATTAATGTCAAAATCAGACGCGAAAAAATGAGTTCATTTTATTTATATAGAAGATAACTAGCGGGGGTACCCGGCGTTGCCCGAGTGTTTGTTTCAGGGACGGGGGGGGAAGTTTTAAAAAATGTTATGGTAGGTAAGTAGGAAGGATCAAACCCGGAGTCATGAGTAAAAGTAGGAAAATAAAGTGTGAAATAAAAACAAAAAAAAAAAAACATCTGCAACGTTAACAGTTCGGCCACCAAGAAAAGTCCATTCCAGTTGTTTAGGAAAAAAAAAAACCGACTACGGTAGGTCGGCGCGAACGTGAAAATATAATGTGAATTGTCCAGCACGCTAACCACTACGCCACAGAGCACTGCAGCTTAGTTTAGTGATTTTAAATAACTTCACATGAAAGAACTACGAAGCCAAACCGGTATTCTCTTCTCAACTGTTCCTTGTGAACGATCCCCAAACGGTGTTAAGTGGTGGCAGGGGGAGGAGGAATTTATTAGAGAGAAAATATTTTACCACTTCCATTGATCTTAACCGATTTTGGCCGTGACTTCTCAGCAGAAAAAGTATAGAAATCTAAGATTATCGAGGAATTTGAGAAATAATAAGCCTATAACACACCTCAGATATTGTTCTGCCGTTTGTGCATATTATATTTGCATGAAATATCTTGATTTTTAATCCTATTAATGTCAAAATCAGACGAGAAAAGATGAGTTCATTTTATTTATATAGATAGATAGAAGAAGATAACTAGCGGGGGTACCCGGCGTTGCCCGAGTGTTTGTTTCAGGGACGGGGGGGGGAGTTTTAAAAAATGTTATGGTAGGTAAGTAGGAAGGATCAAACCCGGAGTCATGAGTAAAAGTAGGAAAATAAAGTGTGAAAAAAAAAACAAAAAAAAAACAACATCTGCAACGTTAACAGTTCGGCCACCAAGAAAAGTCCATTCCAGTTGTTTAGGAAAAAAAAAAACCCGACTACGGTAGGTCGGCGCGAACGTGAAAATATAATGTGAATTGTCCAGCACGCTAACAACTACGCCACAGAGCACTGCAGCTTAGTTTAGTGATTTTAAATAACTTCACATGAAAGAACTACGAAGCCAAACCGGTGTTCTCTTCTCAACTGTTCCTTGTGAACGATCCCCAAACGGTGTTAAGTGGTGGCAGGGGGAGGAGGAATTTATTAGAGAGAAAATATTTTACCACTTCCATTGATCTTAACCGATTTTGGCCGTGACTTCTCAGCAGAAAAAGTATAGAAATCTAAGATTATCGAGGAATTGTAGAAATAATAAGCCTATAACACACCTCAGATATTGTTCTGCCGTTTGTGCATATTATATTTGCATGAAATATCTTGATTTTTAATCCTATTAATGTCAAAATCAGACGCGAAAAAATGAGTTCATTTTATTTATATAGAAGATAGATAGAAGAAGATAACTAGCGGGGGTACCCGGCGTTGCCCGAGTGTTTGTTTCAGGGACGGGGGGGGGGAAGTTTTAAAAAATGTTATGGTAGGTAAGTAGGAAGGATCAAACCCGGAGTCATGAGTAAAAGTAGGAAAATAAAGTGTGAAAAAAAAAACAAAAAAAAAAAACATCTGCAACGTTAACAGTTCGGCCACCAAGAAAAGTCCATTCCAGTTGTTTAGGAAAAAAAAAACCCGACTACGGTAGGTCGGCGCGAACGTGAAAATATAATGTGAATTGTCCAGCACGCTAACCACTACGCCACAGAGCACTGCAGCTTAGTTTAGTGATTTTAAATAACTTCACATGAAAGAACTACGAAGCCAAACCGGTGTTCTCTTCTCAACTGTTCCTTGTGAACGATCCCCAAACGGTGTTAAGTGGTGGCAGGGGGAGGAGGAATTTATTAGAGAGAAAATATTTTACCACTTCCATTGATCTTAACCGATTTTGGCCGTTACTTCTCAGCAGAAAAAGTATAGAAATCTAAGATTATCGAGGAATTGTAGAAATAATAAGCCTATAACACACCTCAGATATTGTTCTGCCGTTTGTGCATATTATATTTGCATGAAATATCTTGATTTTTAATCCTATTAATGTCAAAATCAGACGCGAAAAAATGAGTTCATTTTATTTATATAGATAGAAGAAGATAGATAGAAGAAGATAACTAGCGGGGGTACCCGGCGTTGCCCGAGTGTTTGTTTCAGGGACGGGGTGGGGAAGTTTTAAAAAATGTTATGGTAGGTAAGTAGGAAGGATCAAACCCGGAGTCATGAGTAAAAGTAGGAAAATAAAGTGTGAAAAAAAAAACAAAAAAAAAAAACATCTGCAACGTTAACAGTTCGGCCACCAAGAAAAGTCCATTCCAGTTGTTTAGGAAAAAAAAAAACCGACTACGGTAGGTCGGCGCGAACGTGAAAATATAATGTGAATTGTCCAGCACGCTAACCACTACGCCACAGAGCACTGCAGCTTAGTTTAGTGATTTTAAATAACTTCACATGAAAGAACTACGAAGCCAAACCGGTGTTCTCTTCTCAACTGTTCCTTGTGAACGATCCCCAAACGGTGTTAAGTGGTGGCAGGGGGAGGAGGAATTTATTAGAGAGAAAATATTTTACCACTTCCATTGATCTTAACCGATTTTGGCCGTGACTTCTCAGCAGAAAAAGTATAGAAATCTAAGATTATCGAGGAATTGTAGAAATAATAAGCCTATAACACACCTCAGATATTGTTCTGCCGTTTGTGCATATTATATTTGCATGAAATATCTTGATTTTTAATCCTATTAATGTCAAAATCAGACGCGAAAAAATGAGTTCATTTTATTTATATAGATAGAAGATATATAGAAGAAGATAGATAGAAGAAGATAACTAGCGGGGGTACCCGGCGTTGCCCGAGTGTTTGTTTCAGGGACGGGGTGGGGAAGTTTTAAAAAATGTTATGGTAGGTAAGTAGGAAGGATAAAACCCGGAGTCATGAGTAAAAGTAGGAAAATAAAGTGTGAAAAAAAAAACAAAAAAAAAAAAACATCTGCAACGTTAACAGTTCGGCCACCAAGAAAAGTCCATTCCAGTTGTTTAGGAAAAAAAAAAAACCGACTACGGTAGGTCGGCGCGAACGTGAAAATATAATGTGAATTGTCCAGCACGCTAACCACTACGCCACAGAGCACTGCAGCTTAGTTTAGTGATTTTAAATAACTTCACATGAAAGAACTACGAAGCCAAACCGGTGTTCTCTTCTCAACTGTTCCTTGTGAACGATCCCCAAACGGTGTTAAGTGGTGGCAGGGGGAGGAGGAATTTATTAGAGAGAAAATATTTTACCACTTCCATTGATCTTAACCGATTTTGGCCGTGACTTCTCAGCAGAAAAAGTATAGAAATCTAAGATTATCGAGGAATTGTAGAAATAATAAGCCTATAACACACCTCAGATATTGTTCTGCCGTTTGTGCATATTATATTTGCATGAAATATCTTGATTTTTAATCCTATTAATGTCAAAATCAGACGCGAAAAAATGAGTTCATTTTATTTATATAGAAGAAGATAGAAGAAGATAACTAGCGGGGGTACCCGGCGTTGCCCGAGTGTTTGTTTCAGGGAGGGGGGGAGTTTTAAAAAATGTTATGGTAGGTAAGTAGGAAGGATCAAACCCGGAGTCATGAGTAAAAGTAGGAAAATAAAGTGTGAAAAAAAAAACAAAATAAAAAACATCTGCAACGTTAACAGTTCGGCCACCAAGAAAAGTCCATTCCAGTTGTTTAGAAAAAAAACAAAAAAAAAACGACTACGGTAGGTCGGCGCGAACGCAAAAATATAATTTGAATTGTCCAGCACGCTAACCACTACGCCACAGAGCACTGCAGCTCAGTTTAGTGATTTTAAATAACTTCACATGAAAGAACTACGAAGCCAAACCGGTGTTCTCTTCCTAACTGTTCCTTGTGAACGATCTCCAAACGGTGTTAAGTGGTGGCAGGGGGAGGAGGAATTTATTAGAGAGAAAATATTTTACCACTTCCATTGATCTTAACCGATTTTGGCCGTGACTTCTCAGCAGAAAAAGTATAGAAATCTAAGATTATCGAGGAATTTGAGAAATAATAAGCCTATAACACACCTCAGATATTGTTCTGCCGTTTGTGCATATTATATTTGCATGAAATATCTTGATTTTTAATCCTATTAATGTCAAAATCAGACGGGAAAAATGAGTTCATTTTATTTATATAGAGAAGATACTAGCGGGGTACCCGGCGTTGCCCGAGTGTTTGTTTCAGGGACGGGGGAGTTTTAAAAAATGTTATGGTAGGTAAGTAGGAAGGATCAAACCCGGAGTCATGAGTAAAAGTAGGAAAATAAAGTGTGAAAAAAAAACAAAAAAAAAACATCTGCAACGTTAACAGTTCGGCCACCAAGAAAAGTCCATTCCAGTTGTTTAGGAAAAAAAAACACAAAAAAAACGACTACGGTAGGTCGGCGCGAACGTAAAAATATAATGTGAATTGTCCAGCACGCTACCCACTACGCCACAGAGCACTGCAGCTTAGTTTAGTGATTTTAAATAACTTCACATGAAAGAACTACGAAGCCAAACTGGTGTTCTCTTCTCAACTGTTCCTTGTGAACGATCTCCAAACGGTGTTAAGTGGTGGCAGGGGGAGGAGGAATTTATTAGAGAGAAAATATTTTACCACTTCCATTGATCTTAACCGATTTTGGCCGTGACTTCTCAGCAGAAAAAGTATAGAAATCTAAGATTATCGAGGAATTCGAGAAATAATAAGCCTATAACACACCTCAGATATTGTTCTGCCGTTTGTGCATATTATATTTGCATGAAATATCTTGATTTTTAATCCTATTAATGTCAAAATCAGACGGGAAAAATGAGTTCATTTTATTTATATGGAGAAGATACTAGCGGGGTACCCGGCGTTGCCCGAGTGTTTGTTTCAGGGAGGGGGGAGTTTTAAAAAATGTTATGGTAGGTAAGTAGGAAGGATCAAACCCGGAGTCATGAGTAAAAGTAGGAAAATAAAGTGTGAAAAAAATACAAAAAAAAAACATCTGCAACGTTAACAGTTCGGCCACCAAGAAAAGTCCATTCCAGTTGTTTAGGAAAAAAAAACACAAAAAAAAACGACTACGGTAGGTCGGCGCGAACGTGAAAATATAATGTGAATTGTCCAGCACGCTAACCACTACGCCACAGAGCACTGCAGCTTACTGTAGTGATTTTAAATAACTTCACATGAAAGAACTACGAAGCCAAACCGGTGTTCTCTTCTCAACTGTTCCTTGTGAACGACCCCCAAACGGTGTTAAGTGGTGGCAGGGGGAGGAGGAATTTATTAGAGAGAAAATATTTTACCACTTCCATTGATCTTAACCGATTTTGGCCGTGACTTCTCAGCAGAAAAAGTATAGAAATCTAAGATTATCGAGGAATTTGAGAAATAATAAGCCTATAACACACCTCAGATATTGTTCTGCCGTTTGTGCATATTATATTTGCATGAAATATCTTGATTTTTAATCCTATTATAGTCAAAATCAGACGGGAAAAAATGAGTTCATTTTATTTATATAGATAGATAGATAGAAGATAGAAGATAGATAGAAGATTATTTATATAGACTAGCGGGGGTACCCGGCGTTGCGCGAGTGTCTGTTTCAGGGACGGGGGGGAGTTTTAAAAAATGTTATGGTAGGTAAGTAGGAAGGATCAAACCCGGAGTAATGAGTAAAAGTAGGAAAATAATGTGTGAAAAAAATACAAAAAAAAACATCTGCAACGTTAACAGTTCGGCCACCAAGAAAAGTCCATTCCAGTTGTTTGGGAAAAAAAAAAAAAAAAACGACTACGGTAGGTCGGCGCGAACGTGAAAATATAATGTGAATTCTCCAGCACGGTAACCACTACGCCACAGAGCACTGCAGCTTAGTTTAGTGATTTTAAATAACTTCACATGAAAGAACTACGAAGCCAAACCGGTGTTCTCTTCTCAACTGTTCCTTGTGAACGATCCCCAAACGGTGTTAAGTGGTGGCAGGGGAGGAGGAATTTATTAGAGAGAAAATATTTTACCACTTCCATTGATCTTAACCGATTTTGGCCGTGACTTCTCAGCAGAAAAAGTATAGAAATCTAAGATTATCGAGGAATTTGAGAAATAATAAGCCTATAACACACCTCAGATATTGTTCTGCCGTTTGTGCATATTATATTTGCATGAAATATCTTGATTTTTAATCCTATTAATGTCAAAATCAGACGTGAAAAAATGAGTTCATTTTATTTATATAGATAGAAGATTGAAGAAGAAAGAATAGAAGAAGATAGATAGAAGAAATAGAAAGAATGCTAATGCACTTACTGGTCCGCGCTATTTTTAAAAATCGTATTTCCCCGTTTAAATAAAGTATTATGATATGTGTTTTGATTCAATTGTAAGGTTAAAATACAGAATAGGTACAAAACACCCTCCTCTCCCCATGTTAAAAATGACTTTTTAAATAATAACGTTATTATTTCAGCACGGACCACTCTCTGCATGAGTACCAAAATGATTTAACAATAACAAATGAAAATTGGCTAGTACGAATCTAAATGTGATATGTCAATTAAAAAGATACTTCTAAAATATCAAAAGATAAGTTTATATGTTAGATAGACAGTGGCCTTGTGTATGTACACTTTTTTCTGTATAGATTAGTGATTGTTTCTGTGCATATATATATATATATATATATATGTATATATATATACACACACACACATATATATTCTATATATATATATATATATATATATATATATATATATATATTAACAAAGATAACGGGACTTTGCTGTATGTTCGTATAGTAATGTACCGACCTTCATCTTTGATTTTAACCTTTAAAATAGCGCGCACCATCCCTAAGCCGTAGATAATCAACATGCTAGGTTTCGTCAAGATCGCTCCAGCAGTGTAGGCTGTAGGAGAGTATATATACATAGGATTTTACCTCCAACTTGGAAAATGGTGTGCCTCATCCCTAGGTGGGGGACCATCGTCATGTTAGGTTTGGTCATGATCGCTCCAGTGATGTGGAATGTAGGAGAGTTGCACACACACACACACACACACACACACACACACACACACACACACACACACACACACACACACACGAATGCTACTACTTTATATACTAAAATAGTAATCAACGTTTCGTCCCTATTTCAGGGGACATCATCAGGATTTCGTAGGGAAAATGTAGAAGAAAACGATTACAGACCACATGCGAGTGAAAAAGGAAAAAATCCTAAAGTCTTTCCAATTCTGGGCCAAAACTATAAATGTGTGTGCGGCAAGGTTGGATTATTCTATGCATATATATATATACACATTATTCTATGCATATATATATACACATTTTTCTATGCATATATATATACACATTATTCTATGCATATATATATACACATTATTCTATGCATATATATATATACATTATTCTATGCATATATATATATATATACATTATTCTATGCATATATATACACATTATTCTATGCATATATATATATACACATTATTCTATGCATATATATATATATACACATTATTCTATGCATATATATACAAATTATTCTATGCATATATATACACATTATTCTATGCATATATATACGCACATTATTCTATGCATATATATATATATACATTATTCTATGCATATATATATATACACATTATTCTATGCATATATATATACATATACAATATTCTATGCATATATATACACATTATTCTATGCATATATATACATTATTCTATGCATATATATACACATTATTCTATGCATATATATACATATTATTCTATGGATATATATACACATTATTCTATGCATATATATATACACATTATTCTATGCATATATATACACATTATTCTATGCATATATATATACATTATTCTATGCATATATATGCACATTATTCTATGCATATATATACATATTATTCTATGGATATATATACACATTATTCTATGCATATATATACACATTATTCTATGCATATATATACACATTATTCTATGCATATATATACACACATTATTCTATGCATATATATACACATTATTCTATGCATATATATACACATTATTCTATGCATATATATACGCACATTATTCTATGCATATATATATATACATTATTCTATGAATATATATATACACATTATTCTATGCATATATATATACATATACAATATTCTATGCATATATATACACATTATTCTATGCATATATATACATTATTCTATGCATATATATACACATTATTCTATGCATATATATATACACATTATTCTATGCATATATATATACACATTATTCTATGCATATATATACACATTATTCTATGCATATATATACACGTTATTCTATGCATATATATACACATTATTCTATGCATATATATATACATTATTCTATGCATATATATACACATTATTCTATGCATATATATACACATTATTCTATGCATATATATACACATTATTCTATGCATATATATACATTATTCTATGCATATATATACATAATTCTATGCATATATTTATATACATTATTCTATGCATATATATACACATTATTCTATGCATATATATATATACATAATTCTATGCATATATATACACATTATTCTATGCATATATATATATATACATTATTCTATGCATATATATACACATTATTCTATGCATATATATATACACATTTTTCTATGCATATATATATACACATTATTCTATGCATATATATACACATTATTCTATGCATATATATACACATTATTCTATGCATATATATACACATTATTCTATGCATATATATATACATTATTCTATGCATATACATACATTATTCTATGCATATATATATACATTATTCTATGCATATATATACACATTATTCTATGCATATACATACATTATTCTATGCACATATATATACATTATTCTATACATATATATACACATTATTCTATGCATATATATACACATTATTCTATGCATATATATACACATTATTCTATGCATATATACACATTATTCTATGCATATATATACACATTATTCTATGCATATATACACATTATTCTATGCATATATATACATTATTCTATGCATATATATACACATTTTTCTATGCATATATATACACATTATTCTATGCATATATATACACATTATTCTATGCATATATATATACACATTATTCTATGCATATATATACACATTATTCTATGCATATATATACACATTTTTCTATGCATATATATACGCACATTATTCTATTCATATATATACACATTATTCTATGCATATATATACACATTATTCTATGCATATATATACACATTATTCTATGCATATATATACACATTATTCTATGCATATATGTACCCATTTTTCTATGCATATATATATACACATTATTTTATGCATATATATATACACATTATTCTATGCATATATATATACATCATTCTATGCATATATATACACATTATTCTATGCATATATATACACATTATTCTATGCATATATATATATATATATATACACATTATTCTATGCATATATATACACAATATTCTATTCATATATATACACATTATTCTATGCATATATATATATACACATTATTCTATGCATATATATATACACATTATTCTATGCATATATATACACATTATTCTATGCATATATATACACATTATTCTATGCATATATATACACATTATTCTATGCATATATATACACATTATTCTATGCATATATATATACACACACATTATTCTATTCATATATATACACATTATTCTATGCATATATATATACACATTATTCTATGCATATATATATATACACATTATTCTATGCATATATATATACACATTATTCTATGCATATATATACACATTATTCTATGCATATATATATACACACATTATTCTATTCATATATATACACATTATTCTATGCATATATATATACACATTATTCTATGCATATATATACACACATTATTCTATGCATATATATACACATTATTCTATGCATATATATATACACATTATTCTATGCATATATATACACATTATTCTATGCATATATATACACATTATTCTATGCATATATATATACACATTATTCTATGCATATATATATACACATTATTCTATGCATATATATACACATTATTCTATGCATATATATACATTATTCTATGCATATATATATATACACACATTATTCTATGCATATATATACACATTATTCCATGCATATATATACACATTAAAACGATTATTCAAATACATATGTACATGTACATTTACTTTTTTGGTTTGTTTAAATCATATGAGGAGAGACGGTTAAAGACATATAGACTGATTACCCAGGATCTGTATTCATATTTTGCTCTCTGATTATATTAGCTGATTATTATTATCTGATTTTTTTTTTCCTTTTTCACTCGCATGTTGTCTGTAATCGTTTTTTCCCTACGAAATCCTGACGATGTCCCCTGGAATAGGGACGAAACGTTTATTACTCTTTTATTAATTCTCGGCTTTCCTTCTCTAATAATATAACGTCAATCATCGCTGGTATTTTTTATTTTATTTGTACTTACATATATATATATATATATATATATATATATATATATTTTATTATGTTTATATTTTTTATTTTATTTTTACTTATATATATATATATAAAGTAGTCACATTGCATATATATAAAGTAGTAGAATTCGTTTGTGTGTGTGTGTGTGTGCGCGTGTGTGTGTGTACAGCTCTCCTACATCCCACACCACTGGAGCGATCATGACAAAACCTGACATGATGATGATGCCCCATCTAGGTATGAGGCAAGCCATTTTGCAAGGTGTGTATGAGTGTGTGTGTGTGTGTGTGTGTGTGTGTGCGTGCATTTGTGTTGCGTATATGCATCTATGTTTGTAAAGGAAAGCGTTTTTGTCGGCATATCTCTCTCTCTCTCTCTCTCTCTCTCTCTCTCTCTCTCTCTCTATATATATATATATATATATATATATATATATATCTGTGTGTGTGTCTGTGTGTGTGTGTGTGTGTGTGTGTGTGGAGAGAATTGCGCGCGAAAGAAAAAAACCATGAAAGGCATATAAATGAAATCTACAAAGAAACGCGCATAAAATCGATGTATTTTAATCAATGAATACAAAAAAAAACGACCCAAACATCTGATAATGTGAATCAAAATCAAGAAAAACTGGTTTCTATGCGTACATTCGCAAGAACAACTTTTCAGAATAAAATGCCATGACTGATATTTTAGCTTGAGTATTCTTGAACTTGATTTTGTTTCGGTATTTAATCATCGATTACGTTTGATGCTGTCATCAGCAGTTTTCTACCCACCAATATTGCATGAAAATAATCTGTATTTTAACTTTTGATCCAAATTATTTAATAGTTTAATTTTACTAACTTTTTAAGTAGTAATTGGATCCCCACACGCACTCTCTTGTAAATTAATTTTAATTTTTGTGAAATCAGAATCTGGGATTATATACATTTTTTAATGAAATGAATGAAATTCATATTCCACTACAAATTTACCTTGTGAATTCTACTTTTTTCAGACGTGGAATGACATCATAGTAGATAAGACATTGTTTTGGGTAATAGCTAGAAAGATTCGCTGTAATATACAAGCAGGTTCCCAAAGCTCAACCCTGCATTGGCTGTGATACTTCCCATATCTCGCTGTATTGTGGCACCTCGTGTCTGAACTGGAATTAGCTGAATAATAAAACAGTAGGTTTTGTAGTTGTACTAGTTATGTTTTTTTTTGTTATTTCAGTTAATTTATCTGCAGTTGCGAGATTGACAGCAACATTCGCAATTCTTATAGGCATAAAAGGGTCGGAGAAGGTGGCGTCTCCTACCAGTGGTTCTCATGCCAAAAAACAAAGAGTGTCATACCGTTGGTGGGCGTCCAACACAATTTGTCTAAGCCGACTGGCTAAAGAAATGGTGCGAACGGTCGAATCTAGACCTTGATTAAGTACGTCACTGAATGCGGAGCGACGTGACAAATAACCATCGCTAAATCGACAGACAAACACGTTAACAAGTTGGGTCGACGTGGCATAAATTAATCACCAGTCATTATAAGAAACGAATTCTGATAATATTCTTTCGGACGTTATATTTCTTTGTAAATTCCGCCAGGCACATTGGGATTTATTATTTCTCATTTAATTTGCCTCGTAGTATTTTGTTATTAAACAGATCGCATCATTTCACGGCTGATTATAATCTAAATATAGTAAATATGATTTACAAAATAATGTTTTAATCTGCTGTTGTTTGTGTATCCTTTTGCATGTACAGAAACCCCAAAGAATAATCAAAACATAGTATTTGTGGATGAAAATATACATACAAATTAACTTGACCGTAGGTGGTTTGGTTGTTTTTGTTTTACGGCATATCCACCCTTTTCAGGTTATTTAATGCCGAATCCAGTGATTCTAAGACACTTTTTTAATAGAATATACGTTGTTTTTTTTTCAAGTCGGTTTCTTATTAACCCATAGTTGGGACCCTAACAGCTACCACAACTCCGGGTCAGAGTGCACCTGAGAGCAATGGCAATTAAGGAGTGGCTCCACACTCCCCTAAGCCCGCAAGCTGGGGCCTCACCGTCGGATATAGTTTAAGGTCATATCCAGGACCTCGACCGTAGTTGGGAGACATTTAAAAGCTTTCTGTCCATTGTCTGCTATACAGAAACGAAAAAGATAGCACCCTTCCTAAATTTCTCCACTTACACTTGATCTTCATCTTATAATACTCAGTGTTTTGCGAGAATGCATCAAGACCCACTTGTTTAGTCTCACCTAACTAATGAACTCCTGCTCCTGGCTTAACACCAAACACTCTAACGAAAAAAAAAAAAAAAATGGGCCCATATTTTGTTTGTGATACTCGCCTTAAAAGACAGAATTTCCCTGTTGCGCGGGCACATTACAACGCTAAACATTGCTATTTGCTGATTACATTCACAAAATGATACTCTTGCATAATTTGACCCGAATTCTCGTGAATTCCTGTCAAGCATGGATCGGGCGAGACCGGCAATCATCGGTGTCAGCCGAGCGTCGTAACAGACGCAGATAATAATAATAATAATAATAATAATAATAATAATAATAATAATAATAATAACCGGAAAAATACAAATGCAAATACTCAAAAATAAAAAAAAACTTACCTTGAAAAATGAAAATATGTTTATTTAATTTTAGTATTTAATTTTTTTTTTTGCAAAATATTTATCAACAGAAAGTTTGTTTGTTTTTTCTCCAAGAAAAGATTTTTTAACCATATAATTGTTAGATGTAAGTACAAGTATTATTTTTGTTTTCTTTTCTTTTTTGTAACTGTATCTTTTTTTCTTGTTTCTTTTTTTTTAATTTTCAAGACTTGTTGTTCAGTCAAGTTCTTTTGGTGGCACTGTCCATTTTTACATCTCTATGAGAAACCATCCTTTACACACGATCTTTTTTTAAGTAAACATTTGTGTTTACCTCATTTTTGGGGGAGCCATTTCTTCTCCTGACAATATGAGATTGTCTGCATCGTTGTTTTCATTTCTTTTTCTAACATGTATAGATTTATTTTCTTGCCTGTTATTTTTCTGTTTGTCGAGTTTGAAAATATATTTGTTTGTCAGCTTTATTTTTGTTGTTGGTTTAGTCGCTTTCTTCCAATTCGAATGTCGTCTGCTTCCATTTAGATAGCACTTTTTCATTGGCTAATCAAACTCTCAAAAATTCAATTAAAATAAATAAATAAATAAATAAATAATAGATAAGTAATTAATCAGAAAGAAAGTCATCCCCTTAATATCACCTTAAAAATTACTAAAAATATAACAGAGAAAAAAATAAAATAAAAAGTCGAGTTAGCATTTCAATATTTGAACGACGCTCGGCTGACACTAATGATTGCCGGTCTCGCCCAATCCATGCTTGACGGGAATCCATGAGAATTCGGGTCAAATTATGCAAGAGAACACACAAAATAACCCAAATTCAAATGTATTTATTATGTTTACAACATCAGAAAATAATTCAATGCTAAAAAGGCAAACACACAATGTTGGATCGTCTTTAAACAGCACGGGTCTTAACCTATCTAAAAATTGTATAAAGTAGCTCTTTTGTTTTTCACATTCATAACCTGTTACATTTATAGCCGAAGTTTCAGCGACATAATTAACGAGTACAACAATCTCCATTGCTAAATTTTAACGTCAACGATTACTTAGTTATTGATTATAAGGTATGCTTAGATGATATTTAACAATATATTTACGCATTTTAATTACTGAGCGATTAAAATCTATATTTCTAAAATATTTATACATTTGTTATAAAAATTCGATTTTAAAAAGATTTTTTAATTACGGTGTATACAATTTTTTTAAATTAAAAACTTTAAATGTTAAAAATGTCATTGGTTTCTTTTAATAAATAGTTATTGGTGAACAGCTTAATGTTTTTGTTACTTAAAGGTTTTGTCATTTTGCTTTTCATAAAAAGAAATAAAATTCAAATAAATTTGATCAATTCTTAAGTAGTCTTTGTAAATTCCAATTAAATAATATATATCAAATTTCATGTTTTAAATTGTCATCACAAAAGATCAACATTTTATAAATTATATAACATGGCGAAGTTTTATCAGTTTTGCTAAATTGTATTTCATCCTCTCTATTTTGTGTGTATATATATATATATATATATATATATATATATATATATATATATATATAGCTACTTCATTTATTCACATAAATTTAATATACGAAAGTATAGATTTATGCGTAAACTTCAAGTATTTACTTCAAAAGTGCTCAATACGTAGGTAGAGCTAGTTAGTAATTTATAAAATATATATGGCGATTAAGCTACACTGAATATTCTGCGTTTCATCCAACTATAGGATTCGTCAGGCTTATGCGCGAATTCTGTCGTTGCTTCTTGTTTTTATATATGTTGAGGATTTCTAGTCGGCCAATCAGCTTTCTAGTATCCACCGCGCCCCTTCCTACCAGCCAATGGGCATGCATTTTATCAAACAAAGGATCTGTTTTAGAACTAGGTTAGTGGTTTTAGGTGGCCGTTCTCCTTTTTTTTTATACATACATATACATAGCTTTAAAACTAACAATAACAATAGAAAAAAAACAAATAAATAAATAAAATAAACATAAATATACATAAACGATCACATACATATATGTATATATATGTATATATATATATATATATGTATATATGTATATGTATGTGCATTGTTGTGTGCACATAGGTATATTTATATGTATAAAAAAAAAGGAGAACGGCCACCTAAAACCACTAACCTAGTTCTAAAACAGATCCTTTGTTTGATAAAATGCATGCCCATTGGCTGGTAGGAAGGGGCGCGGTGGATACTAGAAAGCTGATTGGCCGACTAGAAATCCTCAACATGTATAAAAACAAGAAGCAACGACAGAATTCGCGCATAAGCCTGACGAATCCTATAGTTGGATGAAACGCAGAATATTCAGTGTAGCTTAATCGCCATATATATTTTATAAATTACTATATATATATATATATATATATATATATATATATACACATAATTACATTGTTTATATACATATATATTTTAAACATATATCTATGACGAGTAATTGCACAGATCCGTCCATTTCTTATTCCCACAGGAAATCATTAGGTGAAATTAAGCTTGATAGTTTCATGTAGGAATCGAACGTGGGGTCTGATTATTGCCTGCGGAAATGAAACAACATCTCTGCGTATTTTTCACAGTTCCATACTGCTGCTACTACTAATATTACTTAGTCTTTCTCGCGTATTGAGCACTGTTGAAAAATACTAAAAGTGAACTTATAACACTTAAATAATTTTCCATTTTTACACAAATATATATCTGACCGACAGAATTCAATTGTTTTTACGAAACAATTTTTTCTCCACTATATATATATATATATATATATATATATATATGTACATATATATATATATATATATATATATATATATATATATATATATATATATAATTGAGGCGGCATGGAAGAATTACTTTTTCGCACCTATGTTTCTTCTTGATATGCACACTTTACAAACTATGATATTTTCTTATACGATTACAGGTTGTAGCCGAGTACAAGCACTATTTGATTTCATTTAAATAAATATGATTGGTTATATTTATATAGTCTCCCTTGCCATTACAGTAATCCGGTATATTATTATTTGGATATCGTACCGGTTATACGTTACACTTTGCATACAATTTCAGTTTTTCTAAGATGTCACTTCAGTTTTCCAGGAAATAATTTCCTGTTTTCAAA
The DNA here is from genome assembly GCF_053919585.1 of Euprymna scolopes. Classification (NCBI taxonomy): domain Eukaryota; kingdom Metazoa; phylum Mollusca; class Cephalopoda; order Sepiida; family Sepiolidae; genus Euprymna; species Euprymna scolopes. The sequence continues at coordinate 146,903,374 of NC_136489.1, forward strand.
GAGCCATATTATTTCCAAAACATCTTGTTCAGTTTTTGTCTGATAATAAATTAAGAGTTCTGTTCTTTTAACATACGACTTTGTCTGATAATAAATTAAGAGTTCTTTGGACACCTGCTTCCACCTCTGACATATGTTGTTTAAATTATTATTATTTCTTTAATTTCGATATTTTTTTTAATTTTCAAGTTATAAATAAAAGGCATGTTTGGTGCGGGTATTATTGTAAATTAACCTTATGAACGTATGCGATCGTTTGTCTGTAACAGAAAACCCAGGTACAACTAAAAAACACTGTAATATATAGTTTGTAAATAATATATATATATATATATATATATATATATATATATATATATATATATAGTGATTGCAACGTCTTGTCAGACGAATGCCACTCCCTCAGATACTTAAACTCCATGAGACCCAAAATGACTTTCTTTTTTTTTTTTTTTTTAGTCCTACCGGTGAATTCACACGCTCAAGCAGGCATGACACTAACGACGGTCATTGAGATCAATTATTACATGCTTCTAGCATTTTAAGCCTCCACGTGTCACAACTTTTCCATCGCCACAGGACCATTTTTATAGACAAATGCCTGAGGGAGTATCTATACACAGATGATGTTACAGAATCTTAGCTTTGTACGACAGCTAAGTCTCTTTCTCGATTCAAAATGTTGAGATCCAGCAACAAGCAAGAGCAAGATAGCCAGCAACAAGTTAAACTGCAGACCAGCTTAATGCGGGTACTGGTTTCCCGCTTTATGTTTTTTTTTAAATTGTAGATTTGCTTCTCCTAGAAAGGTTGCCTTCACCACAGCTTACGGCAGTCCTCTCTACCCCAACACACACATACATACACACAAACACACACGGTGCTAGTTGGACGCTGACCACGAAAACGGGTTCATTCGCCCTTTCGAAGATCTTGTTTTTAATCCTTCAGGGAAATTAGCCACCCTCCTCACCAAACAAGTCTGGTGGGGGAACTAGTTTAGTCGTCGGTGACCCGACCATGAGGCAGGTAGTACTGGGTATATATATATATATATATATATATATATATATATATATATATAGGTGAGAGCTGGCGACTGTCAATAATGCGGGTTCGATCCAGCCGCACTGATGAGTTGTGATACAACGAATCAGTACTGTATGTGGATGACAATTAAAAGCCTCCCTCTTTGGTCTGAGCACTTTGTAAATATATTGTCACTCGATGCGTATTTAAGCTATTAAGCGAAGCCCACTATTTATTTGTTTGTTAACAAGCTGACGGTTAGAGTACTGTTGCGACGGGCGGCGTGGATTTAATACCCACTCAAGGAGAAATATTTACGGCACTGATTCGTAGTTCGATGGTGAGAGCTTCCGATTGTCAATGCGACGGTTGTAGGTTCGATCCACGGCTTGTGAAAGGTGTATGTATAACTGCACTGATGAGTTGAGATACAACGAAACAGTACTTTATATATATATATATATATATATATATATATATATATATATATATATATTGTGTGTATATATTTGTTAGGTCTTAAAAGACCGTCCTTTCAAACATGATCTTTGTTTTGTAGTGTAATATCTACAAATGGAGAATGTAATTCTTGAAAAGATATCTTTGTGAGACTCAGCAAATATTAAAGCTATTCTTTATCAAAATGAAGAAGTTTATATCTATAACAATGTTAAGTTGAAGAGTTTGAACAGTGTACCTTACATAGTCATTCGTCAAGGTATTCGATGATTGCGAAGGTTTCTTCCAATTGTTATAAGAAAAGAATTCTTAACAGAAGAAAATATTACATAAAGATATTCTTTATCAAAATGAAGCAATTAATATCTATAATAATGTTAATTTTCAAGTTATAAATAAAATGAATGTTTGGTGCGGATATTATTGTGAATTAACCTTATCACATTATTGCGACCGTTTGTCTGTAACAAAAAATCCAGGTATAACCAAAAGGCACTGTAATATATAGTTTGTAAACAATATATATATATATATATATATATATATATATATATATATATATATATATATATAATGTAGTGTGTATATGTTTGTGCGCAGAAAGTACTTGTAAAACAGGCAGATAAGTGCAACATTGCGGCGATGGGACAGAGGTCGGAACTTGGTTGATGGTGCGGGACCTATTAGATTGTAGAGTCTCTTCAAGAGACTAGTGATCAATGCATCAGCCCAGATGTGGCAACAATACGGAGACCACATTATTTGCAGCAGCCTTGGCAATGTCCTCATTATATTTTTCTAATTCATATTGCTTGTGAGTATTATGGTGAAGTTTAAACGATGAGCTCAGATATTGAATATTGGTCATGGTATTCAATGATTGCGAAGGTTTCTTCCAATTTAAAAAAAAAAGAAGTCTTAATAGAAGTAAATATTATCATCCATTTAGGTCTCCATTCCACTACAGACTAAATGTTATCGTCTAAGATTTAAGCTATTGCCTTAGCTATGTATTTCCCTCATGTATGTAATAGGGTGTGGTGTCATTAGCGGATATATCCATCTCGGACACAGTTTTATCAGAGAGGTTATTTATGAATATCAGAAATAATGAAGATATAAAGACCGAGCCTTCAGACACACCCGCATTAATTGCATGCTGTTTGAACCTATGACTATGTGCGTCTTAGTGGGTTGTTTAATTATAGGACAGTCCGATTTGGTCTACTGATCTATTAAATTGAAGGTATTCCCACAAAAAAATGATACCCACAATTTAAAAAAGATATTTGCTAACTTCCTTGTAATGCTTTATATTATAATATAAATATAGGTTATTAAAATTCAAGCTTCAAATAATAACAGTTAATTTTTTGCGTTGTCATTCACTAATGTTGTCATTTTCTGCTGATGAGATCAGCAGGCGAAATTTTGTATAAATAATTAAATCATATTATTTCATTGTTCTTTTCTCTGGCGGAAATCATTAGGAAAATGTTAATCTTTTAAATGGATATTTGATAAATGATTAACCGAAATAATGTCACCAATTGTTTTGTTCATGTCTAAATTTGAGATTTTAAAATATATTCATTAATACCTCCTGACTCAGCCTAACTACAGTAAAGATAGGCAGACTGAAGTTACAGGTACGCCACTAGATAAACAGAACTTATGAAAGCAACAGTGACAGAAAAGATATATTGGCGGGCATCTGGAGTTGTCCAAGTCTAAAGTTAAGTAATTCTCTGGGAAAATCGAAGTGCAAGAGAGAAACCGAGAAACCGAGAATTCAGGTCATTTGCGACGCTTATATTGTCAGCTGGATCAGTGATCCACACCCATTTCAATTTCATAGATCTCTAAATGTATACATTTAAATTTAGTGGGCTATTAATATAAATTTGGAAAAAGATAAATCCGTTTATCTATATAGAGGAAGTTTTTCATTAATATTAAATGTAGCTATTAAATTAAATAAATTATAACGTAATAATTTAAATAAAAAATAAACATTTACAGCTCATTCATGTATTTGTGTGTGTTTGTGTGTGTTTGTGTGTGTGTGTGTGTGTGTGTGTGTGTGTGTGTGTGTGTGTGTGTGTGTGTGATATTTGTTTGAAGTCAGTTTTTGGTTCCAATGACATAACTGTAAGATGGATAGCTGTGCTTCTTTCAAGTCAAGACCGATAGCAAGTTTAAAATGGCTGTGACCAATGAAAATTTATTTTCGTACAAAATATGTTCATATAAAATTTCGGCTAGATCGGCTCAGTAGTTTCTGAAAACAAGACAGACAGACAGACCAAGAGAAATATAATATAGATAATGAAATAGTTTAAAAATAAATTTAACTAAAATCAATCCATTTAATAGTAATAAAAATAAGTTATGTTTTTAAAACTAATTACTTAAAAAAAAATGAACGATTGACATTCCCCTTATATCGATATTATATTAAGGATTAAGATGATTTTTGACTTATCCAATCAGTGCGCCGTATTTATCATACGTGTGTTAAGACGGATCAATTAAAAGAGATATTTTTGTAGCAGAGATATTTGACTGTGAGCGCACACGAAATTACGAAAAAAACTTATCGTAAAAATTTTGATCCATTAAAATAACCTTTTGTGGCGTTGATTTTCACGCGGAGAAAATAAGGGAAAAATAAGGGAAAAATAAGGGAAAAATAAAACTGACAAAATAAAACTGACAAAATAAAACTGACAAAATAGAAAATGATTAAAAATTAGAGGATAACTACAATCTATAATTAATTATAATCTTTACTATTATATAACAGGAACTTTATGCGTGTGTTCGCGTGCGCGCGTGCGTGTGTAACATCGTTCCCTATGCTCTCAGAAATGACTGGGCCGATTTTTTAAAAATATGACACGGAAGTACTTGATGTATCTGTGAATGTTCTAACGTAGGTTTTGTATCGAAATGCGTCTGGTAGGTATCGAAAAAATTCCGATAAAAGTAGGAAGCCTGATTTTGACTAAAGTCTAATGCAGTAATTTGTGCATTTACATTTTAAATTTAAGATTTTTTGAAAGTGCACCCAGGGAGAGAAAGAGAAAGAATGAGATAAATAGATAGATAGATAGATAGATAGATATATAGATAGGGCGAGAGAGAGAGAGAGAGAGAGAGAGAGAGAGAGAGAGAGAGAGAGGGGGGAGATAAGCAAGTATAGTTGCCGTTTTTTCAATTTAACGGAAATTAGCGATATTTCACGAATAATGTACAGAAATTGATGTTACGATAAAAAACAAACCCATTTTTTTTTTTTACTGTCAAACGTTTTTTGTTATTTTTGTTGTCTTACATAATTCGAATGAAACTGATTACTGTTGGCATTCGTTTCCGCGATATCTTTTTAGTTAGAATTCTTTCGAAGAACCACGTGAAAGTTGCTAACATCCCTAAGTGAAAGTGATTCGGTGGAATGAACAGGATTTGAACTTGGCACACCCAGGTTGTCAATTAGTGCCGTTAACCACTTAGCCTATCGCTGAATAAAACTATATATATACGCAATCCAATCAAACCCCCCGTCGTCTTTATACGGATTGGTCCATTATTCATGACATTTATTTATGTCACCGCTTACTCTCCTCCCCCTTTCTGTTACTACGACTCCCTGTACTCCCCTCGTTTACCACTCCCCTTTCCCAAATCCTCTCCATTTCACAATCTTCTTACATTCGATCTTCCTACCATGTAAAATATCAAATGTGAAAACAAGCAAGCAAGATCTATATATTAATACGATAGCGTGTATGTTAGTTTCTGTGTCACGCTTACATCCGTGGCGTTTACTTGTTATGTACTTCCATTTCTTGTCATAAATAATTTTACCAAGAATACTTCATAAGTTTTGGTTTCGGTTTCGATTATGGCTGAAGGAAATCAAATGATATATATATATATATATATATTTTTTTTTTCATAAGATTTATTTCGGTTTGGTTCGCGCTAATGCACCCAAGTCATATGGATATATTTCTTTTTTGTTTGAAATCACAACTTAATAACATATAAAAATCACTAGAACATTAAATCTATAATAATATATACGAAATCTGCAAGAATTAAAATATCATATTTTAGCGTACTTTAAGACCAGGCTTGCCGGGCGTTTCTGCTAGCTTAGATAAATACTTTTGCAGTTTTAACAAAAAGCTTCTTTATTTTACATGGAGGTCACCACTTATCAAGGCCCGGAAACCGCTCGGGGATAAGGGTTATTGTGTGTACAGTAATCAATGTGATAGTAACGTAGTAATCGTTAGTATTGATAAAGTGTCTTACTTAAGGGGCGGTTCATCAGGAATTTGTTTATGTTGGACTTGAAGACATCCAAGTCGAAGTCGGTGGGGGGTGGGCAGGCAAAAGCTATGTTCATGGAATCTACGTTTGGATTTAGGCACATATAAAGAGTGGGGAAAATTATTGACAGTGGTTTCAGCTAGTCGGGTGTTTTTCGTGAAAGATTGGCGAGGGGGGGATCAGAGAATGGAGCTCAGGCGAGCATTGCCATGTAAATAACAATAAAACAAAGGCTCGCAACGTCTCT
>NC_136489.1:146914449-146941949 GCF_053919585.1 Euprymna scolopes
ATAATAAGGAACCATTCGATAATAAGGAACCATTCGATAATAAGTAACATTCGATAATAAGGAACATTGGATAATAAGGAACCATTTGATAATAAGGAACATTCGATAATAAGTAACATTCGATAATAAGTAAACCATTCGATAATAAGGAGCATTCGATAATAAGGAACATTCAATAATAAGGAACATTCGATAATAAGGAACATTCGATAATAAGGAACCATTCGATAATAAGGAACATTCGATAATAAGTAACATTCGATAATAAGGAACATTCGATAATAAGGAACCATTCGATAATAAGGAACAATTCGATAATAAGGAACATTCGATAATAAGGAACATTCGATAATAAGGAACATTCGATAATAAGGAACATTCGATAATAAGGAACATTCGATAATAAGGAACATTCGATAATAAGAAACATTCGATAATAAGTAACATTCGATAATAAGGAACATTCGATAATAAGTAACATTCGATAATAAGGAACATTCGATAATAAGAAACATTCGATAATAAGGAACATTCAATAATAAGGAACTATTCGATAATAAGGAACATTTGATAATAAGGAACATTCGATAATAAGGAACCATTTGAAAATAAGGAACATTCGATAATAAGGAACATTCGATAATAAGTAACATTCGATAATAAGTAACATTCGATAATAAGTAACATTCGATAATAAGGAACATTCAATAATAAGGAACATTCAATAATAAGGAACATTCGATAATAAATAACATTCGATAATAAGGAACATTCGATAATAAGGAACATTCGATAAGAAGGAACCATTCGATAATAAGGAACATTCGCTAATAAGGAACATTCGATAATAAGGAACATTCAATAATAAGGAACATTCGATAATAAGGAACATTCGATAATAAGGAACATTCGATAATAAGAAACATTCGATAATAAGGAACATTCGATAATAAGGAACATTAGATAATAAGGAACCATTCGATAATAAGGAACCATTCGATAATAAGGAACATTCGATAATAAGGAACTATTCGATAATAAGGAACATTCGATAATAAGGAACCATTCGATAATAAGGAACCATTCGATAATAAGGAACCATTCGATAATAAGGAACATTCGATAATAAGAAACATTCGATAATAAGGAACATTCGATAATAAGGAACATTCGATAATAAGGAACCATTCGATAATAAGGAACATTCGATAATAAGGAACATTCGATAATAAGGAACCATTTGATAATAAGGAACATTCGATAATAAGGAACCATTCAATAATAAGGAACATTCGATAATAAGGAACATTCGATAATAAGAAACATTCGATAATAAGGAACATTCGATAATAAGGAACATTCGATAATAAGGAACCATTCGATAATAAGGGACATTCGATAATAAGGAACATTCGATAATAAGAACCATTCGATAAAAAGGAACATTCGATAATAAGGAACATTCGATAATAAGTAACATTCGATAATAAGGAACCATTCGATAATAAGGAACCATTCGATAATAAGGAACATTCGATGATAAGGAACATTCGATAATAAGGAACATTTGATAATAAGGAACATTCAATAATAAGGAACATTTGATAATAAGATACATTTGATAATAAGGAACATTCGATAATAAGGAACATTCGATAATAAGAAACATTCGATAATAAGGAACATTGGATAATAAGGAACATTCGATAATAAGGAACATTTGATAATGAGGAACATTCAATAATAAGGAACATTCGCTAATAAGAAACATTCGATAATAAGGAACATTCGATAATAAGGAACATTCGATAATAAGAAACATTCGATAATAAGGAACATTCGATAATAAGGAACATTCGATAATAAGGAACCATTCGATAATAAGGAACATTCGATAATAAGGAACATTCGATAATAAGGAACATTCAATAATAAGGAACATTCGCTAATAAGAAACATTCGATAATAAGGAACATTTGATAATAAGGAACATTCAATAATAAGGAACATTTGATAATAAGGAACATTCGATAATAAGGAACATTCGATAATAAGAAACATTCGATAATAAGGAACATTCGATAATAAGGAACATTCGATAATAAGGAACATTCGATAATAAGAAACATTCGATAATAAGGAACTATTCGATAATAAGGAACATTTGATAATAAGGAACATTCGATAATAAGGAACATTCGATAATAAGGAACATTCGATAATAAGAAACATTCGATTATAAGTAACATTCGATAATAAGGAACATTCGATAATAAGGAACATTCAATAATAAGGAACATTTGATAATAAGGAACATTCGATAATAAGGAACATTCGATAATAAGATACATTTGATAATAAGTAACATTCGATAATAAGGAACATTCGATAATAAGGAACATTCGATAATAAGGAACCATTCGATAATAAGGAACCATTCCATAATAAAGAACATTCGATAATAAGGAACATTCGATAATAAGAAACATTTGATAATAAGGAACATTCGATAATAAGAAACATTTGATAATAAGGAACATTCAATAATAAGGAACATTCGATAATAAGGAACCATTCGATAATAAGGAACATTCGATAATAAGGAACCATTCGATAATAAGGAACCATTCGATAATAAGGAACCTTCGATAATAAGGAACATTCGATAATAAGGAACTATTCGATAATAAGGAACATTCGATAATAAGGAACATTCGATAATAAGGAACCATTCGATAATAAGGAACATTCGATAATAAGGAACATTCGATAATAAGAAACCATTAGATAATAAGGAACCATTCGATGATAAGGAACATTCGATAATAAGAAACATTCGATAATAAGGAACATTCGATAATAAGGAACATTCAATAATAAGGAAATTTGATAATAAGGAACATTCAATAATAAGGAACATTTGATAATAAGGAACCATTCGATAATAAGGTCTGATGAGTTTCCAGCTGAACGATGAGGAACACTATGAGAGTACTAACATTGTTCATTGTACGAACCATGTTTGATTTATAAGGGGGCTGTTATGAATATAATTTCTTGACATTGAATTTGACATCAACCAAGTTCTAATGAGCAGGGTAACATCCTCGCGGTTATATGTTCCACAGGTGAGAAGTCCTTACAAGAACCTCTGCCCATAGAAACTCCGCCTTGCGCTACACACATTGAGAGGAAAAAGAACGTGATCATATTTATACAACCTATAGAACTTATTCTTTATGGATGCCTGCATAACAAGTTTATTTGTAACCAAGCAAGTATTTTTCGAGCTTACAGCGGACATAACCTTGTTTAGCACGGTTTAGAATCTACAGTGCATAGATATACTTCTTAAAATATGTTAGGGCGATTTAAAAATATTACTGAGAAATAAATCTTTCCAACGTGTATAGTTTATTTTAGAAAAATTAATAAATCCATACGACACCATAAGAAAGCTGATGAAAATCCAGGCAAAAATAACTCAGTTTTAGATTTGTCAAATTCAGCCTGAGAGGATTTTCAAATAAAAAATCAGCTACTTATCTAGAAAAAAAAGGTGATTGTCATGGACTGTTCGTTATGATTAGGTGTAGGACAATAGAATATTCTTTTCATTATTTTGATTTTAGTATATATATTCGACATAGTTGGACACAGTTAATTAACTGCGAAGCACAGCACTGTATTTAAAAAAAATCAATGAAAAGAATATTCTGTTGTCCTAACCCTAGTTATGTTATGACAGACTGGTACCAACAGTTGAAGTTCAAATTTTATATTTCAATCATAGAACAGTCACAGTTACACGCATACACACACACACATGTACACACGTACACAAACATACGCACGCATACGTACCAACGCACACATGAGTTATAAGCAATAATTGGTCCATCAAATTTTAATAATTTTCCCACACTTTTAGACGCATTTATATCAAATGAAAATATTTTTTCTGTGATGCATGTACACTTGTTTAAATTCTGCATATACGCCTGTAGGTTTAAATACATTTTAATCCATTACTTTTGCTTTGAATTGTTTGAATAGGCGTGTCATTTCATGTGGAACTGATTGATTTTAATTATATTCTGTTGAATTTAGCCTTACAGCGACACCGAGTAATTATGTCCATGAGGCATGTATGCTACGATGTTTTTAGCGCTTTTTATCCCCCACCTCTCTCTCTCTCTCTCTCTATATATATATATATATATATATATATATATATGCATATATATATAATTAATAATATTATATAATATATATATATATATATATATATATAAATTAGGCACCGCCAAAACTGGGGGGGGGCAGGTCAGTACTTTTTGACGGACCGTCTTTTTAAAAATCTACCAAAAATCAGGTAATTATCCGATCAATACGAAATTTTCAGCGATTATTAAGAGAAGAATGAACTTTATAACAGTCTACTTATTTTTCATAAGCGATATTTATATATATATATATTTTTGCTTACAACCCCCCCTTGTTTTGAAGTGGGAACAAATATGCTTAAAATAATCATCTGAAACTGAACAAAACATAGATTAAAAAAAAAATTGTTTGCATACCTTATTTTGACGTCTGAATATCAGAACTTCGATTGTGTTTAATTATCCCGCTTTTGAGTTTTGAAGTGTGAAATTCGGTGAATATGTTAAGTAAAATAATTAATTTAAGTTAAGCAAAACAAAAAAAAAATTTTTTTAACATTTATACGAAAAAAGCCATTTTAAAATCTTTGATAAATAAATTAACAATTTTTTTTAGCGAGCCGAATAATGCATGACAATTATTAAACAGGGCATGCTTTGAAGAATCGATACCAAAAAAAAATTCGATAAATATTGTGCCCTTTGTGTTAAAAATAGCATCATTTTTTTCGATCCCGTTTGAAAAAGTTTGCCGCCTTTCGACTACGGTGGACCAAACGGGCTGAAATGATTTTTTTTATTCTGCTTTAAATTGCCCCCCCCCATTTTGGGGAGCCTGGCCCCCACACACATACACATTAAAAACCAAACTCATACAATGGTCACCCATCTGGTACTGGCCAGCCTCAGCTTAATAATACATTGAAATTTTCGTCACTGAAAAATAAGTTTTTTTGGCCTGTTTGGTCTTCCATAGTTTGCTTCTTATCAAACGCAAACGTAAACAGTGGCGATCTAGACTCTAGATCGACGCGAAATAACTAGTTACATATATGAATAAGTGGAATTATTTGAAATCCAGGTACTTATATTATAATATTTTTGCATTTTCTCTTAGAAAATCATCCTAAATCTTAGTTAGACAATAAATAAATTAATTAATTATTTCAAAAACTTTTTTTTTTAAATATTTATGTACGTTTTTTGTGCAAGACAAAAAATGTCAATTGTTAACTTTTTGGGAAAATTTAACATTTAAAATTTAATTAAAAATAGTAGAAAAAGATTTACATTATTCTGTTTTCTATATGACAAAATTCAGGGTTTTATCTTTCTGGAAAAAAAAAGTTACTCAGAAATAATGGATTTTAATAAATGTAATTTCGTTTTAAAAAACAACAACAACTTGATTTTGCGGCCATTTTTGGCGGTGCCTAATATATATATATATATATATATAAATATATGCAACTTTGTCTCTGTGTGTGCGAGTTTGTTCCTGATAGACTCCGAAACGGCTGAACAGATTTTCTTTAAAATTTAAAGAACTTTAGTATGTAAGTCTGGCAGTGACCTTAGTTAAGATTTGTCTCAGAATACCTCCGATAATTACCGACAATCGATAATCAAAACCGTTATTTTAATTTATCTATCATCGATAAAGCCATTTTTCCATATCGTCGCTTAGCATAAATGATAGAGCAACGGGCCGTGAAAATTCTACTGTGGGTAAGTTGATAGCGTTTTTATTTTAAAATTTTTTTTGGGGGGGGCATGACGTGGTCTGTAGGTTCAAACTCCGTACGTAATTTTACCTGCAAAGAATTTTATGAGACTTGAAAATTTAAGTGTTTTTTTTTTGCATGACGTTGTCTGTAGGTTGAAACCCCGCACGTAAATTTTTAAATATTTTTTTTCATTAACTGGAAAGAAGTTTTATAAAATAATTTTACAAAAAAACAATAGGTTCTCTAGAATGCAATGTAGAATAACATATATTTTTGCCTAAGTTACTGCATGAAGGTATGTAAAGTTTCTTCCCAGGCGATTTCACGGATTTTGATGACAATAAGAATATAGAAGTGTGAAATATTCGTTGATCATTATTCAATCCCGGGCAACGTCGGGTCTCCCCGCTAGTATATGTGGATGACTATAATGCCCTCTATCTTGGGTGAAGCATATTGGGAAGTGATATACAAATTATCATTAGAGCATTAAGCGATGCTATACAAATTGAGCTTAGGTATTTGGACGATGTCAAAACATTGTTAATTCACTGCCCGCGTAGCAGCAGTAGCCGAATAGCGCAACGGTTAGAAGCTCCGACTGACGTTTAGACAGTCGGGTTTCAATCCTGGTTTGAGGTAGTTGCTTATCTAGCCGCACTGATGAGCTGTGAAACAGCGAAATACTGTTTCTGTATGTGGATGACTATAAATATATATTCAAAGTTAATTTGCAGAGGGCGAATATATGGTTTAATCCTGTTGAGACGTGACCTGCATAATCGAATATGTTGAGTTCGAACACTATCGGATCTAATACAGTCATTTACGTAGTACATCACTGGTAAAGGCACGAATCATCAAATTCCTCCTATACGTAACTTCGTTTTAAATTAATCACCTACAACGAATTGTTTGCTATAAATATTCTGTAACGCATTAAACGTATGTGGAATTCGCTGATTTATTTGCCTCCCCATAGCGGTACGAGTGACTTGTCCGTTTCAACCTGGAAATTTAGACCAATCAGGTAGTCTGCGAGTCCATCATATGCCCCTGTTATTACCAGGGATTTTTTCAAAGTATAGAGTTCAACAATATCTTCCGGTGAATTTTCTCAAACATCCATTTCGGACAAAGTACACACGTACGCCTGTATAGATTATAAATAACATCAAAGGTCAATCCTTGACAATGAGTTCTCTGAAACATGTACCGTGTGGTGTTTATGTAATTAATTAGTATATATATATATATATATATATATATATATATATATATATATATATATATATATATATTAGAGGTAGATTGATTTTTCATTTTTTGAATGTATTAAAAAATCTCAGCTTTGGAAAGTTGTGGATGGACAGGAGTTTGGTATGACAATTCGTTATAAAGTACTTATATATATATATATATATATATATATATATATATATATATATATATATATATATATATATATGTGTGTGTGTGTGTGTGTGTGTGTGTGTGTGTGTGTGTGTGTGTGTGAATAAAAAGGAAAAAACTAAAAGAGTAAAAACAAAAATAAAATCAACGTTTCGTCCCTATTTCAGGGGACATCATCAGGATTTCTAGGCGAGGATGTACAGGAAGACGGTCATATATCACATGCGAAAGAGGAGAAGTTCAGTTCTCTTTCTGTTCTGAACTTCTCTTTCGCATGTGATATATGACCGTCTTCCTGTACATCCTCGCCTAGAAATCCTGATGATGTCCCCTGAAATAGGGAAGAAACGTTGATTTTATTTTTATTTTTACTCTTTTAGGTTTTTCCTTTTTATTCACATAACGTCTAAAGCATCGTTTATATCTTGCTGTATTTTATTCATATATATATATATATATATATATATATATATATATATATTTAATTTAATCAAATACGTCAACGCTTTTTTTGATCTGATATCAGAGATCGTAGACAAAAATGTACTGAAAATTTATCGTTTTCGAAAAATTTAATTTGAATATAAGTCTTAAACCAATAATTTTAGTATTTAAAATCAGGAAATGTATTGTATATTATAAAAATGATATTAAAATATAATATAAAAAAATTATAAGAAATCTTGAAATTGAAAATATACCCCTCTCATTTTCAGTTTTTGCTTTTTTACCTTATGAATTCTTTGGTAATTTTTGAATAGCTTAAACTTTGATTTTTTTTTCTGTTATAAGTATTAATATAACAAACAATTAAAAAGGAAAAATAAAACACTATTGTAATAGAGCTTTATATATATGCAGTCAAATTGCTCCGAAAAAGAGCCCTTAGACAAAAATGCTGGTTACAGCTCATGGCTCAAAACTTTGACTGTAATTTGTAGATGACTTGCTTCAAAACCGTATACAGTTTTTGAAGCTTCCATTGTTAACTTGAGTGTTCGTTCTGCGCCTTGAAAATGTGAGGGTAAATCTTCAAATCAAGGGTGGTTCCATTTAAGAATGATTCTCGAAGTTCAGATTCAGAAAAACCTTCCGTCATGGATGGTTCAAAAATGCCACATAATGTTAAGTCTATTAATTGTGTTTTATGTGCGGCGTTAGAATTAATGTTTGGTATTATTTTTAACCTTTTCCTGGTTGACTCCACTCTTCTGAAAGAATCTAAAAAGTAATTAACGTAATTATTAATTAAATCCCGAGCACTACTGCTTTAACAATTATGGAGAAATTAGATAAACACTTAAAAAATGATTCTATAAATTCGAATGAATTATTAAGTCAGTCATACAATTATTAAGTCAGTCATAGAATTATTAAGTCAGTCATACAATTATTAAGTCAGTCCTACAATTATTAAGTCAGTCATACAATTATTAAGTCAGTCATAGAATTATTAAGTCAGTCATACAATTATTAAGTCAGTCATACAATTATTAAGTCAGTCATACAATTATTAAGTCAGTCATACAATTATTAAGTCAGTCATACAATTTTTAAGTAAGTCATACAAGTATTAAGTAAGTCATACAATTATTAAGTAAGTCATACAATTATTAAGTCTGTCATACAATTATTAAGTCAGTCATACAATTATTAAGTCAGTCGTACAATTATTAAGTCAGTCATACAATTATTAAGTAAGTCATACAATTATTAAGTCAGTCATACAATTATTAAGTAAGTCATACAATTATTAAGTAAGTCATACAATTATTAAGTCAGTCATACAATTATTAAGTCAGCCATACAATTATTAAGTCAGTCATACAATTATTAAGTCAGTCATACAATTATTAAGTCAGTCATACAATTTTGAAGTAAGTCATACAAGTATTAAGTAAGTCATACAAATATTAAGTAAGTCATACAATTATTAAGTCAGTCATACAATTATTAAGTCAGTCGTACAATTATTAAGTCAGTCATACAATTATTAAGTCAGTCATACAATTATTAAGTCAGTCATACAATTATTAAGTCAGTCGTACAATTATTAAGTCAGTCATACAATTATTAAGTCAGTCATAAAATTATTAAGTCAGTCATACAATTATTAAGTGTCATACAATTATTAAGTCAGTCATACAATTATTAAGTCAGTCATACAATTATTAAGTAAGTCATACAATTATTAAGTCAGTCGTACAAGTATTAAGTCAGTCATACAATTATTAAGTAAGTCGTACAATTATTAAGTCAGTCATACAATTATTAAGTCAGTCATACAATTATTAAGTCAGGCAAACACTTATTAAGTCAGTCATACAATTATTAAGTCATTCATACAATTATTAAGTCAGTCATACAATTATTACGTAAGTCCTACAATTATTAAGTCAGTCATACAATTATTAAGTCAGTCATACAATTATTAAGTCAGTCATACAATTATTAAGTCAGTCATATAATTATTAAGTCAGTCATACAATTATTAAGTAAGTCATACAATTATTAAGCTAGTCATACAATTATTAAGTCAGTCATACAATTATTAAGTCAGTCATACAATTATTAAGTCAGTCATACAATTATTAAGTCAGTCATACTATTATTAAGTCAGCCATACAAATATTAAGTAAGTCATACAATTATTAAGTCAGTCATACAATTATTAAGTCATACAATTATTAAGTAAGTCATACAATTATTAAGTCAGTCATACAATTATTAAGTCAGTCATACAATTATTAAGTAAGTCATACAATTATTAAGTAAGTCATACAATTATTAAGTCAGTCATACTATTATTAAGTCAGTCATACAAATATTAAGTAAGTCATACAATTATTAAGTCAGTCATACAATTATTAAGTCATACAATTATTAAGTCAGTCGTACAATTATTAAGTCAGTCATACAATTATTGAGTCAGTCATACAATTATTAAGTCAGTCATACAATTATTAAGTCAGTCGTACAATTATTAAGTCAGTCATACAATTATTAAGTCAGTCATAAAATTATTAAGTCAGTCATACAATTATTAAGTGTCATACAATTATTAAGTCAGTCATACAATTATTAAGTCAGTCATACAATTATTAAGTAAGTCATACAATTATTAAGTAAGTCGTACAAGTATTAAGTCAGTCATACAATTATTAAGTAAGTCGTACAATTATTAAGTCAGTCATACAATTATTAAGTCAGTCATACAATTATTAAGTCAGTCATACAATTATTAAGTCAGTCATACAAGTATTAAGTCAGTCATATAATTATTAAGTAAGTCATACAATTATTAAGTCAGTCATACAATTAAGTCAGCCATACAATTATTAAGTCAGTCATACAATTATTAAGTCAGTCATACAATTATTAAGTCAGTCATACAATTATTAAGTAAGTCATACAATTATTGACTCAGTCATACAATTATTAAGTCAGTCATACAATTATTAAGTCAGTCATACAATTATTAAGTAAGTCATACAATTATTGAGTCAGTCATACAATTATTAAGTCAGTCATACAATTATTAAGTAAGTCATACAATTATTAAGTAAGTCATACCCTATATTATATAAATATGAATACAAGTAACTTACCCCATATTCTCCCCGGCAGTTTAAACACCCATACTGTTCACATGCTTTAAACCCACTATGACAGATCTACTCTATACCTACCTAAATTATATTTTACAAACCACACTGTTCCTTTATCACAGTGATCAATATAGTTCCTTCAATAATTTATAGCCTCAATAATTTATTTCGCTTCTAATGTAACTATCGCTAGACGTCACATCCCTATTATGTTACCTAACATCTTCTCTCCTCTTCTGGTGCATTAGGCTTCGAATTACCATGGTAATCAAAGAGTTCCTACTTACCTGACACCCCTAATTGATGTATACCCTTATTGAATAAATGAATAAATCTAGATATACAGGGTGTTTCAAAAGTCTTGGGAACATTACAAATGCGTATATCTCATGAACTATTCCAGGTAGAAAAATGAAACTGGTGTCATTTTAAAGCTTGCTTAATCAAGTTTTTGTCATACTAATGATTTTCGTCTTATCTTTCCATGTGCAGTAATGGCGTTCTCTAAACAAGACAAGGCGTTTTGCGTCCTCCAATTTGCAAAGACTGAATCGTGGACATGTGTTTAGCGTGCATTTCGCAGGAAATTTAAAAAAGAAGTCCCTGAAAGGAAACCCATTGTCAGATGGCATGCTAAATTTGTGAAAGATGGGTGTTTGTGCCCAAGTAAGCGAACAGGTCGCCCTTCAACTTCAGAAGATGCAGTTGAGCAAGTCCGGAAGCCTTTCAGCAGAGCCCCCGTAAATCAGTGAGAAGAGCCAGCAGGGAACTTCAGCTTGCTCCAGCAACTGTCTGGCGTGTCTTAAGGAAACGACTGCAAATGGTACCTTACAAGCTCAAGTTGGTCCAAAAGTTGAAGGACACCGATAAGCCACTTCGCCGTGACTTTTGCATTGCAATGCAAGAGAAGTTGGAAGATAACGGCTTTGATGACCGGCTTGTTTTTAGCGATGAGGCGACCTTCTATCTGAATGGCAAAGTTAACAAGCATAGCACTCGCATATGGGGTACTGAGTGTGACTTTTTCCTTTGGGGCTTTGTCAAGCAACAAGTCTATGTGCCGCCCCTTCCAAGAGATATTGACGAACTAAAGGCTCGAATAACGGCAGTTGTGGGAACCATTGACGTCAAGATGCTGGAACGCGTTTGGCAGGAAATGGACTATCGACTAGATGTCTGCCGTGTGACGAATGGTGCTCATATTGAGCAAGTTTGAAGATTCCCCACAAAACTTGAAACTTTAACCTTTCCAACGGTATCAATTTCATTTTTTAACTCCTAATAGTTTTTGAGTTATTAAAAATCTTTATGTTCCCAAGACTTTTGAAACACCCTGTATTACTGTATAGTTTTATACCTTCATTTTCTCTCTTTAGTGATATATATATATATATATATATATATATATATATATATATATATATATATATATATATATATATATATAGTAACATATGCGACAAAAGGTGGGGATTTACATAACAAATAAACGTAGGTGTATGAAAGGAAACTTACGATAAAAAATAAATATCGTTTTTATCTTTGTAACACGTCACAAAAATGGGGTGTATAAGGGAATTCATGGGAAGCAAAACCCAAATATTTTATCGCATATGTGACACGAGTAAAAAGAAAACAAAGACACGGAAACCAAGTCGGACAAAAAACGCGAGAAGGCACGAAATAAAAACGCCAGTGATAAGATTTTCGAAATTAAATTTTATCATGAAACACTAAACTAGGGAGTGGGATAATGCAAAAAGAAACAAGTTATGTGGAAGTTTTTTTTTTTATCTATTATCTGAAAACACCAACGAGAAATATATATATAAAAATGTATCTTTAGTCCAGACAAAATTAATTCGTTGATATAATTAATATATATGAGAGAAGTAACTCACAGTTTTTATGTTTCTTTTCTCTTTTGTTTTTCTTTTAACTTTCAAAGTGAGCTTTAACCTTCAATTTATTCGCCTCGGGCGACAGTTCATGGCACGCCGTATTCCTATATCATATCCATCCAATGTTTCGGTTATTCTTGGAATATCATGTCTCCTGTGTTCGTGAAATTAATATCCAGTATTTCGACGACGCCAGCTTGTTCTCCCAAGCATTATTTCTTTCCTTTCGCTGTTGATATGGAGTTTCTCCCAGGCGTTATCTCTATCACGTTTCTGGGGGGGGGGGTTCAGGTCCGCTTGGCGCTACGGCCAAGCGGTACTGCTGTATCAAAAGACTTCTTCTCTTTTCTTTTCTGTCTCTCTTTATCTCTCTCTTTCTCCCCTCTCTCCTCTCGGTACATAACTTAGCCCGTTCTTTTCTTTATTTGTCTCTTAGAAACCAGCAGGGGTAATAAAATGGGGTTTTGAGCGAGGTCACCAGCCACCTGCTAGCCTGTGTACTATTCTCGTTGGCCCGAAATTAAATATTTCAATTTTTAATTAATTACGTAATTCAATTTATGAGTTACGTCACAATATATATATATATATATATATATATATATATATATATATATATATATATATATATATATGTCAAAACATGGTTTATTCATTAACCGCACAGCAGCAGGCGTATTGACTGTTATTTGGTCGGTCGGGTTCGATCCTGGCTTGAGACAGTTGTCTGTCTAGCCGCACTGATGAGCTGTGGAACAGCGATATAGTACTGTATGTGGATGACTATATATATATATATATATATATATATATATGTATGTATGTGGATGACTATATATATATATATATATATATATATGTACACACATGTGTATGCATATATATATATATATATATATATATATACGTATGTTATAATTATTTCCACAATTAAACAATGCCGCAGCTCGTATATATATATATATATATATATATATATATATATATATATATATATATATATATATATATATAAAAGTGTGTGTGTGTGTTTGTGTGTGTGTGTGCGTGCGCGCGCAAACAAGTTAGGAGCCAAGGTAGAAAGTCGTGTATCAGAGAATAAAGCACTGAGGCCTCGACTAGTCATCGTCAAGGCTGACGGACTGCATGATCATGATATTTATATATACACACGTATATATGCATATATATATATATATATATATATATATATATATATATATATATATATATATATATCAACTATGTTTCGCTTTAATCATGTAAATTTAATAGTTCGTTTAATCAACACACGCATACACACAATTAAATATAGTGGGAAAGTGAGTGAGAAAGAGAGAGGTGAGGTGTAAACTGCTGATGACGTAACACTGTATATAGTTAAACACATCACGTATATATATATTGTGAGAATATATATGTGCGAATATGTATGTGCGAATATGTGTGTGAATATACATGCATGCGTTCACACGCACATGTGTCTGTGCGTGAATCTATGTAACTTTAATTTGTTCATCTAAGCTTTCTTCTACCAGTGTATCACGTTTTTCACCCCAGCGACAGCAGATCTCAGCAATCAGCATTCGGGGTAGATATATATTTATTTATAAGCATCTGTTTGTATGGTTGCGTCCCTTTGATCGTTTTTCATTTTACATTACCTAAGGTCATTTTGATGGGATGTCTCCTAGCGGCTTCGGCTGCAGGGAGACAGGGTAGTACATGTCAAGGATTCGTCACTTGACACTCAGCCCAACAGGTGAGGGGCCGGGAACCGTTCCAGAACCTGTTGGACTGAGGTACACCGCCTGGGTAATACCTAGGAGGTCCACCCTCCCAGGCCATGCCACCGGGCTTTCCGGTGGGGCAAGTTTATTGCTTGCTGCCTGAGGCGCCCCGACCGGGGAATGCCGACGGGGTTACTCAGGCAATTTTTAAAATTGCAGGAGTGCCCCTTCTTTAGGGGAGCATGCGGGGTTCCCACTTTCCGGCCTTGTGCCACATAATGCTGATGTGGGCAGCATTTAAATATTTACCTCTGCTGTTGCACATGTACAAAATTAACCATTCATAGCTCAAAGTCGCTTCATTATAAACCTTTCGTATCCATCAGACGCTAGCTCCGACGGTGATGACGCTGGAGAGATAAATAACGACTAAGATTGGAGCGTTAAACGTTCTGGTTTCGATTCTAGCGGTTAGAACCCAAGTCATATATTCTTTTATAACTTTTAAAATCATTACAATCACGATAATAATCAACAGAGAAGTGACTCTATAAATAATAAATAAGAAATCTGCATAAATTAAATTATAGTATTTATGCGTATTTTACGACAGGACTCCGGCGGGCGGGTTAGTAGTATAGATAGGGCTACCTCAGTCTTTAACATATTATGGTTACCCATGAAGTGTGAAAGTCTTATTGGCAGGAGGTGCGCAATCTCCAACCACACCTATCCTGAGTCAACATTGTTAAATACCAGTGGCAAGTAAAGCTTAGGACGACTGGAAACAAATGCCGAGATAAGCGGAGAGCACATACAGCGCCTAGAATTCCCAAAAGTGATCTGACGAGAACCGGTGTGTCCACGCGATTATGCCGAATATGCCGTATGGCAATATATATATAGTGATGCTTATACAGTACTGTTTTGTTGTATCACAACTAATCAGTGCGGCTAGACTAGAACCCTTTTCCTAGCCAAAGATTGAACCTACAACCATCGCATTGATAGTCGGCAGTTCTATCCCTTAGACCAAGGGAACGGTGCTCGCAAATGACCCCAACAAATGTCCATTTCAATAAACACTCGCTTTTACAGTGCTTAAACTGCTTGATTATTTACAAATAAACAAGAAGTGAGCCTGGTTCTATGCATGTGTGTGTGTGTGTGTGTGTGTGTGTGTGTGTGTGTGTGTGTGTGTGTGTGTGAGGTACTTTTAGAGGCGGTCAACTTTAAATTCCCAAGTTTATTTTCTTTTATTGCATATTTGGCAACTATTGGTTATTTTGAGCTTTGCTTGGTTTGGCAATTCATCATGAAGAGACGATTGCTAATTGAGAAAATTTATTCCGAAATCATTTTGAAACATCTAATGAAAGAATAATTTCATGAAATTGACCTGTCAACTGGTCACATCATTCGTCCCATTTTAACTCAACAGAACACTATCTTTAAAGTCTTATGTCTACGCTGATAGAACAGACACAACAGACCACTAGAAATGAAATATCTCCAGAAAAATAACTCGAATAATTCTAGAACCCCATCTTCCAACGTAGACCCCTACTAACATGTCTCCTTCTCCAACATCAGGAGTCTATGTTCCAACCTTCCAGAGGTTGAAACCAATTACAGGTGACGAAACCGGACATATTCTTTCTAAGCAAAACTGGAATAGGCCCGACCACTTCCCTAGATGAGTTCATAATTAACGGATACTCTAACTTAATATCTAAATTTGACCCCCAAAATCGCCATGGACATGGAATATGTGTCTACATTAAAGATGGCTTCCCATGTGGCAGGGATGTCTCTAGAGAAGATCCTAATTTACCTTATATGCGCTTCCGGGTTGCACTTGCTTACACCACTGCATTTATATTTGCCCTCGAGAATCCCTATAATCTATCCGCCCCATAACAGCGGAGTTACTATCTTAAAGAGTATATCTGAGAAAATAGACATCCTGTCTGCACATCCCTCGGCTAACATTCACATCTGTGGTGACTTCAACGTCCATAACGTGGAATGGCTGACCCACTCAAATAAGACAGATGATGAGGGGAGGTTCTGTCATGATTTTGCCATTGCTTATGACCTCACTCAGATTGTTCGCGAGCCCACCCGTGTGCCCGATACTACAGGTCAGTATGCAAGCCTTCTAGACCTTTTTTCTCTCAACTTCCCCTGAGCTATGTTTATATTCCGTTCTTTCTCCTCTAGGATGCTCTGACCACTCCGTCGTATCAATTAAGATAAAAATTAAATGTAATAAGTCCCCAGACGTACCCCTCCACCGTACTGTATACCGATACTCCATGGCTGACTGGGATAGCTTCCGTACATTCATATCTGCTCTACCTCTGCATTCCATGTTTAAAAAGGATGTATCCTTTATAGTATCAGACCTGACCGAATGGTTAATTGTAGGCAGAGAACGATTCATACCATCTAAAAAAATTCCAACAAAAACCTAACAGCCAGCCATGGTTCTCCCCAGAATGTGCTGCTGCTATTGCGCACAGAAATCACTTTTTCCATAGCTACCAACGTAATAGATGCACTGAGACTAAAGCTGCTTTCAGGAACGCTAGCAACCACTGTAAACGAGTAATAAAAAATGCAAGAGAGCTATACGCACAGTCCGTTAAATCCAAAGTAGCTGACCAGTTTTGGCAAATAACAAATAGGATCCTGAACAGAAGTGTGCGTTCTATCCCAACCATTATCAATGGACCAGAGGTCATCTCGTCAGCATCAGACAAGGCCAAACTATTTGCAAAGAACTTTGCAGCTAATTCTACGCTATGTGACGAAGGCCATCAACTCCCTATATTTCCTCCTATAACACAGAACACGCTAGGTAACATACAAATATCTGTGCATGAGGTCGCCAAGCTAATCAAGAACCTTGATTCCTGTAAAGCAACTGGCCATGACGGCATCTCAATTATAGTGTTAAAAAAGCTTCAACCAGAACTTACTCCCATACTTACGAAACTGTTTAAGCGTTGCCTTAAGGAGACGTGCTTTTCACTCTGGAAAACCTCATCAGTATGCCCTGTATTTAAGAATTAAGGTGATAAGTCATCTCCCTCTCAGTGCAGACCAATAAATCTCCTGTGTGTCATGAGTAAGTTGCTGTGTGTCATGAGTAAGTTGCTGGAATCTATATTAAATAGAGAAATAGTCAACCACCTCAGCAGAAATAACTTTCTTAGTGACACGCAATATGGTTTCCGTTCTGCAAGATCTACCGCAGATGTGCTAACGGTTATATCTCATAGGATTAGTGAATATCTTGGCAAAGGTTTCCTTTCTAGGGCAATTGCTCTTGACATATCTTAGGCCTTCGACAAGGTATGGCATAAAGGTCTACTTCACAAGATTTCCAGCCACGGTATAACTGGAAATATTTTCTCTGTCATTAAATCATTTCTCTCTGATAGGCTCATAAGAATAGTGGTCGATGGACAAAAATCAGAGGCCTGTAGTATTAATGCTGGAGTCCCAACTCTCTTCCTGATCTACATCAACGATCTCCCTAAACACATACGTAAATCATTCGTTGACATCTATGCTGATGACACGACCATCTACGGCAACACATCAAAATGACAAAGTTCTCTCTGATTATCTCTCCTCTGATCTGAGCGCGTGGTTCAGTGGGGGAAGACGTGGCTGGTTACCTTTAATGCATCTAAAACCAAACTCCTATCGTTACATCATCAACGCTCTAATCCCCATATAGCATCAATTTAAATGGATGGCTCTCGTCTAGGAGAAGCCCCATGTTTTGACAAGCTTCTGGGCTTGACCTTTACTCCTGATCTGAAATGGAACACGTACATCAAGTCTGTTGCCAAGGTCGCTGGAAAGATGGTGGGGTCCTTCTACTGCTCCAGAAAATATCTCACTACTGATGCAATTCTCTATCTGTATAAAAGCTTAGTATGTCCAAGGATGGAGGACTGCTGCCATATCTGGGCAGGAGCTGCTAAAAACAGCCTATCCTGCCTTGACAGAGTACAAAATAGACTTCGTGGCTTAGTGGGGGTGAGCTTTTCTCTTCCCTACAGCCTCTCACCCACAGAAGAGACGTTGCGAGCCTATCTTTGTTTCATCGTAATTTCCATGGCAGGTGCTCGTCTGAACTCTAATCTCAGGTCCCCCCTCGCCAATCTTTCACGAAAAACATCCGCTGAAACTACTGTCAAAATTTTATCCCACTCTTTATCTGTGCCAAAATCAAAACTTAGATTCCATGAACAAAGCTTCTCTCTTAGAAGTGCACGCCTGTGCAACTCTGTTCCGTCTGCATGTTTCCCACCTGACTACAACCTGGATGTCTTCAAATCTAACGTAAACAAATTCCTGATGAACCACCCCCTTAAGTAGACACTTTATTAAATCTCTACACTAACGTACTGTACATGCAATAACCCTTATCCCTGAGTAGTTTCTGGGCCTTGATGAGTGGTGACCACCTTGTAAAAAAACGAAAAACAAAAAAAAAAAAGTAAAAATTCGACGTGCTATTACCGAAATATAGCTTAATTTATAATTTAATGCGTAGAGTTTGTGATATAAGGCACCTAGATTACGCCATATACGCGCGAGCCGCGAGGGCAATGTGCCTTAAATTGTATATAAATTCTAAATGCAAAAAATTAATTGTTAGAATAAATAATATTTTTCTGTGATTTATTTTAATTTAATCTTCACGTCACTCATTGTTTTTAAAGTTGAAATGTAAGTCGGTCACTTTAGCACGCATGCGCAGATCATGATGTAATGATCATTAGATCACTCTTAGGTACGATCAAACATTGTGGCATAAAGATAGGGAGACATAGTTTTGAAAACCGATTTATTAAGATTTTTTTTGTACGTTTCCGACTATTTTTTTAATTGTATTTGAAAGATTAAGGACTAAAGTTAATTTCCAAATGGAAATAAATATTTGTACACGTGAAAAAAAAATTATGATAAATATTTTCACGGCGAGCTAACTAATTAAACTAAATTTTGAAGTTAAATTCATTGTAAAAATCCTTTTAAAGATAAATATTAGTTTTCTGGGTTATTTCAAAGATAAGTAGTAAAGTACTAAGATATTTAATAATAATAATAATAATAATAATAATAATAATAATAATAATAATAATAAAAACATGTTGTTTGTAATAGCTTAATTAGTTTCCAAAAGTGAAAGATTTTCGGTTCGTTCAACTGAAAAAAAAACCCTCGTCATATGGATTATACGGAAGCCCAAAATTTCAGACAGCTGAAAGAATGTCTGAAAATGACGTCAGGTAGTTAAAGGAAGGTAGGAGGTGCTGTTTTTTTCTCCCAAATGTGCATCCGTACATTCCTATCATGAACGTTTGTCTAATTATTTACCATTTTTAATTAAATTATTTTTCTATGTTCCTGCTTTTAAATAAAAAACAATGTTTTATTTTTCAAAATTATAAACAATTATGTTATGCCGAAAGTTTCACATTCATGCAAGCAAGGAAAATATTAGAATCGTGCATATAAAAATTATGTGAAAATATTAGAATCGTGCATATAAAAATTATGTGAAAATATTAGAATCGTGCATATAAAAATCATGTGAAACCTGTAATTAAAAAAAGAAAAAAGAAAAGTGGAAATATTTTTTGCAATGATAATTTTTGTGTGAAAATATTAAATAATTTAATCTCGGTAGTTCAAGAAATTAATTTTTCTTCGAGTTATGTACGGACTTTAGAAACTTTTTCGTAATGTTTCTGTAAAAATTAAATATTTTTTTCATTATTATAATTTACGAAAAATTTATTATAATTTAATGAAAAAAACCCCAAATATAATCCATTATTTTTGTTACTACTGAAAACTTTAGTAAAAGTATTTTTTGTTTAAAGAAAATAACACATTTCTATTAAGATTTAAGTAAAAATAATGTGTTCATTACATTCTGTGATTATTATTTAATAGATTCTGAAAATTTCATTAAAATTGGTTAATTTCCTGATTTTTGGTGAATTTTTAAGTAAAGGGAGGGATCAAAATGTTCATACATTTTCAGCATCGGCATTCATTTTGCACGTACCCAATTATTCTGGACGGACGGGTCAACATTGAATAATAAATGTTTAAATTTCAACTTAATTTCTTGCGATTTACGTTGGCCTTGTAGTTTGCACCTTGCTAATAGAATCTCCCGTCAGGTTGTAATCGTCACTCCTTGCATCCCCGAAAGTGTCTCTAGGTATTTAAAAAATTATTATAGTAATAATTGTGTGTGTGTGTGTATTTATGTGTGTATGTGCGTGCGTGTGTGTGTAAGATACAAACAAACTATAATTATTTTTAGATACAGAGGACATAAGTTAAAACCATAACAACAACAACAACAACAACAACAAATCAAACAAAGAATAAAACCCAATAACCAATTAAACTTAACAAAACTCATTAAAACCCATCTTATTAGTCAGTATTTAATTGTTTTCCATTGCAGTAAAATATGGCACAAGGCTGAAAATTTGATAAAATCTAGATCCCCTGAATGGGTAGGCACTCTAATCGGATATAAAATAGCCAAAACCGAACCCGTTGACACCCCCTAATAGAAGCGCCTAAAGCAACCAACGATTACTCGAAAAAGGAGGTAATGTCTAGGAGGACGACTTTTCTATGGTTAACTTAGATTATACATCATTTTGAAAAGGAAGTTCTGTTGGTTAAAGGTTATCCTAAGTTATTTGAAAGATAGCAAGGACGGACCTCAAATAACTTAGGATAACCTTTAACCAGCAGAACTTCCTTTTCTAAATGATGTATAATCTAAGTTAACCATAGAAAAGTCGTCCTCCTAGGCATTGCCTCCTTTTTCGCGTAATCATTGGTCGCTTTATTTTTCCTGCGACACAGAGAGATACCACGCATAGTTTCCTCCGACCGCGGCACGCACTTCACAGGAGAAGTCTACCGGCAATTCTGCGAATAGGTGTTCATCACTCAGGAGCTCCATTGCCCATGGCGCCCACAAAGCTCAGGGAACATAGAAAGATAGCACCGAACAATGAAAAACGCGCTCTACATGTTATGTGAGGACAAAAACTGCGAACGGATGGACATCCTTCAATCCGTCGTTTCGTTCATGAACGCCATGACCAACAAAGCCACGGGTGTCTCCTCATATTACACAATCTCAGACCGTCACCTCAACATCGGCATCCCGACTCCTCATAGAAAGGAAATCAGGAGCGATGACCCAGGAGCACACGGCATGCAAATTAATGCACTACTGAGACAGTGTCACTAGTGTGTCGCTCTGGCTAGTGATGAGGCCGATTACAAAATGGAGAGCAACAAAAACCAGCCCTCCTACATGAACTCGCTCGAAGTAGGGGACAAGGTGCTACTTCACCGACCACAATCAGCCACTGCACAATGATCCCACTTTCATTGGATAGAGATCTTTTCGATTACCAAAACAAACAACATGATGTATCAAGTGCAGAACGAGAACGGCACAACGGCCTGGGTACACCGTGCATATATTCGGCGTATAGCCCCATGCCCTCCCCACCTTTCTGTCAGTGCTTTTCCGCCACCACATCGCAACGTCATCGGGCAACACCCTTCGCACAGTATAACACACGACGTCGAGGAGATTCTGGCGCCAGCCTCACAAATGGATCAACCCAGGCGAGTCCCATCAAGGACAACAAGGGGACAACTCCCCGCGCGTTTCAGACACTTTATCATGCAAATATGATCGAGATCTGGGGGGGGCATAGTTATATCGCATATCCCTTCATATTTACGAATAATCCAGAAAGCAGCAGCAGCAGCTGCGACAGTCAATAATGGCGACGCTAAGACAAAGATGTTCGTCGAGTTAATACAAATTAACTTAATAAATACACACATCAATTTCAAAGCCCATTCTCTCGCATACACACATCAATAGAATAGCTCGCACATCACTTCAACCAAGAAAACCGCCAGATAAGGCTGCACAACAAAAGAGAAAACCAAAATGTAAAACACAAGCATCACAGTAAACGCAAATCAGGCAGCATATTAATGCAAATAAGTATTACACAAAACATTGCAACAATTCAATACCGACTAGGTTACATTCACAGCTTTTCAGCTTTAAATCAATATAAAACATGCATTC
Source organism: Euprymna scolopes (assembly GCF_053919585.1). Lineage (NCBI taxonomy): Eukaryota > Metazoa > Mollusca > Cephalopoda > Sepiida > Sepiolidae > Euprymna > Euprymna scolopes. The sequence goes on from NC_136489.1 coordinate 146,937,177, forward strand.
ATACACCAAACAGACGATTCCCTACAACGCATTAAGACACAATAAACAAACACAATTAAAAAAGCAAAATGTAGGCTAATTATCAATTTGCCTTTGTCTTCAACTACGTCCGCACCATCATTATAAAAACGTTAATCTTCTCCTCAGAGGGAGGCTTATGGGTGCCGCGCTATCTGCTTGTTTTATCAACAACAAGTTGCCGCTTGCGCCGCCGCCGCCCCCACTAACTACTGTGAACCGCATTGTAAGACTGTTCTATCAACAACAAGTTGCCGCTGCCGTCGCCACCAACTATTGTGAACCGCGTTATGAACACCACTTTATCAACAACAAATAGCCGCTGCCACCGCCACCAACTATTGTGAACCGCGTTATGAATCGCCGTGCTATCAACAACAAGTAGCCGCCGCCAACTACTGTGAACCGCGTTATGAACACCGCTCTATCAACAACAAAACGCCGCTGCTCCGCCACCAACTATTGTGAACCGCGTTAAGAACACTGTGCTATCAACAACAAGTAGCCGCTGCCGTCGTCACCAACTATTGTGAACCGCGTTATGAACACCACTTTATCAACAACAAGTTGCCACCGCCGCCGCCGCCGCCGCCACCGCCGCCGCCGCCACCGCCGCCGCCGCCGCCGCCGCCACCGCCGCCACCGCCGCTGCCGCCGCCGCCAACTACTGTGAACCGCGTTATGAACACCATGCTATCAAAAACAAGTAGCCCTCGCGGCCGTCACCAACATCCTGACACGCCAGCAGTCTCTTTTTACGATCATTTAACTTTAAATAAACGTTTGAACTTAACCCCAATCGTTTGTCAATATCTTGCTTTCCATACGCTCAGTTCTGTTTATAACAGAGGTAATGCATAGGAGGACGACTTTTCTATCGTTTACTTAGATTATACATCATTTTGAAAAGGAAGTTCTGCTGGTTAAAGATTATCCTAAGTTATTTGAAAGACAGCAAGGTATAGGTGTATCAGAATTTTTGTAGGAATTTTTGACACCCCTAACACGAAACTGCAAATAAAATATAAAAAACTCGTAATTTCTCTTTTAAAGGTGGGTTGTTTATTTTCTTTATAGATTATACTTCCAAAATAAACTATTAAAGTTGTATAAAAAGTAATAGAAATATTTAAAAAAAAAAAATAGTAATGAAATTAATTGAATTTTACGAGTTCAGTATTTTCCAATTTTTAAACTTTAAAAATCTATCAAAATTATTCTATTGATTCTATTTTTACGATATTTTCAGGGTCAATGTGAAATTTTATACTCTTTCCAATAAACCGAATATGATATTTTAGACAAACTTATTTTTAATTCACGCCCCCCCCCCATTTTCAAATGTCTATTAAAAAGTAAATAATTAATTTATGTACCGAAGGTTTATATATCACAAAATGAAGATAAAAGATCAATAAATAATATATTCAAATTTAAAACAAAAAAAGTAGTGTTTTTTTTTTTTAGAAATTTACCTGTAAAGTCCGAAGTTTAAAACCTTTTTTTAAAAAAAAACACGTTTTTTTTTTTTTTTTTTTAATGAAACCTTGGTCCTTGCTCCTTTAATAGAAAAAAAAAAATAGGACTTGAATTACATTTTTCGAGGAGTTATAAGCTTCGAAAGATAGCGGGTGGAATTATTCAATAGTTTTCACGAAATTTCTGACAGCAAGGATGGACCTCATTGGGCAAACTCGACGTTACAAGAACGATTATCCCGAGCTTTACGAAACTTACGCACAGTTTAACTATTTTGAGTTGAAAATTATTCATATTCGAAATTTATTCATATTATAAAGTAAATAAATCGAGTTTTCTTTTTTTCATGGTTAAATAAAAACAAAAGAGTTCTGGGTACCAACTATATTTTGAATGTATTTATACATAAAGTGATTACCTCCCTTGGACCATTGTTTATAAGCCATTGTGTCGATGAAACGTTCTCTAAATAGGAATCCATTATACATTAAAAAAAAATCGTGACCCTATTTTCTATCTGAAGATTTACTCTAGGCCTTTTGATAAAGGTAAAAGATTCAAGCGTTCACTGTGAAAGGGGAGACAACTCTCGGTTACTAAACGTTTCGTTCATTTTTTTTCATCTCATAATTTAGAACGCTCGCCGCGGCGATATTTTTTTTATTAAATCAAAACATTAAAAAAAGAAAACTGCGACGAATTTTTTTTATATAATAAAGCTGATAACATTAATAATAGAAAAAGTAGTCTTTACGTGATTATTAAAAGATGCTTATAATTAACAAAATATATGACAAAAAAGCACCTATATTCCGTGCAACTGTTAACAAAATATATGAAAGTTGAAGAAAAATAAAAACGATCAAAACGAAAACTAAATGACAATCGCCAAAGTTTATGAATGAATAAACATTTACAATAAAACGAAACTGATAAAAAAAAATGTATGAGTTATTTTCATAAAACAAACACATTTCTTTTTAGCGACAAAATAGTTAATATGATTAACTTAATACTGTCGTTCTCTATTGACAGAAATTTTCTAATAGCGGCTATTGTGTTGATTTTGTTAATTGGAAGTCTCCGTACATTATTTGGAAAATAGGCGATAACATCAATTTGCCCCTATGTACTACAAATAGTGTGGTTGAATTTGCTATTTAAAAAGTGAGCATAATCATTTTTTAGAATATATTTTTTGATTGGATATAGTTATGCTAAATTTTATGCTTAAAATTTCACATCACGGAATACCGGAATTTAAATCATTTAAATCTGTTAATAATAAAATATTAAAAAAACAAAACAAAAACAAATCTTTTTTTTTTCGTAATTGAACTAATTATATATATATATATATATATATATATATATATATATATATATATATGGTGACCCCCCCCAAAAAAAACGGGCCCCAACTCTAATTAGGACCCGTTTCTTAGTGTTTTGTCCGAATAGAATGAAACTTTGGTCATAGCTAGTTTATTATAGTCAAAACATCACATTAAAACACTAGGTACTTTGGCCTTTTATTCTCCGTTGACTGTAAAATGCTCAGAAAAACAATTGAATGTCCTCTGTTTTTTTTTTTTTGGGGGGGGGGTAACCCTGTATATATATATATATATATATATATATATATATATATATATATATATATATATATATATGATTAGTTTTTTTTGGAAAAAGAATTCCAGCAGAGTGCTCAATTAAAAGGAAAATCCAAAATGTAAGAGCGTATTTATATTTTGTGTACGAATATTGGCTGAAGAGAGCTTGATAAGGATACCTTAAACGGGCCTTATTATCGGGCTTGAAACCGACGGTACCAATGATCTGTCTCAACTAACAACTTTCTGTACACAATATATATATATATATATATATATATATATATATATTTATTTTTTCCAATAATATTGATTTTATGTCCAGTTTTTATTTACAACTTCAAGATAAGTGGAATAAGAATTGTGTGTTTATATAAAAAATAATTTTCAATTATTTAAACTCTCCAGCTTTATAAATATTTAAAAATTTGCTCAATCTGAATATATTTTGATCAGTTATCGTAACATAAAATATTAGGAAGTGAGGGGGGGGGGTCACCTACAAAAATTCCCTCATATATTTAACGAAAACAGATTTTTAAATATAAATTAATTGAAAATTAATAAATGTCGAAAATTTCATGAAAATCTGACCATGAGTTAATTTTTGCTAGATTTATTAAATACATGTATATTTACGCTTTCAAAATGACAAATAGACAAGAAAATTGTATATAAAGTTGATGATGTAAACAATTTTTTTGTCTCGCATTGCCATTATTTTTTATGTCAAACAGGCGGAGCATGAATGGTCCCCCGTTAGTGCACAATGAACGAGGCATAAAAAAATGACTAAGTTCAGCACTTGCACCCTCCCCCCCCCAATTTAGCCCCAAAAGTCCCCAGGTGACATCAAATCCTGGTGAAAATGAAATAACAGTGCAGTTTTAGGCCTTAACATATGTAAATTTGAGTTCTGCACCATGCAAAAAAAGAAATGACTAAGTCCATCTTTTGCCCCCCCACTCCAAATTTTGCCTTAAAAGTACCCAAGGCCTTAACATACAAAAATTTGAGTTCAGCACCATGCAAAACTGCTAATTAGACATACACAGAAAATTTTGGACATAAATGGTAAAATGGTCCTAAAAATGGAGTACTTTTATTAGCTCTAAAAGAGCCCCTGGGGCACACCCAAGAGTTATCACGAAGTATAGACAAACAAAATTATGCAGAAATCAGTTAGTTACAACTTTTCAGAAAGTTTTATAAAAATCCAAGGCATCAATTTTTTTAACAAACACAAGAGTGTCAATTATAGCAATTTTAACCCGAAAGGCACCCCTAGGAAGCAACCGGAGGTTTCAGGAAAATCCGTTCCGTTACATTTTTACTCATATCACGTTTAATGTTTGTACAAAATTTCTCCTCGTCAGTATTAAAATTGGTGACTATCCGGCATGCAGGTGCTGGGTGTGCTCTCAGTTTCTCGTTGTATTGTTTCCAGTTATCTTGGACTGTTCAATACTGGACGGAGGCCATTGATTGAGGTAACCATTATTCTTACCGACATTAATTACTTTAAAAGAAATATCGCCGAGAAAATAGTCAAAACTTATTAATTCATCTTTATCTACTAATCTGCTTATTAATATTGAAAAGATATGTTACGCCATGAATAGTGCTTGCTGAAGTTTGTAAACGCGTTCAGACATTTTGG
>NC_136489.1:146946949-147041949 GCF_053919585.1 Euprymna scolopes
CAGGGATATCTCTAGAGAAGATCCTAACTTACCCTATACGTGCTTCCGGGTTGCACTTGCTTACACCACTGCATTTATATTTGCTCTCTATCGGCCCCACAACAGCGGAGTTACTATCTTTAAGAGCATATCTGAGAAAATAGACCACATCCTGTCTGCACATCCTTCGGCTAACATCCACATATGTGGTGACTTCAACGTCCATAACGTGGAATGGCTGAACCATTCAAATAAGACAGACGATGAGGGGAGGTTTTTTCATGATTTTGCCATTGCTTATGACCTCACTCAGATCGTTCGACAACCCACCCGTTTGCCCGATACACCCGGTCAATATGCAAGCCTCCTAGACCTTTTTCTCTCAACTTCCCCTGAGCTATGTTCATGTTCCGTTCATTCTCCTCTAGGATCCTCCGACCACTCCGTTGTATCAGTTAAGATAAAAATGAAATGTAATAAGTCCCCTGACGTGCCCCTCCATCGTACTGTATACCGATACTCTATGGCCGACTGGGATAGCTTCCGTACATTCATATCTGATTTACCTCACCACTCCATGTTTAAAAAGGATGTGTCTTCTATAGTATCAGATCTGACCGAATGCTTAATTGTAGGTATAGACCAATTCATACCATCTAAAAAAATCCAACAAAGACCTAACAGCCAGCCATGGTTCTCCCCAGAATGTGCTGCTGCTATCGCGCACAGAAATTACTTTTTCCATAGCTACCAACGTAATAGATGCACTGAGACTAAAGCTGCTTTCAGGACTGCCAGCAACCACTGTAAACGAGTAAAAAAAAATGCAAGAGAGCTATACGCCCAGTCTGTTAAATCAAAGGTAGCTGATCAGCGGCTTGGTTCCCACCAATTTTGGCAAATAACAAATAGGATCCTGAACAGAAGTGGGCGTTCTATCCCAACCATTACCAATGGACCAGAGGTCATCTCGTCAGCATCAGACAAGGCCAAACTATTTGCCAAGAACTTTGCAGCTAATTCTACCCTATGCGACGAAGGCCATCAACTCCCCATATTTCCTCCTATAACACAGAACACGCTAGGTAACATACAAATATCTGTGCATGAGGTCGCCAAGCTAATCAAGAACCTTGATTCCAGTAAAACAACTGGCCCTGACGGCATCCCAATTATAGTGTTAAAAAAGCTTCAACCAGAACTTGCTCCCATACTTACGAAACTGTTTAAGCGCTGCCTTAAGGAGAAGTGCTTTCCGACTCCCTGGAAGACCTCATCAGTTTGCCCTGTATTTAAGAATTCAGGTGATAAGTCATCTCCCTCTCAGTACAGACCAATAAGTCTCCTGTGTGTTATGAGTAAGTTGCTGGAATCCATATTAAATAGAGAAATAGTCAACCACCTCAGCAGAAACAACCTCCTTAGTGACACACAATATGGTCTCCGCTCTGCAAGATCTACCGCAGATGTGCTAACGGTTATATCTCACAGGATTAGTGAATCTCTTGACAAAGGCTTCCTTTCTAGGGCAATTGCTCTTGACATATCAAAAGCCTTCGACAAGGTATGGCATAAAGGTCTACTTCACAAGATTTCCAGCTACGGTATAACTAGAAATGTTTTCTCAATCATTAAATTATTTCTCTCCGATAGGCTAATAAGAGTAGTCGTCGATGGACAAAAATCAGAGGCCTGCAGTATTAATGCTGGAGTTCCTCAGGGTTCAATCCTGGGCCCAACTCTCTTCCTGATCTATATCAATGACCTCCCTAAACACATACTTAAATCATTCGTTGACATCTATGCTGATGACACGACCATCTACAGTAACACATCAAAGGCTGTAAATGACAAAGTTCTCTCTGATTCTCTCTCCTCTGATCTCGAGCGCGTGGTTCAGTGGGGGAAGACGTGGCTGGTTACCTTTAATGCATCTAAAACAAAACTCCTATCCTTACATCATCAACGCTCTGATCCCCATCTGGCATCAATTGGGATGGATGGCTCTCGTCTGGGAGAGGCCCCGTGTTTTGACAAGCTTCTGGTTTTGACCTTTACTCCTGATCTGAAATGGAACACGTACATCAAGTCTGTTGCCAAGGTCGCTGGAAAGATGGTGGGATCCTTCTACCGCTCCAGATGATATCTCACTACTGATGCAATTCTCTGTCTATATAAATGCCAAGTACGTCCAAGGATGGAATACTGCTGCCATATCTGGGCAGGAGCTGCTAAAAACAGCCTATCCTGCCTTGACAGAGTGCAAAATAGACTTCGTGGTTAGTGGTTACCTTGCAACCTCTCTCCCACAGAAGAGACGTTGCGAGCCTTTCCTTGTTTTATCGTTATTTCCATGGCAGATGCTCGTCTGAACTCCAATCTATGGTCCCCCCTCGCCAATCTTTCACGAAAAACACCCGTCTAGCCGAACCAACTGTGAAAAATTTCCCCCACTATTTATCTGTGCCTAAATCAAAACATGGATTCCATGAAAAAGCTTCTTTCTTAGAACTGCACGCCTGTGGAACTCTGTTCCGTCTGCTTGCTTCCCACCTGACTACAACTTGGATGTGTTCAAGACCAACGTTAACAAATTCCTAATTAACCGCCCCCTTAAGTAAACACTTCATCAAATCTCCGCACTAACGTAATGTACTTGCAATAATTCTTATCCCTGAGTGGCTTCCGGGCCTTGATAAGCGGTGACCACTGTGTAAAAAAAAAAAAGGTTATATGATGGAGCATTATCACCACAAGTTTCTTTCATTTCATCAAAAGTCTCCTGTGGTGAGCGTCATTTCAAATACAAAAACCGGATCACCGCTCGACATTCAACAGGCTCCATTTCACACCTGACTCAGTTCGAACACCTGTAAAACAGAAACCACAATTAGTTCAGAGCTGTAATTTGCCACATAACCCGTAGAGATATAAATCATTGCATATGCAAAAATCAGCTAGGTCAGACAACTGAAAGCGGGTCAGGGGCATTACTTATTGCACGCCCCTCGTAATTAAAAACAGAAGGTTAAGAAGAAGAAAAGAAATGTTATCGCAACAGAATCGAACACACGCACACAAACACAGGCATGCACGAATTAAATGAATACCATTTGCGAAGAAAAAATACGTGCAATGAGAGAGAGAGAGAGAGAGAGAGAGAGAGAGAGAGAGAGAGAGGGGGGGGGGAAGTAACCGGTATACTTGAAGGGAACAGCAGTCCACCGCAACGAAGCCACCATTAGAAGAATTTGTATCACACACACACACACACACACACACACACACACACACACACACACACACACACAGCAGTCCACCGCTACGAAGCCACCATTAGAAGAATTTGTATCACACACACACACACACACACACACACACACACACACACACACACACACACACACACACACACACACACACACACACACAACCCTACACTAAACTAACTTGTCGAAAAAAAAGTGTGTGTTATAGGTTCCAAGTGTAAGCATTATGTTAAGAGGTGTTCAATGTTTAAAAAATCGATCGCAAAGGCTGTGTATTTCTTTTTTGTTGTTGCTGTGACGACGACGACGACGACGACGACGACGACGACGACGACGACGACGACGACGACGCCGCCGACGAAAAAGATTCTTATAGTGGATAGCGTGTTTAAAACTTTGCAATAGAAAGTGCATATAAACCCAATTGAAAACCTTTGGAGCATTCTGGGACCTTCGCAAAAAGAAAAGGAAGCCAACTTTTAACATTATTGTGTCAGACAAAGCAAGACATTATTCAAGATAATATTCGTCAACTGATCAATGCCATGCCTATCAGGGTTCTAACATTACAACAAAAAAGTATTAGTGATTAAATTTGTGACCATTTATTTTGATTTTGTTCTTGCAATTATAAGTTTATTTCAATAAACTGTTTCTCTGGGTGCCTATTCTTTTCGGCCATGTCTATGTATTTTAATATTTTAATATTTCAAAATTTTAAATAAAACTTGACAGTTTGTTTCAAAATAATTTAAAGTGTTCCTTGACATATGTTATCTCATGTACATTAGCACACTGTTGTGTAAGGCAAACATAATGTAAGTTTAAGTGAAACAAGTGGTTAGGTTTTAAACGATTCCTATAAGTGAATGTAAGTGATTCCTGTAAGTGAATGTCATCTGAATAATTGATACTGCGTCCACAGACTTGTGGTATATGTTGAGATAAATGACGTACCAAATCCTACAGAATTGTATCTTATTCTCCGAACGCATAAAATTTAGCAAAATTATTCTCGAAAGTTAAAAAAAAAACATTTAAATAAAAAATAATTTTTATTTCTTTTATTTTATATTTTACTATTGTATTTTATATTTTATTATTAATTTTTTATATTTTATTATTATTTTTTATTGTATTATCATATTTTGATATTGTACTATTATTGTATAATCATTAAATAATATTATTATATAGTCGATATTTTATTATTGTATTTTATATTTTATGATTATATTTTATATTTTTATTATATTTTGTATTTATTACTGTATTTCATATTTTATTATTATAATTATTATTTTCCTATCAAATTATATATTTTTGATTTGATTCTTTCTTAAAGTAAATAATTATATTTTATTTAAAAGTTTTATTATAATAGTATCATATTTTATAAACTATTATTATATTGTTTATATTATTATATTGTTTATATTATTATATTGTTTATACTATTATATTTTATTATGATATATTTATTTACTTATTATATTTTATAAACTATTATTATATTGTTTATATTATTATATTTTACTATATATTATTATTATATATTATTATATATTTATTTAATTATTATATTTTACAATCAATTATTATAATTATAGTTTTTATATTTAATAATTTATTATTATATTCATTCTTTATTTGTATATTTTATATGTTATCATTTTACTTTATATTATTATATTTTATGTATTTTTTACTATTATTTTTATATTCTAATACAATTGTTTATAATATAGTATTATGTTTTTATTTCATTTTTAACTCTTATCTAGTATTATTATATTTTATTTTGATGTTTTATATTTTATTATATTTTGTAGTTTAATTTTATTTTATATTATGTTTTATATTTTTCTGATATTTTATTATTATATTTTATATTTCATAATAATAAATCTTATTTTATATTTATTATTGTAATATTATATTTAATATTCTATTATTATGTATTATATTTTATTATCATATTTTTTATTTTATGATCATATTTTATTTTTATTTTTATACTTTTCCAATATATTTTTTATATTATTTATATTTTATATTTTCTTTTTATATTCATTATTATATTTTATATTTTATTTTTATATTTTATATTTTATTATTATATTTCATACTTTATTTTTTGAATTTCATATTCCATTCTTAAATTCATTTTTTAAATTTATATTAAAAATTTATTATTATCTTATTTATTAATTATTATATTATGTTTTATTTTAATATTGTATATTTTATTTTATGCTTTTTATTTCATTATTTAATTTTATTTTTATTGCTATATTTTATATTTAATATTTTATTATTTTATTTTATTAATATATTTATATTTTATAATTATATTTTATTATTATATGTTATATATTACTATTCGATTTTATTAAATATTTATTATAAAAATTTATATTATATTATTATATTCTATATGACATTATTTTATTTATGTTCAATTATCATATTTTATAATTTATGTTTATATTTCGGTTAAGTTTCCAGGTTGAAACAAGTAACGTAGAAAGCAATACAAATGACGACTCAACAAACAAAGGTAGATTAAATAAGAAGTGTATTAGAAAAAGGTATATTTACAGGATATTTACATAATGGTGTCAAATAAGAGAGTCTTTGCTGGAGAAACATATCTGCTCTCGGCGGCCTTCGGTGACTTCTGGTAAACACACACTCAGACTAACTGAGTCTTCCTATTTATGTGTAATTACTATCCACATATGCAAATGAATGTGTGCCACCACAACAATTTCATAAGTATATAAGTTTTAATACATTAAAACTTATCTGCACTGTAGTCTGAAACGATAAATCTTTTTACAATTTTAAGGAAGATTTTTTAATAAACGCTTAAAAAACAGTGCCATCCTATGAAATTCGTATCTATAACAATACCTTGTGATATTTAATCTATTGATGCATCAATTCTGTGAGAGAGTGAGTTGCTTTAAATAATATATTATCTATTTTTAATAATATACCCATGGTTACGGTTACGGTTACAGCCCCACACATATAGGAAACGACTATATGAGCATGCTAGGCTCTCCGTCAGTGCTAGTCGGTTTATTGGTTTCCCCGAGCTTATTTTGTCTGCAGGAAAAGTCAACACAAGCGGACCTGGTCAGCAAGCCAATCAGCACTCATCTAGGTTTTTTTCTCCGTCCACAACTTCAGCTGTATACCTACAGCTTCAGTTCCGTGTACGTAATGCTGGGCTTCGCAACTGATGTTCAGAGTCTCTCAACTCTTCACATATCTGGGCAATCTTGTGTTGCTTCTGGTGTAATTCTCAACTTGGCGAACATTTTGGTGTATATAAGAATATATCTTGGCTGCTGAATCAGCCACAACATTTAGAGGGCTTCTATTGGCTCCAGAGCAAAGACTTGAATTATGTTCGGTGTTAACTGATTCATCTACAAACCCCAGAGAATGAGCTCTGCCAAAATGTTGTTCCCGATGCGGCTTTTTATCAGGCGCAGGAATTAGGATGGGGTTCTATCAATCAGTTACTTTGGTGAATAGATCTCTATGAGGTTATTCTCTGAACGCTCTATTCACTTGAGGCTTACTTCTTTGAGATGGGTGCATGGGGAATAGTCTGAGGTATTAAGAATGTCTTCAACCTCTGATATGATGGTAGGACCTGTAACACTGAAGCGTATTATTGTGTGACTTTCTTCAGGTTGAATGAACCAACTAATGGTGTCAACCGCATTGTAAGGTGACAGCTGTATCAGGAGAGCAGATACGTTGACTTCTGGTTCGTCAACCTTTTTTGTCATCTTCTCTGTTAGCCGCTTGCTTTGTCTAAATATCACGTCGGGGTCACCACTTGTTGCAGGGAGCCGACATTTGAGGGTGACAACCGACTGCAATCTAATAAAGTAGACACGGGCAAAGACGACAAATGCCAGAGAAGAGAGGAAAAACGTAGATGAACAGTTATAAAAGGAATGTTGTATCAATTTCGGCTTCAGGATCAAGTCTTTTCTGCAACATCTCTTCCTTTCAATTCAACATTTGGCAACGTGTATACGGACCAGACCTATCTAAGACACCTCGTCACGCATCAGGGACGTTCACATAAATCTCGGTGTGGCATCACTTTACTCTGTCCAGGATCCATCTTCCATATTTTCAGTCTTTCCAGTTATCCAGTACTCCGCATCCATCGACTCTTCGCTGGTATTCAAGAACAACATTTCTTTTTATAACTGTCCATCTGCGTTTTTCATTTCTTCTAATTTTTTTTGCCTTTTTTCACTATCTTAGTTGAACGGTCAATCGGCACCTCAACCCATTGGACCCCGTAATAATAGTAATTTTAAAAAGGTAAAAGGAAACGTTTAAATGTTTAGTCATTGACTCGCGGATAAATGAAACCATTTAAACTCAACATTGTCCAAGAAAACAAATAATTATAAATATATCTACAAATTTCATGTACACAATAAACAATACAAATAAAATATTTTTTGTAAACATTTACGCACCAAAAGATTGTGTATTAATTCTTATTATAGTATACTTGTCAGTATAACCTCGCAAACTATTTGATGGAATTGTACAATATTTTGCATGAAGTGTCAATTAGATGCAGAGCTCAATAAACATTTACAGGACCCAGTTTCCACAAATACTGTTCGTCGAGAGCTGCACAAATCTGAATTTTACGGAAGAGCTGCAATTAGAAAACCTCGTCTCTCTAAGACAAATATAAAGCGATTAGAGTGGTGTAAAAACCTCCAAAATTGGTCCCTCGAGCAATGGAAAAATGTCATTTTCTCTGGCGAATCATCTTTTTCCTTATTTCCGACCACCGGCCGAGTTGGAGACACCCGATAGAAGCATTTTATCCAGGCTGTCTTCTCCCAACCGTAAAGCATGGCGGAGGTTCTGTGATGATTTGGGGTGCTATTTCTTGGAAATCCTCTGGACCAATGTTTACCTTTCATGGAAGAATTACCGGTCGAGACTATTTAGGAATTTTGGGTGACAAACTTCATCGTATGGTTCAAGAACTGTTTCTGGAGGGAAACGCCATCTTTCAAATAATAAAGATTGGCACGAAGAGCATTCCAATGAAGTTGAGAATCTGATTTGGCCACCGCATATCTCAATATATTAAACATTTATAGTCGATTTTGGAGATAAAAGTAAAAAATCGATTTCCGCCGCACACTTCTCTAAAAGAACTGGAGGATGTTTTAGATGAAGAATGTTTTTAGCTGAAGAATGTGTTTCTTTTATTTTGTTTATATATATATATATATATATATATATATATATATATATATATATATATATATATATATAAGGTAAATGTTTCTCGCATGTTTTTCTCGTTAGGGATCCCCCGCCTCTTTTTTTTCTATTAAAAAAATGTTACATTGCCAAAAGTGTGTTTATTCATAAAGTCTGAAGAAATGCTGGTTTTTGAAAAATTTCAAACGATATTATGCTTGAAATTGTCGAACTGGACATTGAAACAATTGTAACATAAAATGAAATACACTTTTCGTTGCCATCAACACCTTGTCTTGAAGTCTTGATTTTGCAAACACAGTATATATATATATATATATATATATATATATATATATATATATATATATATATATATATATATATATATATATATATTCCCGCTTACAAAACAGCTGTAATGAAAAAAAAATCCAGGAAAAAATAAACGAAAGTTATAAAAAGGAAACAGTAAATCTTTGAATTTTAACAGAATTTTGCTATATATATATATTTACACAGACACACACACACACATATATATATATATATATATATATATATATATATATATATATATATATATATATATATATATATATACACTGGCTATTCAGCCCGGCTTTGTTCAGGCCCTATATACTGTTCATAACTTTATGTATATATATATATATATATATATATATATATATATATATATATGTTAAAAAGTTTGAGTCATGTCCAAGTAACCTACATCTAAAATTTCAGGTGTTTAGACCCAAAATTTGCGGAGGACTTTGGTAGAGTCTGTAAAGGTCAACTCTTTCAACTTTGACCTCTTTGCAGCCAAATTTTTGCCCTCAAACTGATTTAACAAGCTTTCTGCGAGTCTGAATATTTATGTAAAATTTCAAATGTTTAGACTCCAAATTGACTCAATAGTTTGCTAGAGATCGCAAAGGTCAAATCTTTTGAACTTTGACCTCTTGGCAGCCAAATTCTCGGCTAAAAACCGATTAAACAGCTTGCCCTATTTCTGAATACTACAAATGTAAAATTTCAAATGTTTAGACCAAGAATTGGCTGAGTAATTTGGTAGAAACCGCAATTGTCAATTGTTTTTAAAACTTTGACCCCAATTTTGACTCAACATTTATTGTAACCCAAATCTAAAATTTAAAGTGTTTAGACCCAGAATTGACAGAGGAGTTTGGTAGAGTTTTCAAAGGTCAACTCATTGAACTTTGACCCATTGACTGCCAAATTTCTGGCCAAAAACGGATTAAAAAAATTTGTCCAAATCTCAATACCTCTTATGTCAAATCTCGAGTCTGTAGACTGAAAATTGACAGAGTGGTTTTCTAGTGAAATGTACACACACAGACGCACACACAGTTACAGATAATTCCACTCATCATAGCTGGCGCTCTGCACGCATCGTCCAAAACGTATCGTCAAAATAAATACTTGTAACGACTTGGCCATTTTAACTCTTACAAAAAAAGAAATAAAAAAAAATCAGAAAGGCTCACATATAACACACGGGAATTTAGCTAAAAAAAGTGTAAAATGAGATCGTCAGCAAAGAACTCGGGGAAAATGCCAACACCAAGCGGAAATGTTTTCTTGATGAAGATTCTTTTTTTTCTTTTGAAGTATCCGTTCTCCTCTCCTGATTTATTTCTTTGGCTGTCTTTACCGGAAGTGTCCGTTGGGCTCTCCTGATTAACGTAAGAGATCATTGACCGAAGCATTGTTAAAACGTTGTTCACTTGAGGATAAACGAACCATTACCGTTTGAGAAAAGTGCGTAAGTATGCACTCATTATATCTATTGATCTTTATATAATCGATTACCTGCTAGATTACCAATTCAGACGTCTTTGACACGAATTTATCTTCAGGTTCTGTCATCTTGTAACACTTTGACTTCATTAAAACGAGGTTCAATGAAACGTTCGTCCGATTATATTTCCTATCATAATTCCAACATTTATATTCGACGTGTAATGCTACGAAATAAAACGCGCATAACTTGATCGATCCGTTGCTATAAAAGTCTGATTTCAGTAAATAAATGTTAGGAGAGAATTATTACACTTCATGTTCAATAGAAATGGAGAAACTTGATAGATTAAGTCTGCCACGAAGAAAGGTTTCATCGATCGGGTTAGAAAACTTCTCACGTCTGCCACTATCTCTATAAAATTAAGGATGTTTTTGTTTATTTATTTTTAAGTATAAAATTCGCTGGTATACTAATTAAAAAATATGGATTTTGGAACGCACGTGTTTTTTGGTGCAAGATTTCTGTTCTGGGAATTAATTCTATATAAAGCCACAATTCCTCCGGACATAGAGTATTATTGCCACACATGATACAGTGCATTAATCACTATTCTCTGCTTCCTCTGCTTCTTCTTCTTCAGAGTGTTATAAAAAGAAAAATTCTAACCCAACAGATCCCGAGGTGTTTGTAAGAAAAAAAATGTAAGGAAAAATTCAAGATGGCGCCGACTCTCTCTTTAACACGGTAAGATATCCTCAACACGGCACAAGAAGCAACAGCCACACGATTCCCCAGCCAACTCAATCGTCACTCCCCCACGTCTTTCCCCTCACCCGCTTTTATCGTCGTTCTAGGCCGGCTAAATTTGCATATTCCGAGAATTCGTGTGACTTTGCGAGACATCATACTTTACAAAAGACGGCGGTCGCCATCTTGGTCCCTCTTTTCTATTTTTGGTCGGTAACGCTGAGCTGGTCTCGAGGTAAGTCTTTTTCCCCCTCATCCGTCTCTCCCACGTACCCACACAACACGCAAACACGCGGGCGCTTATCTCCTGGATGCACGTTACACTCCCCCCTGATCTGATGATCACATAGAGAGCACTGGGGGGGGGTGGCCTTTTAGTGCGTGTGCTTCTGCGAAGAGGTACATTCACTGTTTCAGATTCGGGCTCTGGATCTGGTTCCGCCTCATCAGATGAAGTATCGCTATCAGTCTCTGGAAGGGGCTCACTGAATCCGTGCATCGGCAGCTCATCGCTAGACGCTTCACTGCTTTCTTCTGTAGTTGTATGACGCACCTCGGTAGCTGGGCGAAGATCTCGCACATGTCGTGGGGTTCCATCGACCAAAACAGACTGCTGGCTAATCACTCCAGATATGTGTCCTCGCTTAAACTTGTCGGTGCACCGATTTCCTGGAGGCCGCACCCACACTGGATCTCCCACTTCATATCTGTTATATGTTCCCTTGTCGGTTGGCTGCGTAGTGTTGATTCCCTTCACTCCGACTTGGTACGTGTAAATAGCATTCGCAGGTGCGGTTGAAGGAGACGTCCCGTCCTTTGGCGTAATGTTGTACCAATATGTTGCTTCCGCAATAGTACATCGCTTCCTGGCAGCAATTCTCTTGATGCTGCGATGGCTTCTTTCAGCAATGCCATTTCCTGATGGCACATGCGCACATCGCAACCGTAACTGCCGGACTTGCTGGCTACAAAACGCTGCATCATTGTCAGTCAGGAGCTCTTCCGGCGCACCTCGCTCAAAAAAAATGGATGATAGGTGGCGAACAACATTTGCTGAATCCTGTCTGGTCATCTGCCGCCACACCGCAAATCTCGTAGGCCCGCAATCAATGAGAGTTAGAAAGGGCTTGCCACTGTAATGGGTAATATCCATGGCCAGCCGCTGCCACACACTCTCAAATTCCAAGCGACCCTTCTGCCATCGTTCTGGTGCAGGATCAATAGACTGGCAAGCCTCACAATTTCTGACGATCTGTCTGACATCCATCTTGGTCACTGCTGGGTATGCACGCCTCACAAAATAAAGGGTCCTCTTGATACCCGGATGTCCGCTCTGTGCATGAATTTTTTGTATTTGACATGGGTCGATTGCAACTGCACAAGATCGAGCAGTAATCTCCATTCCCATCTTCGCGGCTTCATACCATTTGTGAGGTACACGGGTCAGTTGGTCAGCACGATTACAATGTGATGGCACCAGAGTGACGCTCAGTGATAGCCCATACTCAGATACCAGGTTTTTTAGCGTGTCTAGCCTTCTCCGTATTAACATTTCGCTTGCTGCCTTGGTACGGATTCGTGTCCGTCCTGAAAGTGTGTCAGACACCCAGTGGTAGACACAGAGAGAATCTGTGTACAAGGTCAACTTCTTAGACTGCCACTGCAGGGCGAGATTTACCCCCTTTACAACAGCGTCCAGCTCTGCCAGGTTGATATGCTGAGAATCTGTTACGGGCCGCAGCCAACACGCATCCTCGAACACGTTTCCTCCTTGCTTCAACGATACTCCCAACGCCAAAGAACTGGCATCAACCCACACACCTACGTTGTCTCCGTTAACACACCACCGCCCACAGGCAGGGTCCTTCTTGTTCACTCTCTCCAGTGTCTCTTTAATCATCAGAGTTAGTAGGACATCATCGGATATGTCATCCCAACCCGTGGTTGTTAAATTTGCTCTGCGTTTAATCACACCAACAGCTGCGCGGAGCCAGCCACAGACCGGTAAGTGACCAACAAGTTTTCCACACCAAGAAAAAACGGTCCGCCTTGTAACGAGGTTGGGGATGCTTGGAATTTCACTGCCACGCCTCCATTGTAGGGTGCCATCCTCTTCATAAACATCCAATCCCAATACACGTGCTCCTTCCCTTAAACGTTCGGGATTCTTGCATTCCAGACCAAACTGAGCCAACTTTTCTTTGACACACGACGCAGACTGTACATCTTCATTGACGTATACGTCATCAATGTAAGCTGACGTTGAGTCCCTCATGGGCTTTTCTTGGGACAATACTGTGTTGACAATAGTCTTCATGATCTGTGGTGCCACATTTAGGCCGAAGCCAAGGCGTGTAAGGCAGTACCTCTGCCCCTGGAACCAAACTGTCTGGAACGGCCACAACGTCTCATCAACTCGCACCTGTAAATAGGCTTTTCGTAAATCCAATATTGAGACATTAGTGCCTTTCTGACGCCATTCCCTCAACTTACTGGCGCATACGTCAGCATCGGCAGTGTAGGCTTCAATATGCTTGTTAAGCTCCCTATAGTCCAGCACGGGCCGTACTTTCGACTTGTTATGCTGGACTACTGCCATCAAGGGTATTAGACCCTTCGGAGGCCCAAGCTTGTCCTCAGGGTAGGGGATTAACCAGCCATCTTGGATCCACGCCTTTAGTTCCCTTTCGTATTCTGCTCGGGCCTCACTGGGTATAGGGTACTCTGCAACCCCATTCTTGAGTTTAGTCGGTGCCATTCCCTCGGTCCACTTCCAAGATGCA
The DNA here is from genome assembly GCF_053919585.1 of Euprymna scolopes. Classification (NCBI taxonomy): domain Eukaryota; kingdom Metazoa; phylum Mollusca; class Cephalopoda; order Sepiida; family Sepiolidae; genus Euprymna; species Euprymna scolopes. Next base: position 146,960,770 of record NC_136489.1, read on the forward strand.
ATCCAGGCCCTCTTGCGCGAGTCGTAGTCCACTGTAAAATCCGGCCGATCGATATGGAGCGCTGCACACACTGGGGCCTCTAAGAATCGCACCTTTCCATCCCGATGAATTGCGACTCCCCCCAGCGCCTTGATGGCATCGTATCCGAGCAACAGGTCAAATCCCAGGAGATTTCCTTGGGTCACGAGCACATTGATCTTAGTGGCTGCACCGGTGTCCGTGTAGATCTTGACAGTTCCAGCTCCACAGCATGTCTGGGTCTCGCCTCCTATCGTGGTGACTTTGATCTTCCTCTTAGTCCAACTTGGACACAGCCTGGCGCTCACTATAGTATGCGAACAGCCTGAGTCGAGAAGTGCTGAGCAGGGTATCCTGTTTACGTAGACGGTTATTACTGGTTGCGCCTTGTTCAAATTTTGCTCGGGGAGCAGGGCGGCGCTGACGTCCTCTCCCCTGATACGTTTCCCGCACAGTTTTGGGCTAGATGCCCCAAACCGCCACACTTAAAACAGCGCACACGCCCCCTGTTGGTGCAATTCCTTGCAAAATGTCCGCGTCGGCCGCAGCGAAAACATTTCCCATTGCTTGCAGGGTTCTGATTCGGAATCTCCCGAGCGCCAATCTGGCCTGTCTGTGTCGCCATCACAACTGGTTCCCCCAGGTCCTCCTCATCTTTGATGATGGCTCGAGCACGTTCCATCAAGTGTTCCATGGTCGTTGTTGAAACGCTGGTTGAGGCTCTCAGTAGTTGCTTCACCCGAGTGGGAAGGCCCGCCACAAACGCGTACGCAAGCGTCTGCTCCGACACCCCTCCACCGAACAGAACTGCGAGTTTCTTTAACTCAGCGAAGAAAACGTCCACGCTTTCCTCCGGTAGAAGTTTTCGGGAAGCAAATTTTTCATAGGCCGTACAAGGATCCATGGCAAATGCCTTGTACAGCGCAGCTTTAATTGCGGTGACATCTCCCTTTTCGGTAGCACTGAGTTGCTGATATACACTCAAGGCACCCCCAGCCAATCTCAGGGGAATTACAGTGTGTACCCTTTTCACCTCACAAAGGTCGCACGTCAGCTCGACCCTTTCAACCCAGTCGACGATGGACGTGGTCCCGTCAAACTCGGGTATGAGCTTTAAGTCAAATTTCGACTCGGTCATAGTCCTAGAGGCCAAATGGCCGGAATAGCTTGTAAGAAAAAAAATGTAAGGAAAAATTCAAGATGGCGCCGACTCTCTCTTTAACATGGTAAGATATCCTCAACACGGCACAAGAAGCAACAGCCACACGATTCCCCAGCCAACTCAATCGTCACTCCCCCACGTCTTTCCCCTCACCCGCTTTTATCGTCGTTCTAGGCCGGCTAAATTTGCATATTCCGAGAATTCGTGTGACTTTGCGAGACATCATACTTTACAAAAGACGGCGGTCGCCATCTTGGTCCCTCTTTTCTATTTTTGGTCGGTAACGCTGAGCTGGTCTCGAGGTAAGTCTTTTTCCCCCTCATCCGTCTCTCCCACGTACCCACACAACACGCAAACACGCGGGCGCTTATCTCCTGGATGCACGTTACAGTGTTTGCTAAGCTCCAGCTTGTGTTGCATCACCCAGGGTTGGATCAAATACTGACTGTTAATTGAAATACAAATACAAATACTTTCGTTTAGGTTACCAGAAATACAAATACAAATACTTTTATTCCTCAATCTCAAAATACAAATAAAAATACAATAACTGATTTAAACAAAAACAAATATAAGTACTTTTTTTTCAAAGTAATAAAGAAATCTGAAAATATGCAAAAAAAAAAAAAAATAAGAAAAAGAAAAGAAATATTTCCTTCCAAATTTGACATCTACATTACATTCTATATCATATCCTCATTGCATTTTATTATCATTAGAGCTCTGAAAGTTTCCGGGCCAAGTTTGGCTCGCTCTGGGGTATAAAAATTACCAGCCTTGCTGAAAACTCTTTCAGATGGTGCCAATGTTGCACAGCACCCGAGAATATTTCTAGCGAAAGGCTTCAAAATGTTGAAGCTCTTGTTTTCCCGCCAGTACCTCAGTGGGTTGACGTCAAAAGCCAGAACACCTTCTTTTAAGTAGGAATCGAGTTCTGCCTTTAACGCTGTAGTGTCGCTTGTTGATGGACTTACATTTAGCTTCCCAGCCGGTGGCATGTAGGCCAAAAGACGAAGGCGTTTTGCACTCATCTCAGCCTCGTCTTGATTTGTGTTCACGGTCATGAAAGACTTCCTCTCTTGAACTGTGTTCTTCAAAGACAACTGAGTTGACTGCGAAATAATTAGGTCCACAATCTTCGAAATATTTTTCATTTTCATTTCCTCACATGACAGCCATGACAGCTTAAACCTGGGGTCCATGACAGCTGCAGCAATGACATCAGTCCTATCAAGAAACGGATGCAATCTCTTTTTTGATAGAAGATTGTAGTGCATTAGCCAAGTTTAAGCAGTAGGTTGGTTTACTTTCCATGAATAGTTTGAGGCTGTGTTCAAGGCCAAATACAACTGGTGCAACGCAAGAAAGTGTCACCATGTTTCTCCTTCCACTTGCGACATTGCCTCTTGGAATGGGTTCAAAATTTGCACCACTTCTTTTAGCATTGCTATTTCCACTACTTTCAATTCTTGTACGTTCTTGCACGATCCTAGGAGACAAATAGCTGAGTTGACGCCATTAACATCTTTGAGGACTGACTTAAGCATAGTCAGTTGAGAGTTCCATCTAGTAGCATTAGCAGCCTGCAGTGAAACCCCCAAAATTTTCCAAGAACGGCGCTGCCACAGTAGATCGGCGTATTGCAGCTACAATACTACAGCACTTGTGTATCACAGTTGCAATTGCGCTGCTTCTGACACTGGGATCATTGGAGGCATCTCGTATGCAGATTTGTTGTGTGTGTGCAAAGCAACTGGATCGATCCGGTGGAAGAAGGGCAAGGACTTCATTCAGATCAAGTTCTTCTTCCAAAATATCAATGTTGTCTATGTCGCCATTTCCCTTGATACTTTCATTTTTCACTTCATTTCCATATAATCCTGGTAGACAGATATCAAATGTTCTCACCATAGACGAATCATTGTCTGCAACCACTTTCCTCACCTTGCCACGAATTCCAAATTTAGTGACTACATCCTCATATGCTGTAGCAATATTTACAGCTGTGTGTCGTCCTTCAAACTGATCACTAGCAATTAACACGCGACTTCAGCTCCCATGATGAGTTGATGAAGTGTACGGTGACACCAAGAAAAGATACCATTTTCCGATTTGTGCAGAGGTCTAGTGTCAGGTAAATAAGACTGAAGTTTTCAAATTCCTTTATCAATTGCGACTTAATGTCATTTGCTCTCTGCAGGAGTAAACTGCTTCTAAGTGTGGTTCTGTTTGGGAACACGAAGCGTGGTTCTGCTTCATGTAGAAGAGCTCTAAAAGTCGTACTTTCCACAATACTCAAAGGCAGTTGGTCACATGCAATGGAGTCTAAGAGTTTCTTTACCATAGATCGTTGTTTGATGTGATTAGTGCTAAATTTGTTCTCTTGTAGATACTTGGTTTTGAAGAACGAAGTCATTTTGTGCTGTGGTGAATGTGATGCACAGCTCTCTCGCTTATTCTTTTCTTCTGCAGCTTTCATTGTCTCATAATCAGCATACTGAACTTTGTGAACTCTTCTGAGGTGGATAACTAGGTTAGATGTTGCCTTAGTTGATGCCGAATACGACTTCTTGCACTGCAAACAGTCAGCTATGAGATTCATGTCAGTAGACTTGCCATTGACAGAATAAAACTTTGCAAGTGTAGCTGGTAGTTGAGGTAATTGTAGGTCCCTAAATGAATGGCCATCTGGAGTATCAATGTCTTTGTTATTCATCTGCAAAGAATAAAAATGAGAAGTGAGAATCAATTTAATTTTACTTAGTTATTATTATTATGAGTAGTAGTAGTAGTATTAGCTTAGTATTATTATTATCATCAAAGTGTTATACACCAATGAGTTTTAATGTTGATATTTTAGGGTTCAGTCAGCATGGTGCCAAATAGAGACTGATGGCAGTACATAAACATATTGCTTTTCCAAACATGTACAATAGCTATTTTAGCGCAGGATGAAAACTCATTTAAAAATAATAGTATCCGAAAAAAGTACATTTAAACCATAGCCGTAAGATTATCGCGTAAAATATGGAAGCAGCTGATTACCAAATAAGCTGTTCGACCGGAAGATTAGAATGTTCCGGTCAATTAACTTCCGTCGAGAATTCTGTTAACTTCGAATTATTCTCAAATAGCATTCAAGTAAAAGAAATGCATTTTCGTAGAAATAATGTAAACCGTTCCAAAGTACTAAAAAATAAACAAGTGACAGTAACATGTCTACTGAACTAGAAATATACATTACCTTCTGGTCTTCCGTAGATGCTAAAAAACAGACGTAATATTTTATTTATATGTAACATTTTCAACCCCACTAAATAAAAACTGATTTTTCAAAATTATTTCTCATAATAATGATCAATATTTTTTTATATTCCGATAATTTAATCTTTACGTAAACTATTTGAATGAAAAATAAATTCTTATTAATGAAGTTACAGTATTAAATAGTATTTCCAAGTAAACACAGTTTGTTATTGTTCGGCGAGGAACGCATAGACTGATGACGTCATCAGTATCTGCGTATATTTAGCGAAAGTTCACAAAGAAATGGAGGTCCTAATGTACAATAAGTATGAATAAATCTGATAACAATTCTTTCAGAAAATACTTTATGGTAAAAAAAAAAATGATAAATGATGCATAAAATCTGGGCGTACGGGAGTAATTGAAAAGTAAAATTTGGAAGAGAATGAACACACACACAAACAAAGAAATAAACAACTTACCTCTATAATGGCAAAATTGAGGTATTACAATTTGTCATCGCTCTTCTTCACTATCTTCAGCTGGGCAATGCTGTCAGTAAATGAATAAATTAAAACTACTTGACTCAGTCAGACTTACCGTCATGCAACTAGCAGCAGCGTGTGTGACTGGAAGTGGACAGGGCTGGTAGCCTGGTACACGGACGCAACATGTATGTGAACTGTCATAGTTCGTCTGTGTGACGTACATCCTTCTCTCTCTCTCTCTCTCTCTCTCTCTCAAATATAAATACAAATACAAAATACTATTTTCCTGGATGCCATAATACAAATACAAATACAAATTACTTTTTCTTGTGATGTTAAAATACAAATACAAATACAATTACATTAAAATTGTATTTAAATACAATTGAAATACAAATACAATTGTATTTGATCCAACCCTAGCATCACCACAGTGCGTGTTTTACAAGTACTTCGACGGAATCTGCTTCGAGGAATTTAATGATTTTGTACTCGTAAACTTATTCACTTATATATAAGGGTTAAACTTTTGGAAAAGCAGCATCACCTGATGAAGTCTCATGTTTTCTATAACTAATTGACTAAAACATACCCCTGGTTGTGTAATGATACTTCAATGTTTGTGTAAAATCAAATAAAAAGTTTATTTTGCTTTACATTGTATTGACCACTTTTGTATAAAGCGCGTTATAATTCATGCTTTGAATATTCCTAAGTTGGAAAAATTATATATTGTTATAATGGAATGACCTAGCACACCTCCGTACAATACTATACAGACAATGTAGAAATACTCCTCCGGAAATCAGAGAGTTCCAAGAGATCGAGCGGGACAGATTCTCGTTTTGTATCCCCTTTGTAAATAAACGTGTGTATTAACCCTAAGTGAATGTCCCGTGTTATGATTATCTCCCCCCTCTCTCTGTGTCTATATATATATATATATATATATATATATATATATATATATATATACTTATATATATATATATATATATATATATATATATATATATATATATATATATATATATATATATATATATATATATATATATATAACCATGCCGATTTATTAGCTAAAATTTCATTTCTTCCCTATAGAGATTAATATATACCGGGAGATTTTCTACTTTAATAGTATCTTTTATAAGAATACTGATCTTTTTCCTTTCGAATTCCGTTCCTATTTCTCCAATGGTACCAACATGCAGAAATTTTAATATGATATGAAAACACATCTTGCTGATGTTTCCCTATAAATCTGGTCACTATTACATTAGTCCGTTACGCTTCAGTGGCAAAACACACACACACACACACACACACACACACACACACACACACACACACACACACACACACACACACACACACACACACATGCGCGCACACACAAACACAAACACACACACACACATATATATAAATGAATGGGGTCACCAACAATTGTTATGTATTTCATACTTGTTTTAATTTTTGATATTTTCATTTTTCAAATTATTGAAATAATTCTTTTAAATAGTGTAACCGCGTTTCCGACTTGCATTTTTAAACCGTCTTCTTTAGAAAGTTTGTAAAATATGTAAAATATAAAATAATGTTCTTGCAATTCATTCTAATGATAGAAGAGTTTCCCAAGCAGTGATAAGATTTGGGCTTATAAACGTTCTCAAACTTAAGCGTTTTTCATCTCTCACTTTATTATTAGGGTCAGTTTGGAGGTCATTGTGTACTGTCTGATTTTCCTGTTTATATTTTTCTTTTTATTTATTTATTTTCTTATTTGTGTGAAGGTGTGGGGGTGTATTCGTACTTCATCACATAAGCGTTTCTGTGTGCGTCTGGTCGTGTGTGGGGAATAGTGTGTGGACGTGTGTGTTTTCTTTTATTGGCTTGTGAAATGTGAGTTCTATCTTATAGTTTGAAGAACTCGTTTTTAAATAGGAGAATTGTCAATTAATTTTAATTTAAAAAATTTAATTTATTTCTTTTGTGTTTATATATATATATATATATATATATATATATATATATATATATGTGTGTGTGTGTGTGTGTGTGTGTGTGTGTGTGTGTGTGTGCATTTAGACAACATTCTCATGTAATAAAAGTTGTTAAAAATAGTGTATGCGCCAGTTAATTATACATATATTTTTTTTATTTTTCTAATAATGTTAAAATAGCAAAAAAAAAACAAACAAACAAAAAAACTGTACTCTTAATATATAGACGATGTAGAAGTTCTTAATATTTTTTTATTTTTCTAATAATGTTAAAATAATAAAAAACAATAATGTTCGTTCACTATGAATCACGAACATCTTTTACTTTTATCTTACAAATCAGATCTTTACAAATCTGTGCCATTTTTGTATATTATCTATTTGAAAGTTTCAATGTGTAAATATTTTCGCGTATTACTTTTAAGCGCAAATAAACACTTTTATATGTTTGAACAAGTAAGAAACCTCCGACAAATTTCAGTGTTTTATTTACATCGACATGGGACTTTGGCATGTTTGATTTCTTTAGGCTTTTTTTATTGTTTCTCTTGACAATATAAGAAAATTCCGTCTGGTGTGAAGATGGATAAGCCGGGAATGCAGTTGTGCGTTTTATCTTTTGTATCGATTTTAAGTAGAGTCCAGTCCATTTAAAGGCGTTTATTTTTCGCGATTGAAGATTGTCGTAGTTTGTTTATTTATTTTCAAGTTAACGTTTTATTTATATGATAAGTATAAACATCATTCAGAAACTTTGCGAAGCGTAAAAAAAAAACAAAAAACGAAAAGCAAAAAAAAAAACAAAAAAAAACATGCTGGTCTAGCCCCCCCCCTCCAGCTGTTCCTGATTTTTACGTATATAATGCCAACTTCTAATAAGGTAAAAATGTTGTTGTTGTTGTTGTTGTTGTTGTCGTCGTCGTCGTCGCCGTCGTCGTCGTCATCATCATCATCATCATCATCATCTGCTGATACGTAATCCCTTGCGTATCACATTACAAATCAACGCATTGATATGGGAGGGGAGACTATTTACAAATTTCGTCCTAAATTGGAAATGGAGCAACGGACTTATATTAAGTAGATATTAATAAGTCCCTCGTACCCCCTTTTTTAATGGAGAGTAGATAATACACTGTGAATGTGTTATCGGCAGCTCCAGTAACTCTCGGTTCTCCTTTTTTTGCCCCTCAGTCCTCATTTCCAATGAGTGATTTTTCTTACAAAGGGTGGAGAAAAAGTTCCTTTCCAGGTCGGCAGTACTTCGTGAACAGTAACCTAAGATGTCGGAAATTTTCTGTTTCTATGTCTATCCTTGTGACCATGTACCTAATAAGGGTGTTGGAGGTAAACTTTCATCTGGGCTGACGTTACTGGCCTGATAGTCAGGGTCCCGAACCTTCGATTAACCACTAAGGAGGCTGTCCTATCAGCAGGTGCAAAGTACTGAGGCTGCTTTATTGCCATTTGGTGAATGGATTTTGGCCCATGCAGTAGTTTCGGGAGGGGCCTCTCAATGCTATACTAGTGGATAATTGTTACGGCTTTACCTTATCATGTTCTACAAAAAAAAAAGAAACAAATTCTCCTGTCTTTTTCTCTCCTAATTTCCCTCTTTGTCCTGCTCTAACCAAATCTGTCGACCTGTTCCACAAATCCCAAAACCTCAACATGAAACATCTGCCAAACAAACAAAAAAAAAAAACAAAAAAAAAACACGAATAAACCTTGAACCCCATCCTCCAACGTAGACCCCTTACCACCATGTCTCCTTCTCCAACATCAGGAGTCTACGTTCAAATCTTTCAGAGGTTGAAGACGAAACCGAACATATTCTTCCTAAGCGAAACTGGCATAGGGCCGACCACTTCCCTAGATGAGTTCATAACAAAAGGATACTCTAACTTAACATCTAAATCTGACCCCAAGATCGCCATGGGCATGGAATGTGCCTACATTTAAGATTGCTTTCCGTGTGAGAAGACCCTAATTTACATTATATGTGCTTCCGGGTTGCACTTGCTTACACCACCGCATTTATATTTGCCCTCTATCGCCTCCACAACAACATAGTTACTATCTTTAAGAGTATATCTGAGAAAATTGACCACCTCATCTCTGCTCACTATTCGACTAACATCCATATTTGTGGTAACTTCAATGCCACAATATGGAATGGCTGACCCACACGAACAAGACAGATGATGAGGGAGGTTCTGTCATGATTTCACCATTGCATACGACCTCACCCAGATTGTTCACGAACCCACCAGTGTGCTCGATACTACCAGTCAGTATGCAAGCCTTCTAGACCTTTTTCTCACAACTTCCCCTGAGCGATTTTCATGTTCCGTTTAATCTACTCTGGGATCTTCCGACCACTCGGTTGTATCAGTTAAGATAAAAATGAAATGTAATAAGTCTTCAGACGTACCTCTCCACCGTACTGTATATCGATACTATATGGCTGACTGGGATAGCTTCCGTACATTTATATCTGATCTACCTCTGCATTCCATGTTTAAAAAGGATGTGTCTTTTATTAGTATCGGACCTGATCGAATGGTTAATTGTAGGCATAGACCGATTCATGCCATCTAAAAAATTCCAACAAAAACCTACAAGCCAGCCAACGTTCTCCCCAGAATGTACTGCTGCCATCGCGCACAGAAATCACCTTTTTCATAGCTACAAACGTAACAAATGTACTGAGACAAAAGCTGCTTTCAGGACTGCCAGCAACCACTGTAAAAGAGTAATAAAAATGCAAGGGAGCTATATGCTCAGTCCGTTAAAACCAAAGTAGCCAACCAGTGGCTTGGTTCCCACAAGTTTTGGCAAATAGAAAACAGGATCCTGAACAGAAGCGTGCGTTCTATCCAAGCCATCATCATTGGACCTGAGGTCATCTCGTCAGCATCAGACAAGGCCAAACTATTTTCCAAGGACTTTGCAGCTAATTCTACCCTATGCGACCAAGGCCATCAACTCCCCTTATTTCATCCTATAACAGACAACACGCTATGCAACATGCAAATATCTTGCGTGATGTCGCCAAGCTAATCAAGAACCTTGATTCTAGTAAAGCAACTGGCCCTGATGGCATTCCAATTATAGTGTTCAAAAAGCTTCAACCAGAACTTGCACCCATACTTACAAAACTGTTTAAGCGTTGCCTTAAGGAGAAGTGCATTCCAACACCCTGGAAAACCTCACCAGTATGCTCTGTATTTAAAAATTCAGTTGATAAGTCATCTCCCTCTCAGTACAGACCAATAAGTCTCCTGTGTGTCATTAGTAAGCTGCTGGAATCAATATTAAATAGAGAAGTACCTCAGCAGAAATAACATTGTTAGTGACACGCAATATGGTTTTGTTTTCTCAATTATTAAATCATTTCTCTCTGATAGGTTCATAAGAGTAGTGTTTGATGGGCAGAAATCAGAGGCCCACAGTATTAATGCTGGAGTCCCCCAGGGGTTCATCCTGGGCCCAACTCTTCCTGATCTACATCAATGATCTCCCAAAACACATACATTCGTTGACATCTATGCTGATTACACGAGCATCTATGGCAACACATCGAAGCCCGTAAATGACAAAGTTCTCTCTGATTCTCTCTCCTCTGACCTTGAGCGCGTGGTACAGTGGGGAAGAGGTGACTGGTTACTTTTAATGCATATAAAATCAAGCTCCTATCTTTAAATCATCGACGCTCTGATCCCCATCTGGCATCACTTGAAATGGATGGCTCTCGTCTAGCGGAGGCTCCATGTTTTGATAGGCTTCTGGGATTGACTCCTGATCTGAAATGGAACACGTACATCAAGTCTGTTGCCAAGGTTGCTGGAAAAATGGTAGGATCCTTCTAACGCTCCAGAAGATATCTCAATGCTGATACAATTCTCTATCTATATAAAAGCCAAGTACGTCCAAGGATGGAGTACTGCTGCCACATCTTGGCAGGAGCTGCAAAAAGAGCCTATCCTGCCTTGACAGAGTACAACATGGATTTCGTGGTTTAGTGGAGGATGCTCTTTTCTCTTCCCTGCAGCCTCTCTCCCACAAAAGAGACGTTGTGAGCCTGTTTTTGTTTTATCGTTATTTCTATGGCAAGAGCTCGTCTGAGCTCCAATCCCTGGTCTCCCCTCGCCAATCTTTCACGAAAAACACCCGTCTAGCTGAAACCACTGTTAAAAATTTTCCCCACTCTTTATCTGTGTCAAAATCAAAACGTAAATTCCATGAACAAAGCTTCTTTCTTAGAAGTGAACGGCTGTGGAACTCTCTTCCGTTTGCCTGTTTCCCACCTGACTACAACTTGGATTTCTTCAAGTCCAACATAAACAAATTCCTGACAAACTGTCCCCTTTAGTAAGACACTTTATCAAATCTCCATTACTTACAATTACTACGATATTATTCCATTGATTACTGTACACGCAATAACCCTTATCCCCGAGTGGCTTCCGGGCCTTGATAAGTGGTAACTACCATGTAAAAAAAGGTTAATGTTTATTTATTTGAAGTTAATGTTTTATTTATATAAAGTCAATATTTTATTTATTTGGAGTTAGTATTTTATTTATATGAAGTTAATATTTTATTTATTTGAAGTTGGTAAATCTAAAACATGTCTTAGTGATTAACGCATTGAAATGTTTACTTGAAGCAAATAAAATAAAACTGAAAAGTGCATATTATAACTTTTAAATAGGAATATTTTTTTATATTTCAGATACAAAAATCGAATCTTATTCATTTTTTATGCATTATTCATTTCCTACAAAGTGTAAGAAATGAAATTGTTTTCTTATTTCCCTTGAGTATATAAATCGATCTCTCACAACTAATACGTTAAAGAAAACGACATCAAAACGTTCGTTTCCCTTCTATTTTTCAATATTTTATATATCAATCTTCTGATAGATTTTGGCAAAATTAGCATCAACGAATAAACATCAATTTCAACTGAATTCTGGAGTTAGTTCAATATTCACAGGAATTTTGCCGACAGAAAAACAGGGAAGATTTTTTCGCTGTAAAAAAACACTTTAATATATATAAAAGTAAACAATAAAATCTGTTTATTATAACCACGAATACTATTCTTTTTTGTTGTTGTTTAAAATCGTGTCAAAGGATACTGTTATAAATAATCAATTTGTTATGAGTGTGTGCCAAATTTGAAGAACTAATATCGTTAAATAGATATATTGCATTTGTTTATAAGAATTATTTTTCTCGTGCTAATTGTTGTAACGATTGCTTTTATGGCGTATAAAAAGCGACAAAAACATTTCTTTTAAAGCTAATAAAGTAATACCGTTTTCACGCGAGTAAAAAAACCCAAATAGATTGAACATTTCATTTTCTTTTTCCTTGATTGTCAAACATTTCAGCCACTTATTATCTCTTCGCGATTTCATTCCTATTCACTTCTAGAAATTTTTCCAACGAAACTAAATTCATAAGAAAAAGGCAAAAACTCTTCGATACAAAAAAAAAAAACTAATCGATAACTAAAAGAAAACGAAGCTTTCTTTTTCTCGCTTTTCTGTTTATTAATAAAAATAAAAGAATATTCTGTAATTTAATTGCCATATATTTTCATAACTTAACAAACAACAACTTCACATTCAACAACCAACACTACCTACAAATTAATGCACGGCCATGGGAACCAAAATGGCTCCCAGTTATGCCAACATATACATGCACATATTTGAACAGAAATACATTCACACTTACCACCTAACACCATTACACTATTATAGGTACATAGATGACATCTTTCTCATTTGGCCACATGGCGAAGAGACATTGATGGACTTCTATCAACACATAAACAGCTGTCACAACAGCATAAAATTCACGACAGAACACTCCACCACACACATCTCATTTTTAGACGTTTTAGTAAACATCACAAACAATCACATCACCACATCACTCTACACCAAACCCACCAATGGCCACGGTTACCTTAATTTTAATAGTTGCCACCCTATCAACATAAAAAATCTATTATATACAGCCAGTGCCTACGTGTCAAACTAATCTGCTCAGATCCGATCGAGTACGAAAATAAGTAGGAATTCTGCCCAACTACTTTCTTCATAGGAATTACCCCCTTAGAATAATTAAAGAATCAATTAGGAAAGCAGAACGTATAAGCAGGATATATGTACTCACATATAAACGTAAAACATCATCCCCTAAAATACCAATGGTATTTGATTACAACAATAACACAGACAAACTCCACAAACCCCTTAAACAAGTATTCAGACAACTGCAGCATGACTCCCCTCAACACACTTCCACTCAGTGCAAGAAAATAGCCCCTAAATCTAAGGTTACTTCTAACATCCACAAAAATACACAACACTCCCGCACCACTAGGAAACAAATTATGCAACTAACCCAGGTGCAAAGTGTGCATAAACACATTAATACTAGCGCACAAACACTCAATTTAAACTCCCTCCGCTCACCTGCGATAGTCCCAATGTAGTTTACATAATATATTGCACCAGATGCACAAAGGGTAACTACGTAGAGGAAACAAGCCGAGAGTTCTGTTTACGTTTCAACAACCACAAACAAACAATTGGGGACAAATTCGCGCAGCACACAATAGCAATGCACTACACCCTCCCAGATCACAGCATAGAACAACATGAAATGCATATTTACAGCATCCAACTTTCGGACACAGAGAAAAAGAAGACAACATGAAAAGAAACTCATTCTAAGACTTATCTTCGGTCTCAATAAAGATTTGGGACCGCTAAATGAGTACTCTTTCCATAAAAAATAGAAACCCACCAAAGACATTTCCCCAAGGGGTACAGACAGAGTGAGTATGCACGATGGAAGAACGCCTTAGCAGCCCCCACTAGAATTTATTTTGTGTTTACGTAAGGCCTTTTACTTCATTTTATTTTATTTTTTCAGATTCCACACATTTTAATTTCTGACATATATTTAAGTCCATTTTCTAAGCACGCATACGTGCGCACACAAATGTAGACACGTGTGCGCCCTCCATTCCCCCCTCATAAACCCTATATACTATAGTACTCGTCTATGAAGATATACAGGGTTGACTTTATTATTATTATTATTATTATTATTATTATTACCATAATAGTTATTAATATCATTATTATCATCATTATTTGTACTGTAGTTATTATCATTACTACTATCATTACTATGATTATTATCATTATTATTATCACTATTATTATTGTTATTATCACCAATGTATATATATATATGTACATATATATATTATTATTATTATTACTAATATTATTGCTATTGTTGTTGTTGTTTTTACTATTATTCAACTCCTCGTTTAAGCATTGCAATACATCTTTCAGTTTCATTTCCAACATTAAACGTAATTACCCTCTGATTTCTCTAACCGGCATATCGAGTTTCCAATTTTGTGATGGCTTCGAATTTAAAAACAATGCTTTCACCCTATACCTGACACTTACTGTATGTATGTATGTTTGTATGTATGAATAAAAAAATTGTTTTTATTATTATTCATTGTTCGGATTCATTTTAATTGTAAACATCACTGTCGTCATGATCATTGAGGAATTCCACCGTGTTTAAACGCTTCTCTCAATTAAAAAAACAAACAAACAAAACAAAAAAAAACGAGATTCATGATTGCTTTGTTTTACGTGTTGTATGTGTCGGATTTGTTTTATCTGGGGTGGAGAGGGCTCCAGAAAGCCATGGTCCAGGCACCCTCTCTAGGAGAAGTAAATCTCTGATTTAAAAAACCAAAAAGCGGAAGACCAGTACCCGCTTTAATCTGGTCTGTAGTTTGATTTGTTGCTGGCTATATTGCTCTTGCTTGTTGCTGGATATCAACATTTTGAACCGAGAGAGAGACTAGCTGTCGTACAAAGCTAAATCTCTGTAATAACATCTTTGTACAGATACTTCCTCAGACATTTGTCAAAAAGAAAGCCCTATTGGCGATGGCTGTCCATATTAACAGAAGATATTATGCTAAACGACACTCACTCCAGCTCTGTTGCTGGAATGTGAGAACACTTATTAAAAATGGTAAAAGACTAGAACGAAAGACTGCAGTTTTGACTAAGGAATTGCAAAGATACAATATAGACATTGCTACACTCTCTGATACACGTTTCGCAGGTGAAGATCATCTGGTTGAGCGCGAGTCGGGCTACACGATCTTCTGGTCTGGTAGAGCTGAAAAGGAGAGGCGTGAAGCTGGTGTTGGTTTTGCAGTTAAGAACTCCTTAATTGACAAGATCGAACAGCCAGTAGGCATAAATGACCGTGCAATGACATTGAGAATACCCCTTGCTGCTGGTCGTTACATGAATGTTCTTTCTGTCTATGCGGCGACTGTTACTTCGTCTGAAGATGATATCACTTCCTTTTATCATATGCTTAGATCTGTTATCACCAGCTTGTCAAGTGCTGAGAGTTTGTGGTTCTTGGTGACTTCAATGCACGGGTTGGATCAGACAACGAGACTTGGTCTCCATTGGGTCCATATGGCATTGGTAGAGTCAATTCAAATGATATGCTGCTTCTCCATCTTTGCAGCGAACTAAATCTTGTTATCACCAACACTTTTTCCCACCAGAAAAAAACAAGGAGACCTGGTTCCATCACTAATCTGGCCAGTTGCTTGATTACATACTGTGTAGACGTGGTGATCTTGGACATTTTTGCCAAGTTAGAGTAATGCGTGATGCTGACTGTGGTACTGATCATTTAATGGTCAGAGCTAAAATGAAAATTACAGTTTGGAAAAAAAGTAGTTTCAATGGTGTCAAAGTGCCTAAACGTATTGAAGGATCCAGTCGTACGAAGTTCCTTGAAATCTGCTTTCAACCAGGTGGATTTTCAGATTGTGATTGGGAGACAGTAAGCGATACAATATACCAAAAAGGTGTTGGAACTCTTGGATTAAAGGTTCCCAGACATCGAGATTGGTTTGCTGATAATTTCAATCAAATTAACCCTCAAATTGATAAATAGCGGAAACCTTATTTGAAACTTCTCAACTCTTCGCCCCTGAACAAGCCAGCTTTCGCTGCCCACTTCTCTTCTGTGCGGAGTGAGGTTCAGTGTTGTGTGCGCCAAATAAAAAACAAATGGTGGTCTGACCTCTTCAGGGAGATACAGACTGCCTACGATCATAGAGATGTCAAGACATTCTACACTTTGCTTCATCAGGCTTATGGTCCGAAATCCTCTTCAACTACACCACTCCTGGCGAAGGATGGGAAAACCTTGCTGAAAACCTCAAATTTAAATTATGCATCGATGACATGAACACTTTCATGATCTTTTTCATAACCCATCCAATGTTGATGTTGCTGCAATAGAAAGTATCCCTCAATGTTCCTTTTGTCCAGAACTTGATGTTGAATCGAATATTGTGGAAGCAGTTGACTGCATTAAACAAATAAACTCGAACAAAGCTCCTGGGCTGGGTGGCATCCCTGTTGAGCTGCTGAAACATAGTCGTGTCAATATACATTGTGTGGCCCACTCTTTGATACTGTCAGTATGACAGGGTGGCCCGGTTGCCCAAGATTGGGTAGATGCCATCTTGGTTGTGCTATACAAAGGAAAGGGTACAAGGTCTGATTGTGGAAATTATCGAGGTATCTCGCTGCTGAGTGCGGTTGGAAAGGTATTTGCACGGCTCTTGCTAAACCGAGTGGAAAAGTGTGTATGTCCTGATATCCTCCCGGAATTCCAGTCTGGTTTTAGAGATGGACGAGGAACTGTGAATATGGTATTTCCTGCTAGAAAACTTTTGGAAAAATGTATTGAGCAGCGTATGCCTCTTTGCCAGGTGTTTGTGGACTTCGCTAAAGCGTTTGACACAGTCAAACGTGAGGCTCTCTGGAAAGTGCTGGAAAAATTTGGCTGTACACCTGCTTTTACAGACAAGTTCAAGCAACTTCATCGTCAACTTCAATGGTCGGCTTTCGGAAGAATTCTCCATTGATAATGGTGTGAAGCAGGGTGATATAGCTGCACCAACATTGTTTTCGCTCTATCTGTATGCTGTTCTCTGGTATGGTTTCCACGATTGCGATATAGGTGTTTATGTTAGATTCCGAACGACTGGAAAGGTGTTCAACCTCAGAAGATTCCAAGCCCAAACACTTGTTAGTGATGGACTTGTTAGGGAACTGTTGTATGCTGATGATGCTGACCTGGTAACACACTCCCCAGTAGATATGCAACTAGTGATAGACATCTTTACAAAAGCCTGTATCTGCTTCGGACTGACAATTAGTATTAAGAAAACTAAAGTCATGTACACCCCAGCTCCTGATGATCTGTATGTGGAACCTGATATCTTCGTATGTGGAAAGTGCCTTGACATCGTAAAAAAATTGTCTACCTTGGGAGTACCTTATCAAATGATTGCACCCTTGATGCGGAAATAAGACAGAGAATCAGCACGGCATCTGATGCTTTTGGAAGGTTACAATATAGAGTCTGGTCTGACGGTGATCTAATTCTGACAACTAAAATTGCAGTATATCAAGCATGTGTAGTACCATCCCCACTCTACGCATCTGAAACTTAGACATTGTACCGGTCACATATAGAATTGCCCGAGAGGTTCCATCAGCACTGTCTTAGACATATTCTTGGTCTAAAGTGGTATAGCTTTGTCCCTGAGACATATGTCTTATAAAAGCCAAAACAACCAGCATTGCTACCATTGTTATTAAGAACCAAATGCTTGGGGGCGGGTCATCTCATCCGGATTGAAGACTATTGACTCCCAAAACAGTTGTTCTATGGTGAGCTCTTTCTTGGAAAAAGATCCCAGCGCAAGCCCAAAAAACGTTTTCGTGATAGCATCAAAGAGAGTCTGGTGAACTTTCATATTCCTGTTGACAGTTGGGAGTCCCTAACGTTTGATCACAAGCAGTGGAAAACACTGATATATAGGGGCGCAGAGCACTTTGAAGCAGCCAAAATAGACAGAGCGAAGCTTAAGAGAGCATGTAGGAAATGCCAAACCTTGCCACCCAACCATGGAGATCTCTGGATCTGTAAGGTGTGTGATCGGGCTCTGTTGTCTAAGGCAGGTTTTGTTAATCACATGAAAGCCCACGATAATACAGGTCCCGCTGCTGTTAGTTTCATACAAACCAATGAACGTTTACAGTGTCATGTCTGCTTGAGGGTGTGCAAGTCGCTGGCAGGGCTAAAATATCATCTTCGGACACATGGACTTTCAGTGACTGAGGGAGAGTCTCTCGTCTGACAAGACGTTGCAATCATCATATCATGTATGAATGAGTATATATGTGCATACAGGAGTATGCATGGGTGTGGGAGAAGAAAGAAAAAGAACAATCCGAATACTTTAATAAATTTTAATATGTTTGAACAAGAATAAAGGAAAAAAAAATAAGTAAATGATGATCAAAATAATATTATCCGTTTATTTAGTTCTTTCACTTCATTTTATTTATTTTTTCTAACATTATATGTTTGTATATATCAATTAACGAAAGTTACAGTAGCGTTTTAAAAAAATAAATAAACGTGTGTGTGTGTGTGTGAGTGTGTGTGTGTGAGTGTGTGTAGGTGGGCAGACAAATTAGACTCACAATAAATCTATAAGTCCAAGCTCTTGGAAAAGACACTTTACTTCGCATCCACTTAGCCTATCACCTATATCTGCTCATCAATCTCCAGCTGTATATGTAAACACGTCTATAAACGTGAGTGCGCGTATCCTGTGTATGTATGGGTACGTGAAGAAGCATATGTGGTAGTGCGTGAGTGTATATACATGTATGTTCACATATGCGAGTATGTTCGTGGGATGCGTGTGTGTCTAATTCAAAGTTTTATGAAAGACTTAGTTTTGAATAGAGGGCACACAAATTGCTGACCATTTAAAGTCGAAAACGCTGGAAGGGTCATATTCAAATAGATCTTTACCTTAATGGCTATACGCGTGCCCCTCCTCCCGCTGCTTACTCTGCCCGCTCACTCATGTTTTCTATCATTCACACTGAGGAAGATTGAAGGATCGGTCGAAAATTATCTGCTTTTGAAGGAAACATTCTTGTTTTTTTTCAAAACACTTTTTGTACGCCTACACGTCAACACATAGGAAATAAATACAGAAAAGATATACACATTTATATATTTTTCGTATTGATTTTTTATTCATACATATTTAAATATATATATATTGAGTATATATATATATATATATATTGAATATATATATATTGAATATATATATATATATATATTGAATATATATATATTGCATATATATATATTGAGTATATATATAACATGTATGTAACATATATATTGAATATATATATATATATTGAGTATATATATATATAACATGTATGTATATATGTAACAATATATATATATGGTAAGATATGAAAATATATGGCAATTAGAATATTCTTCTATTTCTTCTGTGTGCGATTTGCTCAGTTGGTAGAGTGCTTGCTTCGCATGCAAGATCCTCGGGGTTCGAATCCCGAATTAAGATGTGTCCAACTGATAAGCCCAAAAGAGGACGAAACTCGAGTATTGGGCTCCCAGTTTGTTGGCTGTCATGGCTATTGTTTGGCTGTGTAAATAATTATATATATATGCATATTATATTTGTATATACATTGTATTAATTTTTAAAGATCTTTAAAGCTTCAAAATATGCAATGCTTTGTAGTATTATCATTAAAAATAGTATTAAAACGTTGTCATGGCAAACTTTCTAGAAAATGTGAGTGCGGGAAGAAAAAAATCAAGCTCACTATTTATCATAAATGTTATTTTGATTATGGAAATTTATTACACAGCAAACATTAACATCAATATCAAATATAATTTAACGAAGATTTCAACAATGCACATGAAATAATTTTAGTTGCTATTTATTTAGTGCTTAATATATTAAAAATTAAACAATAAATAAAATTGCCACAAATAATAATAACAGCAACAATAATAATAATAATAATAATAATAATAATAATAATAATAATAAGAATAATAATAATAATAATAATGGCAATAATAATAATAATAATAATAATAATAATAATAATAATAATAATAATAATAATAATAATAATAATAATAAACTTGGCCATCAGCTTGCAGGATGCCAATTGTGCTCCTATCGTTGGCAAACACAGGAAACTTTACTGAACATTACAGTCAAATATTTCTTCTGAGGCCTATGTTTTTTTATATTTGTTTGGTGTCGTTTATTTATTGGTGAATGTGAAAACACGAGACTGAAACTTATTTTAACTGTTATCATGCCACAGGTATATTGTTTATTCCAAATATAATAAGAACAAAACACTATTATGCATACGTGTATGTTGTTTCAACATATCGTATGAATGCGAAGATTCTATTATTGGCATTGGTTTCCCCGAGATTTTTGTAATCAGAATATTTTCTAGAATGACATCGGGTACTTACGAGAGGAATCATGTGTTGTATAGTATTTTCATTATTATTATTCTTATTATTCTTGTTATTGTTGTTGTTATTGTTCGTTGTTAGGAAGTCTTATTATAAGTCAGTCTTAGAGAGTCTTATTGCATTCTGTGTTCGTGTTATGAAGAGATTCATATATATAAAATGTTCATGCTTAGAAGTGTGGTGAGGAGACAGTGTTGAGACAGTCTTAGTGTTCACATTGTAGATATGAGATGTAGAGAAATTGTGTATGTGAAGACATTTTAAAACACAGGATATATAAGACATATAATGACAATTTCACTTTACTTTTTGGTAGAATTACAACACAAAGATGACGTTTATAAAAACACATGATGGGTTTATTTCTTCTTCGACCGGTCGGTGGTTTTCTTAGTCAGGAATTCAAAGTTTTACATTGTATGTTTCAAAGGCGACCGTCTCGCTTCCAGACGTTCGACTGTCCATCTCTCGACTCTAGACTGTCGTCTGTCGTCCTCAGACTCTCTCTGTTTAACTCTAAAGTTTCTAACTATATCGAGAACTTCCCATTTTCCATGACGTCATACACATGTTAAAACATGTGTCTTCTTTCACGTGTTCTGGAAATGCGTGTCCAATACATTTCCCTTTGTTTACAAAAGGAATTTTAACCTATATTTCCAGTAACCTATATTTCCAATATGTTAAAAACATGTTTATTAAATTATCCTATAGTTGCATTCCTCATTCAATTTCATAACAGAATTGACAAATGCACATTCTTTTTCTTAAAACTATTTTATCTCTAAGCTAAACAATGGTTTGTTTTTACATTCCATTTTCTAATTCTCTCTCGCAATCTATTTCTAAACCTAAATTACGAGGTTCGAATTTTGTCTATTCTATTTCATTTTAACATTTAACTAAATCTCTCTATTTTTATACTTACATGAAAAGGGGACAGCCCTTATCATGTAACACATGAAAAATTTGCTAACATCCTAAGTAAAAGTAATTTTTCTTGAACAACACTAGATTCGAACAACCAGGATATGAGTCGGTGTCGTTAATCATTTGACCACCGTCACCTCACAGTCCGTGTCGTTAATCATCTAACCACCACCACCTCACAGTCCGCGTCGTTAATAATTTAACTACTGTTACCTCACAGTCCGTGTCGTTAATAATCTGACCACTGTCACCTCACAGTCCGTGTCGTTAATCATCTGACCACCGCCACCTCACAGTCCGCGTCGTTAATCATCGTACCATCCCACCTCACAGTCCGCGTCGTTAATCATTTGACCACCGTCACCTCACAGTCCGTGTCGTTAATCATCTGACCACCGCCATCTCACAGTCCGTGTCGTTAATCATCTGACCACCACCACCTCACAGTCCGCGTCGTTAATCATTTGACTACTGTCACCTCACAGTCCGTGTCGTTAATCATCTGACCACCACCACCTCACAGTCCGTGTCGTTAATCATCTGACCACCACCACCTCACAGTCCGTGTCGTTAATCATTTGACTACTGTTACCTCACAGTCTGTGTCGTTAATCATTTGACCACCACCACCTCACAGTCCGTGTCGTTAATCATCTGACCACCACCACCTCACAGTCCGTGTCGTTAATCATCTGACCACCACCACCTCACAGTCCGCGTCGTTAATCATTTGACTACTGTTACCTCACAGTCCGTGTCGTTAATCATCTGACCACCACCACCTCACAGTCCGTGTCGTTAATCATCTGACCACCACCACCACCTCACAGTCCGTGTCGTTAATCATCTGACCACCACCACCTCACAGTCTGCGTCGTTAATCATTTGACTACTGTTACCTCACAGTCCGTGTCGTTAATCATCTGACCACCACCACCTCACAGTCCGTGTCGTTAATCATTTGACTACTGTTACCTCACAGTCCGTGTCGTTAATCATCTGACCACCACCACCTCACAGTCCGCGTCGTTAATCATTTGACTACTGTTACCTCACAGTCCGTGTCGTTAATCATCTGACCACCACCACCTCACACTCCGCGTCGTTAATCATTTGACTACTGTTACCTCACAGTCCGTGTCGTTAATCATCTGACCACCACCACCTCACAGTCCGCGTCGTTAATCATTTGACTACTGTTACCTCACAGTCCGTGTCGTTAATCATCTGACCACCACCACCTCACAGTCCGCGTCGTTAATCATTTGACTACTGTTACCTCACAGTCCGTGTCGTTAATCATCTGACCACCACCACCTCACAGTCCGCGTCGTTAATCATTTGACTACTGTCATCTCACAGTCCGTGTCGTTAATCATCTGACCACCACCACCTCACAGTCCGCGTCGTTAATCATTTGACTACTGTCATCTCACAGTCCGCGTCGTTAATCATTTGACTATTGTCACCTCACAGTCCGTGTCGTTAATCATTTGACCACCGTCACCTCACAGTCCGCGTCGTTAATCATCTGACCACCACTACCTCACAGTCCGTGCCGTTAATCATCTGACCACCACCACCTCACAGTCCGCGTCGTTAATCATTTGACTACTGTTACCTCACAGTCCGTGTCGTTAATCATCTGACCACCACCACCTCACAGTCCGCGTCGTTAATCATTTGACTACTGTTACCTCACAGTCCGTGTCGTTAATCATCTGACCACCACCACCTCACAGTCCGCGTCGTTAATCATTTGACTACTGTCATCTCACAGTCCGTGTCGTTAATCATTTGACCACCGTCACCTCACAGTCCGCGTCGTTAATCATTTGACTACTGTTACCTCACAGTCCGTGTCGTTAATCATCTGACCACCACCACCTCACAGTCCGCGTCGTTAATCATTTGACTACTGTTACCTCACAGTCCGTGTCGTTAATCATCTGACCACCACCACCTCACAGTCCGCGTCGTTAATCATTTGACTACTGTCATCTCACAGTCCGTGTCGTTAATCATTTGACCACCACCACCTCACAGTCCGCGTCGTTAATCATTTGACTACTGTTACCTCACAGTCCGTGTCGTTAATCATCTGACCACCACCACCTCACAGTCCGCGTCGTTAATCATTTGACTACTGTCATCTCACAGTCCGTGTCGTTAATCATCTGACCACCACCACCTCACAGTCCGCGTCGTTAATCATTTGACTACTGTTACCTCACAGTCCGTGTCGTTAATCATCTGACCACCACCACCTCACAGTCCGCGTCGTTAATCATTTGACTACTGTTACCTCACAGTCCGTGTCGTTAATCATCTGACCACCACCACCTCACAGTCCGCGTCGTTAATCATTTGACTACTGTCATCTCACAGTCCGTGTCGTTAATCATTTGACCACCACCACCTCACAGTCCGCGTCGTTAATCATTTGACTACTGTTACCTCACAGTCCGTGTCGTTAATCATCTGACCACCACCACCTCACAGTCCGCGTCGTTAATCATTTGACTACTGTTACCTCACAGTCCGTGTCGTTAATCATCTGACCACCACCACCTCACAGTCCGCGTCGTTAATCATTTGACTACTGTCATCTCACAGTCCGTGTCGTTAATCATTTGACCACCGTCACCTCACAGTCCGCGTCGTTAATCATTTGACTACTGTTACCTCACAGTCCGTGTCGTTAATCATCTGACCACCACCACCTCACAGTCCGCGTCGTTAATCATTTGACTACTGTCATCTCACAGTCCGTGTCGTTAATCATTTGACCACCACCACCTCACAGTCCGCGTCGTTAATCATTTGACTACTGTTACCTCACAGTCCGTGTCGTTAATCATCTGACCACCACCACCTCACAGTCCGCGTCGTTAATCATTTGACTATTGTCACCTCACAGTCCGTGTCGTTAATCATTTGACCACCGTCACCTCACAGTCCGCGTCGTTAATCATTTGACTACTGTTACCTCACAGTCCGTGTCGTTAATCATTTGACTACTGTCACCTCACAGTCCGTGTCGTTAATCATTTGACCACCGTCACCTCACAGTCCGCGTCGTTAATCATCTGACCACCACTACCTCACAGTCCGTGCCGTTAATCATCTGACCACCACCACCTCACAGTCCGTGTCGTTAATCATTTGACTACTGTTACCTCACAGTCCGTGTCGTTAATCATCTGACCACCACCACCTCACAGTCCGCGTCGTTAATCATTTGACTACTGTTACCTCACAGTTCGTGTCGTTAATCATCTGACCACCACCACCTCACAGTCCGCGTCGTTAATCATTTGACTACTGTCATCTCACAGTCCGTGTCGTTAATCATTTGACCACCGTCACCTCACAGTCCGCGTCGTTAATCATCTGACCACTGCCACCTCACAGTCCGTGTCGTTAATCATTTGACCACTGTCACCTCACAGTCCGCGTCGTTAATCATCTGACCACCACCACCTCACAGTCCGTGTCGTTAATCATCTGACCACCACCACCTCACAGTCCGTGTCGTTAATCATTTGACTACTGTTACCTCATAGTCCGTGTCGTTAATCATCTGACCACCACCACCTCACAGTCCGCGTCGTTAATCATTTGACTACTGTTACCTCACAGTCCGTGTCGTTAATCATCTGACCACCACCACCTCACAGTCCGTGTCGTTAATCATTTGACTACTGTCATCTCACAGTCCGTGTCGTTAATCATTTGACCACTGTCACCTCACAGTCCGCGTCGTTAATCATCTGACCACCACCACCTCACAGTCCGTGTCGTTAATCATCTGACCACCACCACCTCACAGTCCGTGTCGTTAATCATTTGACTACTGTTACCTCATAGTCCGTGTCGTTAATCATCTGACCACCACCACCTCACAGTCCGCGTCGTTAATCATTTGACTACTGTTACCTGACAGTCCGTGTCGTTAATAATCTGACCACCACCACCTCACAGTCCGGGTCGTTAATCATCTGACCACCACCACCTTACAGTCCGCGTCGTTAATCATTTGACCACCGTCACCTCACAGTCCGGGTCGTTAATCATCTGACCACCACCACCTCACAGTCCGCGTCGTTAATCATCTGACCACCGTCACCTCACAGTTATATCGATATTTTGTTCAATGGCATACACCATGCAAACCTAGAATTTTCTTGAGTTCAGAGGAATTTTTATTTGCATTATCTCGAATTTATGTTATCGCCTTTCCAAGCAGTACTAATAAGTCATATAAGGAGTACATTTTTCAAAATAAACGGCAAAAGATGTAATTAAAATAACGTCCTTATTAAAACAATATAAAATAAAATATTTGTTTTGTATACTTTATTGTATCCTTTCTTTGAAGACAATTCTATCACGCTCTGTCAACTCTCTCCTTATGTACGCACACAGCAGTTTCATCATACATAAAAGACATCAACTTAAAATTTTTCAAGTCTGGTTTTAATCAAGTTCGCTGCATCAGGTGCTTCAGATTATTGGAGAAAAGTTTTTGTTCAATCAGTTTTATATGAACATTTTATTTTGCCATCGTTTTTATAGCAGACAATTTAAATCGTTAAGAGTTTCAGCATTTGCAGACATTTGATCACATGCAGATGACTATGATAGTTATTCCTATATTGTCATATTATCTCCATAATAAATACAACAATGCAAAAATACAACAATATATAATAAATACAATAATAAATTCCACAATAATATTGTCATATTACCTGCATAATAAATACAACAATACAAAAATACAACAATATATAATAAATACAATAATAAATGCAACAATAATATTGTCATATTACCTGCATAATAAATACAACAATACAAAAATACAACAATATATAATAAATACAATAATAAATGCAACAATAATATTGTCACATTATCTATATAATAAATACAACAATAAGGCTTTTCGCGTCCAGACTAGGTTATCCCCCTTTTTTAAAACGAGATCACTTGATCGTTGAATATGCACCGCAAAAACATTTTTTAAATATCCGGCCTACTGTTGTATCGAATGTGAAACTGCAAGCAAAATACACTTTGTTGACATTCGGGCTCGGAGAAAAATGTAGTGCATATTCTGTCCAAATATGTAACAATAATATCATGGAATCCACTTCTGAATTGACGTCAATGCAATGGACGATTATAACAGACGCCTACACGCGTTTTGGCGGCAAACTATAATAAGCAGTATATTAGGAAACTACAACAACCAGAGTACTTAGATAAGATTCAGTTTGAACAAAATTGTGTAATAATATCGTGAGGTTTCGGTTCGTGCAAGGATATCCATAGAATAGTGTTGGTTGAATAAATGACAAGAAAGACACAGGAACAATTAAATTAAATATGTATTAACAAAAATACATAAAAATGGTGATTGAATGATATCTTTTTTCACGGCAGGACTTGTTGTGAACGATCATCCGCTTCGCGTGTCTATCACCGACTCTCTCGTTAACCGCTTCTCGTTCACGGAAGTGACGTCATTCTCTTTAATCAAAGAAATTTGTCAATGTGTTTAAATCTTATATTAAAAGTCATATTTATTTAATACTATTTAGGACAATTTAATAACGCATTTTTGTATGAGAAGGTGGATTTACTTTACTGTTTTAAATGAAGACATATCAAATCTATACATAAAAATGTATTCAAATAGATAATAAATATACCTATCGTAAGCAGTAATAATAAGTCTATGAAAGAAAACTAAAAGCCGCTTATGTAATTGTATGTGGAGCACATTAAATAACGATATAATGCATTTTCGTACCTGCTACTATGCTATGCAAATAAAGTAACCGAGGAAATTATCCTAGTAAATATTGTTCCCCCGATCTGCAACTGTGTGACCAGATTCCACCCTACATTCTCTAATCCTGTTTTCTTTGTAACCATCTCATGTACTCACAGATATATTATCTTTATGATTTAGCCGATTTTCAGATGAGATTATCCGAAGAATGTGCCAGCTCGCAACTTCGCAATTTCGGCATTGTGAGTTTGTGCACCTCCAAACGAAACCATTCGGGAGAGAGGCTCATTTTCTACTTGTGCATTTCTCACGACAGGTCTTGGAACTCATTTCGTTACCGCTTTCTGATTGGCTGATCTATTTGACGGTCGGCGTTTTTCCGTCAAGTTCCAGGCAAACCCGAGCGGACGCTTGGATACACCCGGTTCGAAAAATGCACTAATACTACTGCGTAATTATGCAAATATCATTTTTTTTTATCATTTATTTTCTGAGACAAAGATTTTAATGTGATAACATCCGGTTAGAAACTTTTTCATATTTATCGACGATGATTTTAAGATTGTATTTTTCAAAAACAAAAAAGTTTATATTACTACAAGACAAACCGAAGATCACAACCACAACCAATATTTGTTTTGTTATGATTTTATTCTTACATTCATGAATTGTGACATAATAAAAATAAGTCTTTTTATTCTGTATTATTATGACCTTGTTATTTTCATTGCTATTATTTTCATTCTTGCTATTATTATTGTCATTATTGTTATTATTTTTATTATTGCTATTATTATAGACATTATTATTTCTGTTATTATTATTATTATTATTATTATTATTGTTATTATTATTGCTTTTTATTGTTATTATTATTATTATTGTTATTTTTCTACAAAGGTTTTATTCCTTGTTATCTATATATCTATAAAAGTGAGAATGTGCGTGTGTGAGGACAATTCTCATACTACATACTCAATAAAATTTGGTATATAGGGTATTCAGAAGTACGAAATTTTTAAAAATCAGTTTTCTTCCATAAAAAAGGTTGCTAAGGGCTCAAAATTTAAAAATTGGTACGTGGGGGGGTCATCATCAGATTTTATCTGTTTGTCAACTGTTTCAGAAATGCGCATGCGTGAATCGTTCACATGACAGATTACTTATGTTAAGAATAAGTAAGTTTGAAAACACTTTTTAAATATCGTGTCAAGCTGGCCTAATGCTTAATGTATTTTATCCAGTGTCTTTACGTTTGTTTTCGATCTCAGCTCGAGTGTTTTTTTTTTAATTACAAGAAGTTAACTGTTTAGAAAAAAACGTAATCCTCGCATGCACATGTCTCAGTTTCCGTATAGGTAAAAATATAATGCAGGGTGAGACGATAAAATCTTCGAACTAAAAAAGACGACATGATTTCATTTCCGTTTGATGAAAACCGGTTTTCTTTTTTTTTTCTTTTTGTTGCAGACCATCTGCTAGTCGGCCAGTTGTGTACAAATCCTAAGAGCGGTATGGATGTCTGGAAGAGACACAATGGTCAACAAGCGAGATCAAATACGCGCAGTTGCAGAACTTATACTCTCTACAGACAGCTCAACGCATCGGACGACCCTTTGGTGGTGGTGGAATAGAATCCCAAATCCGAGGACACCGCTAGAAAGACCCGCCGACCCGCCAGGAAGACTTTCATTGAAATTCCTCAGTGGCCTATTCGGCAGATTGCCAGTGATTTAGGCAGCACACTCACACAACTGTGAATGCATGTGTGAACGAAAGCTTGAAGTGCAGGTATTACAGGCGCCAGACAAGTCAAATCTTAACTGGGAAGACAAAGAACCTCAGGTTAATAAAGTTCGTCAGGTTGCTCAACAAACTGAATCATTCCAAGAAGCCAAATATGCTCTGGTTCTTTTTAGACGAAAAGAACTTCTGCCAGGACCAGCTGCACAAACGCCAAAACCCTCGCTGGATTGCCACGAATAACAAGGACGTGCCTAGGGTGATGAAAACAAAGTTTTCGGGCACGGTTATGATGTTTAGTGTGTTTTAAAGTGAGGACCACATTATATAGCCTTACATCTTCGAAGTCTGTCTGAAAGTCAACACCAACATGTACTTGGATGTGCTGAAGAGTGTGGTGATCCCCTGATTCAATTAGGTGGCCGCTGACAGCGCCTGAGTGTGGACTTTGCGCTGGACCACAAGTCCAAAGAGACCCAGGCTTGGCTTGAAAAGAAGTGCTACGACTTTGTACCCTTCTCTCACTGCCTCCTCCTCCCCCGACCTGAATCCGCTTGACAACTTCAGAAACATCACCAACATGACCTACCACAACACCAAAGCCAGCCTAATCGCCGCTATCCATCGAGTATTTGCTGAGAACCCGCCGGAGCTTGTGGAAAAGGCATGCTCCCAGTTCTGGGCCCGTATCGACGCGGTGATAGAGGTTGAAGGCAGCTACATTTTATAGATGTCAGCTCTATTACATAATCAAGTAACCTGAATTGATGTTTTTTCAATAAAAGTTTTAAAATAAAGCTGTAGTGCAGTTTTCTTTAGGACGACAAATTTATCGTTCCAACCTGTATTTATGCGTATTTTGCGACTGGGCAACGTCAAGTAACCTGTTAGTTCTTATATAAAAGTAAAGCGCTTTATTATGTTGTTATTCGTCTTTGTGGTATATACAACCTCTCCTATGTAAATTAAATGACGATACTGAAAAGAAACATTCTATCTTTCTCTGAATGCTCATAGATAGATTAATAAATACTACTACGTGATTGAATTAATACAGAGTGAGTAGAGTCAAGAAATAAAAAGATAAATAAAAGGAACGCAGAACAATTCAAACAGCGTTTTTTTTAAAAACATAACCCATTCACACAACTAAGGTTTATGTTAGCATCTGATAACATGTATTCTTTGTTACCTATGCATATTTAATGTTAGATAATAGCCGTGTAGAAGCATTATTTGTCTGTTATCTATCTATCTATCTATCTATCTATTTAGCGATGAGTGGACAGCAGAGATTTAAACCGTCATATTTGACAGGTTTTTTTACAAAGAAATCACCACTTACTGAGGCCTAGAAGCCACTCGAGGATAAGGTTGTCAAACTTTGTCAAACTCTGTGACCAGTCAGTTTACACCGGAAGTATCCGAACGGCGACCGGACGTGACGTGTCACGTGTTTCGGTTTGCGCAAGCATAGTTTGAGTTGGGTACAAGATGTCGAGAAAGACGGATGAACTAAACGAGTCTCCCCTCAGAACCTAGACATAGAAAATCCAACAAGCTGATAGTCCATAAATCACCCACTTCTGCCATGACGAATACCTGGGAGTGAATAAAATATATAAAATCCTACAACGTCTTCATCTATGTCTTGTGAAGCATTTTCCGTAAAAGAGGTCCGGCTCCCCAAAATGGTTGGAGGAATCTCTCAGAATGATCTAGCAGAAACAGGTATGTCGTCATGTGTATATGTTGACACGCGAGCGCGCACCAAAACCACTAGATGAGTCACAGGCCGTTAAGATATACATTAGGACATGAGGACAACAGTCCGTTATACCATAACACAACGTACATACATATAGATAATAACACAATATATCTAACAGTGCGTTAGGGAAACATACGTTCATTAACCCACATTTCGTATAATAATAGATTAATCACGTTTAAAATTTATGTAATGTTTATACATTAGTAACAGAAAAAACTCAAGAACATCTGTTACTATGCCATCGTCAAGTTGAACTATAAATTAAAAAGAAAACTTATTCAGAAAACCAACATGATGCGGGTTATTTTTTTTTCGAAATAATAGAAGAGATTAAAACGACGATTCTTGAATAATTTGGTCATTCTCTCAATAAAACGCGAACTCTATTTGACAGGCTCTTCGATTAAATTTTTTGATTAACACTTATATTGGACCTATACTGCCGGCATCATTGTCATCTATATCGATAACGAAAAGTTGTTTTTATGTCCGCATGTATGTCGCGGTATCACAGTTAAATATTTGGTCTAATAGTGGAATTTGATATCAGCATCTTCGATTCGCTGTCCTTATCGATGTCAGAAGATCTTGAAACTTAAAAAACAACAACTTATTATTCAAGATTAAGAGTATGTAAAAATAATATTAGAAACAAATGTCCCGACATTTTAAGTGATATCTTTCCAAGTCAACACAAGGATACATCCGTATTATTTGTATTCATCGAACTACTGTTCTCATCTTGAGTGTGATTTTCATAACGTTTCAGTCGATGTGACCTCCGACCTTCTTCAGAAGAATATAACTTTTTACAATTGATTTTTCCAAGTACTCTAACCACTGCGCGATGGGTTCTTGCGAACCTTGTAGGCCGATGAATAGAAATAATACGATAACAAATCCTCATCTGAAAACTTCAGAAACGTCTGAACGATGTTTTTTACTTTCGAGAAAAATAAATAAACATGAAAATACGTCAAATTATTTTGAGTCAAATCATCATTTCATTATTATTTAATTAAAATTCGAACCATTCTTTATGTTTCCTTAATTTGTTTTAAAAATTCGAACTATTTACGGCTATGTGGATGTTGGTTGGTTTGTTTTGTCAGTTATTTAATGCCGAATCCAGTGATTTTGAAGAAAAAAGTTTTTAATAGGATATATTTGTTTTTTTCAAGTCGGTTTCTATTTAACCCATGGTTGGGACCCTAACAGGTACCACCACTCCGGGTCAGAATGGACATGGGAGCAATAGCAATTAAAAGGTGACTCTACACTCCCCAAAGCGCGCAAGCTGGGGCCTCACCATTGGATATAATTTAAGGTCATATCCAGGAACTGGCTGTGTGCTTCCTTTTCAGATTAAATATGTTTTTAACTCTTTTTCAAAGTGTTTTTTAAACATTTTTATTAACTTTTTTCTCTTATTATAAGCTCTATCTCCTATTTGGTTTTATCAAGCTTTTACATCTGGTTGAGATTACTTTATAAATATTAATTCTTTAATATTTATAATATACTTTAGTTTTACCGTCTTGGATCATTTTGGTAAATTTAATTGTAATTTATATATATATATATATATATATATATAATAAAAATTACAATTAAGCAGTCGAGCACTCTCAAAAGAATTTATTTCACCTCATTAAAAATAGATATGGAAAGAGTTAATTTGAGACATCGCTAAAAAACATCCCCATACCCAGCAAGCATAGCTATATTATTATATTAATCCAAAAAACAGATGAACTAACACGCCGAATGCGATGGCGAGCAAATTTCTTCCTTTTAAATGAAAACGTAAACAAAAAAGAATCCTATGGTTTTAAAACCCTTAAAAATGCGAAAACAGTAGACCTGATAAATTTTGAAAATGACTTTTTAAACGTAATTAAAAACTTAGAATTCCACAATCAACCTAACAATTTCCAACGGAAACTACACAAAATCGTTAGAAACATAAACAACTCTAATAAAAACTTTGTAAAAGCAAATAAAACCAGAAACTTTTATAAAATAGATAAACAAGAATATAACAAACTAATCACAGAAAACATTACAAAAAACTACACAAAACTAGACAGAAACGAATGCGACTACATAGATATCATAAATACTGAAAGTAAACAAATTACCGATAAATTAAAAATTAGCGATAAAGTTGGCCAATTGAAACCTAGAGAGGCATACATTCTGCTTAAAGACCACAAATAATAATAATCCCAGCACCCGCTTGATAAACCCAACTAAACCAGAAATAGGTAGAATTAGAAAAACTATACTCTCTAGAGTAAACAAACAAATCAAACAAGACCTAGAACTAAACCAGTGGGCAAATACTGCCGAAGCAATCACCTGGTTTAAAAATATAGAAAACAAAGATAAATGTACGTTTATACAGTTTGACATCATAGACTTTTATCCCTCGATATCCGAAGAACTTTTTAACATTGCCCTAGAATTTGCCGAGGCATACACTGATATATCCTCGGAAGAAATCAACATCATTAAAAAATATAGAAATCAGTTCTAATAAATAACAATAACCAATGGATAAAAACTAAAATGAAAAATTCGTTTGATTTGGCGATGGGTGCCAGAGATTCTGCAGAGGCATCAGATCTTTTGGGATTATCTATATACCCCGACAAGCATATTCGATACTACGGATATCGGCCTATATAGAGATGACGGACTAGCTATTATAAAAAACTCCAACAAAGTCAAGGGAGAAAACTTTAAGAAAATCATACACAAGGAAATGAAAAATTAGGCCTAAAAGCAGACGTATCAGCTAACATAAAAATAACAAACTTCCTGGACGTCACCTTAAACTTAGATAAAAACACATATGAACCATACTTAAAAGATAACGCTACTCCAATTTACGTAAACCCTAAGTCCAATCACCCACCATCAATTATAACACACATTCTTAACTTGATCGTAAGTAGACTCAGTAATAACTCAAGCGATGAAAATGCATTTAACAGGTCAACCAATATCTACGAAACAGCCCTAAAAATAGTGGATACAAAAATATCGATATCAAATATAGGCAACAAAACACCAATAATTATAATAAAATTAAAAATAGAAGAAAAAGAAATATAATTTGGTATACGACCCCATACAATCAAATGTTAAAAACAAAACTTGGCAAGAAATTTCTAGATCTTATTGAAAAACATTTTCCCGCAACCAACCCCTTACACAAAATCTTCAATAAAAATACCTTAAAGTTATCCTACTGTTGTTGCGAAAATTTAGAGATAATAATTAAAGCACATAATAACAAAATACTAAATAAAAACAATGTAAACAACAACAAAATAAACAATATATATATATATATATATATATATATATATATATTAAAATCGTCTTCTTCTAATATCGCCTTTTCAAGTCATAATAAACACTTCTGTCGAAGTCTAACGAAGTTACTGGATCGCTAATACGATTCAGTAGCGGAAACATGTGTAACTAAACAGATAAAATGGTAATAAAATACAAAATATATATTTCTCTGCAATAGTATTGAGCACCTTCTTCAAGTTTTCATTATTTACCAGTTCTTTTATATATATATATATATATATATATATATATATTTATATATATATATATATATATATATATATATACCGAATTCATAAACATTGTAAGTAGGATATAAAAACAAAGTGTTTTCGTTTGATCGACGATCGTGCATATATATATATATATATATATATATATATATATATATATATATATATATATATATATATTCCTATAAATTGTTTTTGTGTATTGTATTCATATTGATTACAGCTTTGTTATATATGGGCCGTGGAATTGCATTCATCTGAAAAAAGATCTAGCTAATTTTCATATTCTTTTCACCATTCATTTTAATTAATTCCCTATTAGTGTTTCGGCTTTCTCTTCTGATGATCATCTTTAGTTAACTATTACACGTAATTATATTCATGCAGATATTCTATATGGTTTATATTTGCGTAATATTTGCGTAAAAAGTTTATAGTAAATTCATATATATATTTATACATGTATATATATATATATGTGTGTGTATGTGTGTGTATATGTGTGTGTTTGTTTAAAAAATGTTGCCTACCAAACTCATCAGTCAGTTTTTGTTTTACAGACATGGAACTTAATATATAGGGTATTCGAGCCCATGCGAAACTTTATATTTGGGGTTTAGTCAGGGAAAAAACGGTGCATGCGTGTGAAAATTGAAAAAATGGAATTTGCCAGTTTAAGGTCGAACGACAGCATTATTAATATGCATGCGTAACGTAATAGCTATTAGTTCATGTTTTCATTTTCAGCCTTTGGTTAGTTTATACAAAATGTACATTGTTTTACAGACTTTCACGGACTTTCATATACTTTTATTTCCGCATGATTTATTTGCACATTACACTAATAAAATTGTTTTAAGAATTAGCTGTTAATTTTTAATAGAAATTAAAATAAATGTATTAAGTATTCATGTTTAGAAATATTATATAAAGTTGATTTATTTAATTAATTTTATATTTAATTTACATTTAATTAATTTTAAAAAAAATTATTTTTATAATCAGCAGCAACTGGATTTAAGAACGGAAGAAAGTCTTCAGTTAACCTATGAGTTATTTCCCTTTAAGATATGTTATCTTATTTTCCTGTTTGAGTTCCATAGATGAAAATGGCTACATTTTATGTTTCCAAAAATACAAAATATGGTCAACTTTCAGGAAAATCGTGACAACTTAGTGTATCAGTGTATCTTAAATAGAATATGGATAAACCAGCGTTTTATTTATTTATTTATTTTTTACCTGGCAACGCTGGGTAGATACAGCTATATGATAAGCTAATATACATTAGTGATAGGACGATTCCAATACCTTACCGATACCGCTACAATTACTGATTCTGTATTAAATTCCCGATTCCGATACGATTACCGATTTGATTCCGATTCTTTAAAAATCTCTAAATATTTTACTATAGACTAGTAATTTTTCCCGGTTACAGTAAAGACATATCAAATGCATATATTTTCTCGAACATTAAAACACATTTGTGGAGGTGATCTATAGACTTTAGCTTTATTCATTGTTTAAAATCATTTATTATTTTATTATTAAATTATATTTATTGATTGTTTAAAACAATTTATTATTTTATTATCAAATTATATTTATTGATTGTTTAAAATCATTTATTATTTTATAATTAAATTATATTTATTGATTGTTTAAAATAATTTATTATTTTATTATTAAATTATATTTATTGATTGTTTAAAATCATTTATTATTTTATTATTAAATTATATTTATTGATTGTTTAAAATCATTTATTTTATTATCAAATTATATTTATTGATTGTTTAAAATCATTTATTTTATTATCAAATTATATTTATTGATTGTTTAAAATCATTTATTATTTTATTATTAAATTATATTTATTGATTGTTTAAAATCATTTATTTTATTATTAAATTATATTTATTGATTGTTTAAAATCATTTATTTTATTATTAAATTATATTTATTGATTGTTTAAAATCATTTATTTTATTATTAAATTATATTTATTGATTGTTTAAAATCATTTATTTTATTATCAAATTATATTTTTTTGATTGTTTAAAATCATTTATTTTATTATTAAATAATATTTATTGATTGTTAAAAATCATTTATTATTTTATTATTAAATTATATTTATTGATTGTTTAAAATCATTTATTTTATTATTAAATTATATTTATTGATTGTTTAAAATCATTTATTTTATTATTAAATTATATTTATTGATTGTTTAAAATCATTTATTTTATTATCAAATTATATTTATTGATTGTTTAAAATCATTTATTTTATTATTAAATTATATTTATTGATTGTTTAAAATCATTTATTATTTTATTATTAAATTATATTTATTGATTGTTTAAAATCATTTATTATTTTATTATTAAATTATATTTATTGATTGTTTAAAATCATTAATTATTTTATTATTAAATTATATTTATTGATTGTTTAAAATAATTTATTTTATTATTAAATTATATTTATTGATTGTTTAAAATCATTTATTTTATTATTAAATTATATTTATTGATTGTTTAAAATCATTTATTTTATTATTAAATTATATTTATTGATTGTTTAAAATCATTTATTTTATTATTAAATTATATTTATTGATTGTTTAAAATCATTTATTTTATTATTAAATTATATTTATTGATTGTTTAAAATCATTTATTATTTTATTATTAAATTATATTTATTGATTGTTTAAAATCATTTATTTTATTATTAAATTATATTTATTGATTGTTTAAAATCATTTATTATTTTATTATTAAATTATATTTATTGATTGTTTAAAATCATTTATTTTATTATTAAATTATATTTATTGATTGTTTAAAATCATTTATTTTATTATTAAATTATATTTATTGATTGTTTAAAATCATTTATTTTATTATCAAATTATATTTATTGATTGTTTAAAATCATTTATTTTATTATTTAATTATATTTATTGATTGTTTAAAATCATTTATTATTTTATTATTAAATTATATTTATTGATTGTTAAAAGTCATTTATTATTTTATAATTAAATTATATTTATTGATTGTTTAAAATCATTTATTATTTTATTATTAAATTATATTTATTGATTGTTTAAAATCATTTATTTTATTATCAAATTATATTTATTGATTGTTTAAAATAATTTATTATTTTATTATTAAATAATATTTATTGATTGTTTAAAATCATTTATTATTTTATTATTAAATTATATTTATTGATTGTTTAAAATCATTTATTTTATTATCAAATTATATTTATTGATTGTTTAAAATCATTTATTATTTTATTAATAAATTATATTTATTGATTGTTTAAAATCATTTATTTTATTATTAAATTATATTTATTGATTGTTTAAAATCATTTATTTTATTATCAAATTATATTTATTGATTGTGTAAAATCATTTATTTTATTATTAAATTATATTTATTGATTGTTTAAAATCATTTATTTTATTATCAAATTATATTTATTGATAGTTAAAAATAATTTATTTTATTATTAAATAATATTTATTGATTGTTAAAAATCATTTATTATTTTATTATTAAATTATATTTATTGATTGTTTAAAATCATTTATTTTATTATTAAATTATATTTATTGATTGTTTAAAATCATTTATTTTATTATTAAATTATATTTATTGATTGTTTAAAATCATTTATTTTATTATCAAATTATATTTATTGATTGTTTAAAATCATTTATTTTATTATTAAATTATATTTATTGATTGTTTAAAATCATTTATTATTTTATTATTAAATTATATTTATTGATTGTTTAAAATCATTTATTATTTCATAATTAAATTATATTTATTGATTGTTTAAAATCATTTATTATTTTATTATTAAATTATATTTATTGATTGTTTAAAATCATTTATTTTATTATCAAATTATATTTATTGATTGTTTAAAATACTTTATTATTTTATTATTAAATTATATTTATTGATTGTTTAAAATAATTTATTATTTTATTATTAAATTATATTTATTGATTGTTTAAAATCATTTATTTTATTATCAAATTATATTTATTGATTGTTTAAAATCATTTATTTTATTATCAAATTATATTTATTGATTGTTTAAAATCATTTATTATTTTATTATTAAATTATATTTATTGATTGTTTAAAATCATTTATTTTATTATTAAATTATATTTATTGATTGTTTAAAATCATTTATTTTATTATTAAATTATATTTATTGATTGTTTAAAATCATTTATTTTATTATTAAATTATATTTATTGATTGTTTAAAATCATTTATTTTATTATCAAATTATATTTATTGATTGTTTAAAATCATTTATTTTATTATTAAATAATATTTATTGATTGTTAAAAATCATTTATTATTTTATTATTAAATTATATTTATTGATTGTTTAAAATCATTTATTTTATTATTAAATTATATTTATTGATTGTTTAAAATCATTTATTTTATTATTAAATTATATTTATTGATTGTTTAAAATCATTTATTTTATTATCAAATTATATTTATTGATTGTTTAAAATCATTTATTTTATTATTAAATTATATTTATTGATTGTTTAAAATCATTTATTATTTTATTATTAAATTATATTTATTGATTGTTTAAAATCATTTATTTTATTATTAAATTATATTTATTGATTGTTTAAAATCATTTATTTTATTATTAAATTATATTTATTGATTGTTTAAAATCATTTATTTTATTATTAAATTATATTTATTGATTGTTTAAAATCATTTATTATTTTATTATTAAATTATATTTATTGATTGTTTAAAATCATTTATTTTATTATTAAATTATATTTATTGATTGTTTAAAATCATTTATTATTTTATTATTAAATTATATTTATTGATTGTTTAAAATCATTTATTTTATTATTAAATTATATTTATTGATTGTTTAAAATCATTTATTTTATTATTAAATTATATTTATTGATTGTTTAAAATAATTTATTTTATTATCAAATTATATTTATTGATTGTTTAAAATCATTTATTTTATTATTTAATTATATTTATTGATTGTTTAAAATCATTTATTATTTTATTATTAAATTATATTTATTGATTGTTTAAAGTCATTTATTATTTTATAATTAAATTATATTTATTGATTGTTTAAAATCATTTATTATTTTATTATTAAATTATATTTATTGATTGTTTAAAATCATTTATTTTATTATCAAATTATATTTATTGATTGTTTAAAATAATTTATTATTTTATTATTAAATAATATTTATTGATTGTTTAAAATCATTTATTATTTTATTATTAAATTATATTTATTGATTGTTTAAAATCATTTATTTTATTATCAAATTATATTTATTGATTGTGTAAAATCATTTATTTTATTATTAAATTATATTTATTGATTGTTTAAAATCATTTATTTTATTATTAAATTATATTTATTGATTGTTTAAAATCATTTATTTTATTATCAAATTATATTTATTGATTGTGTAAAATCATTTATTTTATTATTAAATTATATTTATTGATTGTTTAAAATCATTTATTTTATTATCAAATTATATTTATTGATTGTTTAAAATCATTTATTTTAATATTAAATAATATTTATTGATTGTTAAAAATCATTTATTATTTTATTATTAAATTATATTTATTGATTGTTTAAAATCATTTATTTTATTATTAAATTATATTTATTGATTGTTTAAAATCATTTATTTTATTATTAAATTATATTTATTGATTGTTTAAAATCATTTATTTTATTATCAAATTATATTTATTGATTGTTTAAAATCATTTATTTTATTATTAAATTATATTTATTGATTGTTTAAAATCATTTATTATTTTATTATTAAATTATATTTATTGATTGTTTAAAATCATTCAT
This sequence comes from Euprymna scolopes, assembly GCF_053919585.1. Lineage (NCBI taxonomy): Eukaryota > Metazoa > Mollusca > Cephalopoda > Sepiida > Sepiolidae > Euprymna > Euprymna scolopes. The sequence goes on from NC_136489.1 coordinate 147,001,012, forward strand.
TATTTCATAATTAAATTATATTTATTGATTGTTTAAAATCATTTATTATTTTATTATTAAATTATATTTATTGATTGTTTAAAATCATTTATTTTATTATCAAATTATATTTATTGATTGTTTAAAATACTTTATTATTTTATTATTAAATTATATTTATTGATTGTTTAAAATAATTTATTATTTTATTATTAAATTATATTTATTGATTGTTTAAAATCATTTATTTTATTATCAAATTATATTTATTGATTGTTTAAAATCATTTATTTTATTATTAAATTATATTTATTGATTGTTTAAAATCATTTATTATTTTATTATTAAATTATATTTATTGATTGTTTAAAATCATTTATTTTATTATTAAATTATATTTATTGATTGTTTAAAATCATTTATTTTATTATTAAATTATATTTATTGATTGTTAAAAATCATTTATTTTATTATTAAATTATATTTATTGATTGTTTAAAATCATTTATTTTATTATCAAATTATATTTATTGATTGTTTAAAATCATTTATTTTATTATTAAATAATATTTATTGATTGTTAAAAATCATTTATTATTTTATTATTAAATTATATTTATTGATTGTTTAAAATCATTTATTTTATTATTAAATTATATTTATTGATTGTTTAAAATCATTTATTTTATTATTAAATTATATTTATTGATTGTTTAAAATCATTTATTTTATTATCAAATTATATTTATTGATTGTTTAAAATCATTTATTTTATTATTAAATTATATTTATTGATTGTTTAAAATCATTTATTATTTTATTATTAAATTATATTTATTGATTGTTTAAAATCATTTATTATTTTATAATTAAATTATATTTATTGATTGTTTAAAATCATTTATTATTTTATTATTAAATTATATTTATTTATTGTTTAAAATCATTTATTTTATTATAAAATTATATTTATTGATTGTTTAAAATCATTTATTATTTTATTATTAAATTATATTTATTGATTGTTTAAAATCATTTATTTTATTATTAAATTATATTTATTGATTGTTTAAAATCATTTATTTTATTATTAAATTATATTTATTGATTGTTTAAAATCATTTATTTTATTATCGAATTATATTTATTGATTGTTTAAAATCATTTATTTTATTATTTAATTATATTTATTGATTGTTTAAAATCATTTATTATTTTATTATTAAATTATATTTATTGATTGTTTAAAATCATTTATTATTTTATAATTAAATTATATTTATTGATTGTTTAAAATCATTTATTATTTTATTATTAAATTATATTTATTGATTGTTTAAAATCATTTATTTTATTATCAAATTATATTTATTGATTGTTTAAAATAATTTATTATTTTATTATTAAATTATATTTATTGATTGTTTAAAATCATTTATTATTTTATTATTAAATTATATTTATTGATTGTTTAAAATCATTTATTTTATTATTAAATTATATTTATTGATTGTTTAAAATCATTTATTTTATTATCAAATTATATTTATTGATTGTTTAAAATCATTTATTTTATTATTAAATTATATTTATTGATTGTTTAAAATCATTTATTATTTTATTATTAAATTATATTTATTGATTGTTTAAAATCATTTATTATTTTATAATTAAATTATATTTATTGATTGTTTAAAATCATTTATTATTTTATTATTAAATTATATTTATTTATTGTTTAAAATCATTTATTTTATTATTAAATTATATTTATTGATTGTTTAAAATCATTTATTATTTTATTATTAAATTATATTTATTGATTGTTTAAAATCATTTATTTTATTATTAAATTATATTTATTGATTGTTAAAAATCATTTATTTTATTATTAAATTATATTTATTGATTGTTTAAAATCATTTATTTTATTATCAAATTATATTTATTGATTGTTTAAAATCATTTATTTTATTATTAAATAATATTTATTGATTGTTAAAAATCATTTATTATTTTATTATTAAATTATATTTATTGATTGTTTAAAATCATTTATTTTATTATTAAATTATATTTATTGATTGTTTAAAATCATTTATTTTATTATTAAATTATATTTATTGATTGTTTAAAATCATTTATTTTATTATCAAATTATATTTATTGATTGTTTAAAATCATTTATTTTATTATTAAATTATATTTATTGATTGTTTAAAATCATTTATTATTTTATTATTAAATTATATTTATTGATTGTTTAAAATCATTTATTATTTTATAATTAAATTATATTTATTGATTGTTTAAAATCATTTATTATTTTATTATTAAATTATATTTATTTATTGTTTAAAATCATTTATTTTATTATAAAATTATATTTATTGATTGTTTAAAATCATTTATTATTTTATTATTAAATTATATTTATTGATTGTTTAAAATCATTTATTTTATTATTAAATTATATTTATTGATTGTTTAAAATCATTTATTTTATTATTAAATTATATTTATTGATTGTTTAAAATCATTTATTTTATTATCGAATTATATTTATTGATTGTTTAAAATCATTTATTTTATTATTTAATTATATTTATTGATTGTTTAAAATCATTTATTATTTTATTATTAAATTATATTTATTGATTGTTTAAAATCATTTATTATTTTATAATTAAATTATATTTATTGATTGTTTAAAATCATTTATTATTTTATTATTAAATTATATTTATTGATTGTTTAAAATCATTTATTTTATTATCAAATTATATTTATTGATTGTTTAAAATAATTTATTATTTTATTATTAAATTATATTTATTGATTGTTTAAAATCATTTATTATTTTATTATTAAATTATATTTATTGATTGTTTAAAATCATTTATTTTATTATTAAATTATATTTATTGATTGTTTAAAATCATTTATTTTATTATCAAATTATATTTATTGATTGTTTAAAATCATTTATTTTATTATTAAATTATATTTATTGATTGTTTAAAATCATTTATTATTTTATTATTAAATTATATTTATTGATTGTTTAAAATCATTTATTATTTTATAATTAAATTATATTTATTGATTGTTTAAAATCATTTATTATTTTATTATTAAATTATATTTATTTATTGTTTAAAATCATTTATTTTATTATTAAATTATATTTATTGATTGTTTAAAATCATTTATTATTTTATTATTAAATTATATTTATTGATTGTTTAAAATCATTTATTTTATTATTAAATTATATTTATTGATTGTTTAAAATCATTTATTTTATTATTTAATTATATTTATTGATTGTTTAAAATCATTTATTTTATTATCAAATTATATTTATTGATTGTTTAAAATCATTTATTTTATTATTAAATTATATTTATTGATTGTTTAAAATCATTTATTATTTTATTATTAAATTATATTTATTGATTGTTTAAAATCATTTATTATTTTATAATTAAATTATATTTATTGATTGTTTAAAATCATTTATTATTTTATTATTAAATTATATTTATTGATTGTTTAAAATCATTTATTTTATTATCAAATTATATTTATTGATTGTTTAAAATAATTTATTATTTTATTATTAAATTATATTTATTGATTGTTTAAAATCATTTATTATTTTATTATTAAATTATATTTATTGATTGTTTAAAATCATTTATTTTATTATCAAATTATATTTATTGATTGTTTAAAATCATTTATTATTTTATTATTAAATTATATTTATTGATTGTTTAAAATCATTTATTTTTTTATTATTAAATTATATTTATTGATTGTTTAAAATCATTTATTATTTTATTGAAAATTGTCCGATTCCAATACCGATACCTCCAAAAGTTCCGATTCTCGATTCCAATTTTTCCGATTCTCGATTCCGATTCTGATCAATCGTCCCGCCCACACACACACACACACACACACACACACACACACACACACACACACACACACACACACACACACACACACACACACACACACACACACACACATACATACATATATATATATATATATATATATATACGAACACACTGTTGCTATACATCGGTCAGGGTATAATGTCGCAATTAAATAAATATGGTTGGAAGCTTTTGGATAACTCCGCTTCAGTAAGATAGCCCTCCCCCCACACACAAATACACACACGCATTCTTTTATTATTTATTTTTACATGAGTATTTTACATGTGCAGACATGTATTTAGTCTTACAAAGCCTCTTCAATACAGCCTTGGAACTTCAATCCCGGTGATTACTTACGTACTGTGAAAGTTCAACACATACGCACACATACAAACACACACAAAAACTCGCTTTCTACGCCAATATTTTTGAAAGTCATCCTCTCCTTTCGATTGTCTATCCTTAATTTAAACTACGTCACTTCCAGTTCGTCGGTGGTCGTAACAGCAAAGACGTCAGGTTTTTTTCCCGTTCTTTTCCTCCTTCGCGGTACGGGTTCGAGCCTGCCTTCCTATTACCACTTTTTTTTTTGCTCAACGCACACCTCAAGACACCCGGGCAACGCCGGGCACCCACACTAGTATCTATATATAACACTAGTAAAATTTTCACTCAAGCAATAAAGATAGCATTTGTTTTAAATTTCAATTTTTTTTTTAAATTGAGAAGTATCATACCATTTCAGTGGCACCCACCTACAACAAAATAACACTATGCTTACGTTACTAAGCCTATTGTCTAGAATAAACATTCAATAATTACTAATAATAAGTTAAATAGTTTAAGGTTTTATCAAGCACATAAATATTATTGTATGCTCAGACGTATGCCTCGATTATTTTTACTAAATGTAACTGGAAATGTAATGCAGAACAATTGTTTTCCCTGTTACACTTTTTCTATTAGCTTGACGCAAAAAATAATGTTATTTGTTCAACTATATATATAAACACGACGTTGTTTTTCACCAACCTAATATGAAACTCATTTAAAAGTTTTTTTAAGGGCAGTTGCGAGTTACTCGTAAGTTAACCATACTATCTAAATGGTAAAAGATTATATAAAATATACGTCCATATTACTCACTGTGGACCTATTTACTTTGCCTCCCCACGGGACAGAGTTAGACACTAGGGTCGTTTTTTTTAACGTATAGAAAAGGAACCAAAAGTAAAAATTGTCCTAGTCGTGAGGATTTCTCCCCCACTGAGAGAGAACAAGAAATTGAAGTTCAGTATCTGAAGATCAGATACTACACTTTGGTCTTGGCCCGGAGTTTTGCAATCGTCGTCATTGGTTAGAGGGAGATAACTGAAAGTTTTGTTCATTTTTTTCGTACGAGATTTGGGACGTTAAAAAATGTAACCTTACAAAAGACGATATTACGTATAATTTTTTATTAAACAAAAACTTTCAACTACTTTATTAATGTAACAATGTTTTATAACATTTATAACAAAAAATATAAAATGCGACAATTTTGCTATTTTTTTGGAACAAAACATTTGAGTAATTGTAAAAACAAAAATGATTTTTATCAACTAAATGTAACAAACTTTTCTAATATATATATGTATATATATATATATATATATATATATATATATATATATATATACAGTGATGATCATATTTATTGGCACGGTAAAATAAAAGTTAAATTTTGTCTAATAAATTCTAAAAAAGGGATTAAATTAAAGAAAATAACAAAGTATATTATGTATTTTTAACTGGCTTTCCGATGCAGCAATCGGATTTTAGAAAAAATAAATAACAAAGGAACAACAAACATAATTGCAAAAAACCCTTGTTCAAAATTATTGGCACGATTTATTTAATAATCAATTATATAGCCTTTGGCCTTCATTACCTTCCTCAGTCGCTTTTCATAGTTTACAACCAAGTTGTTGCACTCTTCAGTAGTAATTTTAGCCCACTCTTCCTGACAATAATCCTCCAATTGAATAAGATTCTTAGGCTTCCTTTGCATTACCCTCAATTTTAATGTTCTCCATAAATTTTCAATTGGATTAAGGTCTGGGCTTTGTGATGGCCACTCCAAAACATTAATATGATTGTCCTCAAGCCATTTCTTAGTCAGTTTAGCCGAATGCTTTGGGTCATTATCTTGCATGAACCACCAACGACGACCAAGTGAGAGCTCTTTAGCAGAGTCTTTCAGGTTTTCATCCAATATTTTAATCTTCCTTTTTTATGCTACCTGTGACCTTAACAAGTCGCCCTGGTCCAGAGGCAGCAAAGGATCCCCAAAACATCAAACTGCCTCCACCGTGCTTCACTGTGGGTATGGTGTTCTTAGGCAGGAAAGCTTCGCCAGATTTTCTGTAAATATTAGACACTTTATTATGGCCAAATAACTCTATTTTCGTTTCGTCAGTCTATAGAACATGTTTCCAGAATGCAACATCTTTATCAATATGACGTTTTGCAAAGGCTAGCCTTGCTTTCAGGTGCATAGGCTTCAATAAGGGAGTCTTTCTCGGACGACATGCTTTTAAACCAGCTCTCTTCAAAACTCTACCAACTGTATGTCGAGATACATTCACTCCAGAGGTGCTCTGTTCATCAACAATCTCCCCAACAGAGATCCTTGGGTTTTGTTTTACTTGTCGAACAATTTTCCGTTCATCTCTTGGGGAAAGAATCCTTTTTCTCCCTCTACCCTCTAAACTCATAACGTGGCCTTGCGATTTGAACTTGTTTATTATGGCTCTAACAGTGGATTTGGGAAGGTTTAGCTTCTTTGAAATCTTATCATAGCCCTCCCCATTGGTATGGCATACTACAACAAGCTTCCTGACGTCTTTGCTGTGTTCCTTAGTTTTAACCATGGCGATTGAAAATTATAATTTAGTCACTTATAATAGTTTAAATAAATCGCTATCTAAAAATTATCTGAAAAAAATTATTCACTGAATTAGCGTTAAACAAGCATAATATGGCTATAAAAAGTTCAGAAAGCACGTAAACCGGAAATTGATTGATATTATACTGATACTAAAAGAAAAACAAAGCCGTGCCAATAATTTTGAACAAGGGTTTTTTGCAATTATGTTTGTTGTTCCTTTGTTATTTATTTTTTCTAAAATCCGATTGCTGCATCGGAAAGGCCAGTTAAAAATACATAATATACTTTGTTATTTTCTTTAATTTAATCCCTTTTTTAGAATTTATTAGACAAAATTTAACTTTTATTTTACCGTGCCAATAAATATGATCATCACTGTATATATATATATATATATATATATATATATATATATATATATATATATATATATATATATATATATATATATATATAACAAAAATTTAAGCATTACTATTACAAAAAAGGAAAATGTGACGTAATAAGGAATCATGATTAAACAAAAACTGTGACGACGTTTTGCAAATAACAATTTAACTTGCTTTTTTTTATTATTAAAAGACGTTTTTGTTGCCGAGGGGGAATTTTTACTTATTTCCCTTTTGTAAATAAAGGACGATTCGTCGTCTTTTAACTGACTTCAGCTTTTTGCCATTCTTCCTTTTGCCTTACTGTTTTCTTTTTATCTCTGTGTCTTAATATTTTAGCTGTATGGTCAACTGGTTTAATAACCGGTTATCCCCCCCCTCTGCATGTATCTATCCCGTATACAATTTGATATTATTGGAAATAAATCGAAAAATAATCAAAGATCCCTCAAGAATAAATTATATAATAAAAAAGATAAACAATGTTCACTTGCAAAAAAATAAAAAACAAAACAAAACAAAAAAACAAAAAACAAAATAAGAGATCGCGACCATTTTTAATTCTCGACGTTTTGCAAAATTCTAAGCTTCAAAATGGAGAGGAATAAAAAAGAAATATTGTGAAATTTTATATTTTTAAAAAAATTCATGTAATAAAACTTTTATTTCATTAATGGATTCCTTTTGAGATGAGTAATTTGTATATTTATTTATTTACTTATTTATTTATTTGCGGACTAGTATCCTCATCTTCATAGTTGTTTCTCGACGTTTCGGCCAACTCTTCCTCTAGCCGTCGTCGGGTGGTTAACAATAATAAAATAATATACCAATCGGTACGGACCCAACGATGAGAGACCGGATAAGAATGAAAACTTGGATTTCTAAGACCGAAAAACCCAAGGTTGATCGCCTCTTCGGTGCCCGTAACGCAGTGATTAGAGGTGTTAAACTTATACGGTTCCAGGTGAGCATTGTCTGATGATAGCGGTTTCAATCCTGCCCAAAGCAGACTAGAGGAATAGTTTGCCACAACGTAGTGAAACGACAACTATGGAAGGCAGTAATTACTGAGGCCACAGTTAAGAGACTCAACATTCCTATCCCGTCGCGGTTAGCCCCCTGATGAAGGCCAGAGGAATAGTTGGCCGAAACGTGGTGAAACAACTATGGAAGTGACGATAAGAATCTGCAAATAAAAAATAAGAATATTTATAAAACTTTGTTATTTAAATAAAGTCATTGAAGGTTTTTCTAATAAAAATTACAACATTGTGAAAAATTATAAAATCGTGAAATCTTTAGCATCCCAAATACTCATTAAATGAACAAAACTCATAGTTATCTCCCTCTAACTAATGACGACTATTGAAAAAGCGCCCAATATATAGTCTGAAATTAATAAAAAAAAAAAAAACTAAAACACAATCCTTATATACATACGCTATCTAAATGTTAAAGTTTACGACAAAATGACGTGTTCGTGTTAATGTGTTGCCTAAAATATATTCCAAAATTCAAAACGATCATATCTTAGTTTAGAATACAACCCTCTCTATCTGTATATATATATATATATATATATATATATATATATATATATATATATATATATATACTAGCATGGGTGCCCGGCGTTGCCCTGGTATTTGGAGTTGTATGTTGAGCAAACAAAAAAAAAGCGGTCAATTTTTTAAACTTTGACCCCTATTATGACCCCTTAAAATTTATTGTTTTGTGCTAAAATTAAATTATTAAGTAAGATCCATATCGAAGGAACCTATATCTAAAATTTCAAGTGTTTAGACCCAAAATTGTCGGAGGAGTTTGGTAGAGTTCTCAAAGGACAATTCGTTGAACCCTTAATCGCCAAATATCTGGCCGAAAACCGATCATACCGATTTTCCCAAATCTCAGTACCCTGTATATCAAATTTCGAGTCTGTAGAATAAAAATTGACAGAGTTATTGCGTAGGGAAATGTACACACAGGCACACAGACAGACAGATACACTGACAGACAGATACACGGACACGTTCACTTTTATAGATATACTAGCATAGGTGCCCGGCGTTGCCCGGGTGTTTGGAGGTGTATGCTGAGCAAAAAAACCCCCAAAAAACGGTCAATTTGTTTAACTTCGACCCCTATTTTGGCCCCTTAAGATTTATTGTTTTGGGCTCAATGCAAGTTATTAAGTTAGATTCATGTCCAAGGAACCTATATCTAAAATTTCAAGTGTTTAGACCAAAATTTGTCGGAGGAGTTTAGTAGAGTTCTCAAAAGTCAAATCGTTGAACTTTGACTCCTTAATCGCCAAATTTCTGGCCGAAATCAAGTCACATCGATTTTCCCAAATCTCAGTGCCCCTGTATATCAAATTTCGAGTCTGTAGGCTATAAAATGACAGAGTTATTGCGTAGGAAACTGTACACACACAGACACACAGATACACAGGCAGACAGACACTTTTACTTTTATAGATATATAGATAGATATATACCTAACTAATATATACGTGTGTTGTGTGTGTATCTGTGCGCATGTTTACTTGGAAAGAAATAGATGTATAATTAATTATAATTATACATCTATTTCTTTTATTATGCTATTTTAAAATTGTTCATTTTTACCGAGGTGCTTTCTCGTACAATCTTGTTGTTAGCCTTGAAGAAAAACGCATTCATTAGATGTTGGCAACCAAAATGAATTACGGCTGACATAATTTTTTTCGCAATGTATTTCCTCCACCTGCATGTGTGAATCTGTATGTTAAGCCACGTTCTGAGTGTTTGCATAACACCAGTGTTCTTTCTTTGCACATGGTGACCGGCCATATTGTTATAATCGTCTTATCGTCATCAAAAAAAATTGGAAAAATCGATTAAAGAATCCGAACGTAAATTCAACTACTTTTCTATAGTGCAAAGCATTTACATACAAATCAATATGGACGACATTGTTCAAATATTAAATACTAGCCTGGGTGCCCGGCGTTGCCCAGGTGTTTTGAGGTTTGTGTTGAGAAAAAAACTGGTAGTAGGCAAGCAAGCTCAAACATGTACCGTGAAGGAGAAAAAACGTGAAAAAGTGACGTCTTTGCTGTTGCGTCCATCACCGAACCAGACTTGATGAAGGTTTAAATTAATAAACTAGTCAATCGAAAATAGGAGATGACTTTTGAAAATATCGGCGAAAAAAGCGACCCCTCCCTGTAGAAAAGTGTCCAGTTGAAGGTGAAGGAATTAATTTTTTTAGCCAATTCTTTGATATTTGTTGTCCGAAGGGTCAAGCTTCAAAACCATACCAATCCCGTGAAAATCCGTTGCCTCTGTCGAAAGTTTTAGGCATACATACATACATACATACATACATACATACATACAGACATATATACATACATACATACATACATACATACATACATACATACAGACAAGATTTATATTATAGAAGGTGTCTTAAACTTCTCATAAAAATGTCTGACAAGCTAGTAATAGCAACAAGAATATGTTACCACCAAATGTACACACAGTTTCTTACAGATGCCCAAAATGAATGTCATGAAAAAAAAAAAAAATAAATAAAAAAATAAAAAAATAAAAAATAATAATAATAATAATAATAATAAAACCAAAAACGAGATTCTCATTTCCTTTCTACATGATATTTTATTGTATTTGATCCAACTTTAACTCAAACAACAAGAACTTTGAAAGTCTAGCTTAGTCACAAGAGTTTTGAGTGTTGATTGATTTCGTTATGAAATATGAAAAAGCCCACCTATTTCTGGATTATTGCCAATATGCAAATCATAACTATTTTGAGCAATCTTTTACGTTATTCGTACACATATGTCGATATATTTTATAAGCGTGTCTGCATTGGAACGTATTATCTGTACCAAATCTGATGATTTTATATGAAACATTACTTGCACGGTGTTACCCGAGATTTAGTGAAGTTATTTATTTTTTTAGATTTAGATTAATTTGCACATTCTTTAATATTATATTATCGTTATCACGATTATTATTATTATTATTATTATTATTATTATTATTATTATTATTATTATGATAATGATAATTATTATTATTATTATTATTATTATTATTATTATGATAATAGTAATAATAATAATAATAATAATAATAATAATTATTATTATTATTGTGTTTAGAAATCTTCTAGCATATTTTAAGATATTTTAAATGCCCACATTTATCTCTGTTTATCTATAGAAGCTGCTAAAGAGTCCTCTCGGAAATCTACTGTCAATGTCAGACAACAGACCGGAATAAACAAACCAAAAGACTAATTTTGCTAGGATAATGTTGAACGACCTTGTGATTTGAATGAGCGAAACGTCAGGAGAAGACATCGTAAATCAATTGTCGAATGATAATATCAGGATGCATCACGAATCACTCTAGGCGTTGGGATGCTTTGATTATAAAATAGAGAAATCACAGGACACAATATGCAAAAAGCGAGATGACCTCTAACAGGCCTCTGCCATTAACTTTCTCTTCGCTCTCTGTAACTGACTTTAAATAGTTAAAGATATTTGGAAGAACCTTAATTGGTAAAAATATAAAAGCAACCAATAAAGAAATACTTTTTTTTTTACAAAGGAGTCACCCGGAGGTCACTCGAAGATAAGGGTTATTGTGTGTACAGTGGTGTATATAATCGGATAATTTCTTAGTAATCGTTAGTAGTAGACATTTGGTAAATTGGATTATTTAAGGGAACGGGTCATCAAGAATTTGTTTACGTTGGACTTGAAGATAACTGGAAAAGAGATAAGCAGAAAAGAGTTCCATAGGCTTGCAGTTCTAAGAATGAAGCTTTGTTCATGGAATCTACGTTTAGGTTTAGGAACAGATAAAGAGTGGGGAAAATTATTGACAGTGTTTTTCGTGAAAGTTTGGCGAGGGGGGCATAGATTGGAGCTGAGACAAGCATTTGCCACAAGAATAACGATAAAGCAGATACAGGCTCGCAACATCTCTTCTGTGGGAAAAAGGTTGCAGGGAAGAGAAAAGGGCACCCCCACTAAGCTACGAAGTCTTTTTTGAACTTTGTCAAGACAGGATAAGCTGCTTCTAGCAGCTTCTGCCCAGATGTGGCAACAGTACTCCATCGTTGTCTCTTATAAAGATAGAGAATTACATCAGCAGTGACATTTTCTTAAATATCTGGGTTTTATCTGTTTTGTCGTTACCAACAACATTTATATATTTTAGTCGATGTATTTTGTGTGTAAAATATTTGTATTTTGTGTAAAATATTTGTATTTTTTGTGTAAAATATTTGTATTTTAGCGTGTGTAGTTCCATACAGACGATAGACAGAGTTTACGTCAATAAAATAAAATGTTCCGGCATTAATGAGTACACTGTTTATGAAACAAGAAATGCAAACCTGTTAAACATAATTAATCTGAAAATGGTTGCGATTGTGATAGTGTTGCTCCTAGGATGACATGTGGGATTTTATTATAACGACAAAATGTGTTTAAAATTGCATTCTAAAGTTACTCAAGATAATGGCTAATAGTCTAGACATAATAAAGTTGTATGTGGCATCTGTTATTGCAAACATACGGTATTTTGGTCCAGAGCGGAAGTTTTGCAAACAAACTATTATATAGGAAAAAAATGTTTTACAATACATTGATACATGTTTATAAGTAAAAAATTATTTCAATTTTACATTAGATACATCGTAGATTTTAATGATTCTTATACATTTATGCTACCGTGCTAAATCTTTTTTGTTTATATAATCGTAGATGTTGTTACTAAATAATGTATGACACATAATAAAAAAATGAAGCTTTACAGTCACTCGCTAACTTCCCGGCACCCGCAGCGTATTAGGATATATATTTAAAAGAAAGTTCCTTAAAAAACATAATCTGGTTTGGAGGTAAGTGATGATTGATTCATAGTGAACCGGAAGTTGATGATTATTATATGTTAAAGTTATATTTTAAAATAATCCCCAACTCTAAAGTAAAAAAAATAGAATTCTTAGGATTATTTTTACAGCTTTTTTTTCAATCAGTTTACATGTAATCGCCTTAAATAGTAGAATACATTTTTAATTTTCTTAGAAAATGTAAACAGAATTAAGGGATCCAATTATACCAAAATAATTTCTGTAAATATGTGTAACAAATGAGCGATCGTTAACATTTCGGCCAATGATAACAACCCATTATGTGAACATTGGATTCAGTATATTTTACTTATTTTCTTTCTCGTGTAATTTCTGTAATCATTTATACTGGAACCGAAGTGGTCTTGAAAGAACAAGACTACAATTAAGATATAAAAAGCTAACCATTACAATGGGATTAAAATTAAAAAATATATATTTAAAAATCTGGTTCTAATTCTGTAGATGAGTAGGGTAATCAAGGCCAATTATATCTCATACTTTTTGCTTTATTGAATTCTGATTCTGATCAACACTCGATATGGATAAAACAAGATTACGACTAGTTATCGTACAACATACCAAGAACAAATTGAATCAAAGAGAAAAGTAGAAAAGTTAACTTACAAATCATTGATAATATATAAAAATGGGGTGACTGGCGTGAAGCAAGGTTAATGTTCTTATGGATTTAAATTTAATTACAAGAATCAAATTTCAGTTAAAGAATTTGCTCTCTTTGATTGGGCACTATCAACAATCCTTATTGAAATTCAATTATTCTTAATTTTTGGATATCTTTCTACCTGACACACACACACACACACACACACACACACACACACACACACACACACACACACACACACACACACACACACATATATATACTTATATATATATAGTAATGGCCAGTGACTCTCTGTCTGAGAGTACATCTTTCAAACTGCTTGGCCTAACGTTCACAGGTAACATGAGTTGGAAAAATTATATTGAAAATATTGCCAGGGTCGCTGCGAAAAAGGTAGGCTCTCTCTACCGTGCTAGAAAACTACTGACACCTGAAAGTATCCTGTACCTCTATAAGACCACCATTCGCCCATGAATGGAGTATTGTTATCACATTTGGGCTGGTTCATCTGCTGCTAGTCTCTCGCTCCTAGACAAGGTTCAAAAGAGAGTCGCAAATCTGATAGGCCCTGAACTGGCATCTAAGCTTCAGCCTTTGTCCCATCGACGAAACGTTGCATCCCTCTGCCTATTCTACAAGTATTTTAATGGTGAATGCTCTGACGAACTGCAGACACTTGTGCCCCCATGACGTAGACACCCTCGACAAACCCCACAGGCAGCTAAATCCCACTCCCACACAGTAGAGATCCCTAGATGTAAAAGATCTTTCTACTCCAGTAGTTTCTTCCACAGAACCGCTATACTCTGGAATTCCATCCCAGGTCCCTGTTTCCCTAACTGTACTGACACGCAGAAGTTCAAGTGTAACGTGACATGACACGACATTTTGCTGCCCAAATCCCAACATAGTGCCCCAGTAGTTGCTGCCCTTAATAGTAGCCCCGTACACAAAAGTGACAATGTGCCTTGTTTGGGGTGAAAATGTAATATATATATATATATATATATATATATATATATATATATATATACTTCCGTAACCTTATGTTTATATAGAGATATATTATATATCATATATATGATCATATGCTGTATATGTGCTGCTCTGGTGTAGGTCTTCTCATATTGAATTGCCAAGCTGAACTGATCATTGCTAAACCTGCAATTAAATATTAGGTTGGTGCAAAAATAATGTCGTTTTATTATCAATATATACGTAAAAAAAACGACACTATTTTTGCTCCAACCTAATAAAATAGAGTTACAAAATTGAAAGTTGGACACCTCTAAAAAAGAGACATATCGAACATGACATTTTTCTTTCATGTTTGCAAGCATTGTACAACTAAATAGAATTCTCTTCCTTTAATTTAATATTGACAATATACAATACACAGGTATATTTATGTTTAGATTTATAGGCTTCAAAACTTCATTTAATTTACACGGAACTCATATTTATGTTTAGTTTGTAATAAAACAATAGATTTTAGTGTGATTTTAACATGTGATATTTACTAATAGAGAAAAGAGAGAGGGGGAAACGTGTGAGTTGCCAAATATAATTGATTTCCATCCGAGTACGCCTCACACATTTAGAGATTTAAAACAAGTTCGATTTTAATTGGATTTGCATTTCGAAAATGTGAATTTCTTATTTTCACTTGTGTAATTACAAAGTTCAAAATCCAATTACCAAGTTCTAGTATGCATTTGTTCATCACAACTACCAAGAACGAAACACGTACCAGACTAAAAGCCACCGAACAAAATGTAGTTTGTGCGCTCTAGTGATTTCACGCATTAATTCAAATATATATAATATTTTTATTTATATAAACGCATATTACATAGATTATTTAAACAAACACATCATTCGAAACATTAGCATGTTCAGTGTAACAACTATGTAATATTTGTTTATGTAAATGAAAATATTATACTCTGCTCTTATTATTGAGCACTCTCAATATCATCGTTTTGAATCATGGGTTTTATCTCCTGGATACATTTAAATTGGTATATATATATATATATATATATATATATATATATATATATATATTATGGTCCTTGCTAATGAAGCCAGACATAACTTCTGTTGCCGGGGTTCGAATCTCTCAACTAGAGTTAATCGTGAAACTCTGCACTGATGATTCCCGAAAGGATGAAACACTAATGTCGGTAGGTATTTAATAATTATTATAGTAAATAATAATAATAATAATAATAATAATAATATATATATATATATATATATAACTACTTAATTTACTTACATAAAATTAATATACGAAAGTATAGATTTATGCGTAAACTTTACGTATTTACTTCAAAAGTGCTCAATACGTAGGTAGAGCTAGTTAGTAAGTTATAAAATGTATATGGCGATTAAGCTACACTGAATATTCCGTGTTTCATCCACTCTAGGATTCTTCAGGCTTATGCGCGAATTCTGTGGTTGTTTGTCGTTTTTATATGCGCATCTTCTATTGAGATTTTAGTTAGCCAATCAGCTTTCTAGTATCCACCGCGCCCTTCCTATCAGCCAATAAGCATGCATTTATCAGACAAAGGCCTATTTGACCTCTGGTTGACTTGTTCCTTTGTGTGTGCTCTATTTAGCCTGGGTATTTAGTTTCTTGATCTGTTTTAAATCTAGGTTAGTGTTTTTTTTGTTAATGTTAGTTTATATATAAATATATATATGTGTACACACATATATGCACATATATACATACATACATATATGTGTGATCGTTTATGTATATTCATGTTTATTTAATTTATTTATTTGTTTATTTTCTATTGTTTTTGTTAGTTTTAAAACTATTTTGTATCGCTATCCTAGAGTAAATTTTATCTTGTGAACACAGTTGATTGCTATTTTTCTTCTACAGTTTAATAGATATTGAGGTTCTTTAAAGTACAGGATAGCAAATTTTTCATGAAGGCATAATCTACATGGTTCGTCTAGGTCCCTACACGTGGTAGCTTGTCTTATTATTTTCCATTCGACTACCGGTGAATGTCGGCTTTCCTTGAGTTCCCAGTATTTATTCGCTAGTGTTGTTTTCATACGGTGTTTTTATTGTTGAATGTACTTTTGTGGTCATAGTATCGAGTTTTGAAATCTAAGGAAGTCATACCTATGTAATATTTCTTGTTATTCAGGTTTTCTTTCGCAAATATTGTGGCCTGGTAAACTACGCTTTTGGTTAGACATTTATTTTGAAGTGGGCAAAGTGTGCGGTGTCTACAGTTGCATTTATCTTCTTCGTTATTAGTATTTTTATTTATAGCATGGTTGTTCTCGTCCGAGGTTGGTTTATTATTATTATTATTATTATTATTATTATTATTATTATTATTATTATTATTATTATTATTTCTGCTAGTGTTAGTTTTATTTTTGTCATGATGTCTACTTTTTTATTGTTTATTTTGTTGTTGCTTACATTGTTTTTATTTAATATTTTGTTATTATGTGCTTTAATTATCATCTCTAAATTTTCGCAACAACTGTAGGATAACTTTAAGGTATTTTTATTGAAAA
This sequence comes from Euprymna scolopes, assembly GCF_053919585.1. Classification (NCBI taxonomy): domain Eukaryota; kingdom Metazoa; phylum Mollusca; class Cephalopoda; order Sepiida; family Sepiolidae; genus Euprymna; species Euprymna scolopes. Next base: position 147,018,400 of record NC_136489.1, read on the forward strand.
TTTTGTGTAAGGGATTGGTTGCGGGAAAATGTTTTTCAATAAGATCTAGAAAGATCTAGAAATTTCTTGCCAAGTTTTGTTTTTAACATTTGATTGTATGGGGCCTATACCAAATTATATTTCTTTTTCTTCTATTTTTAATTTTATTATAGTCATTGGTGTTTTGTTGCTTATATTTGATATCGATATTTTTGTATCCACTATTTTTTAGGGCTGTTTCATAGATATTGGTGTACCTGTTAAATGCATTTTCATCGCTTGAGTTATTACTGAGCTTACTTACGATCGAGTTAGGAATCTGTTTTATAATTGATGATGGGTGATTGGACTTAGGGTTTACGTAAATTGGAGTAGCGTTATCTTTTAAGTAGGGTTCATATGTGTTTTTATCTAAATTTAACGTGACGTCCAGGAAGTTTGTTATTTTTATGTTAGCTGATACGTCTGCTTTTAGGCCTAATTTTTTCATTTCCTTGTGTATGATTTTCTTCAAGTTATCTCCATTGACTTTGTTGGAGGTTTTTATAATAGCTAGTCCGTCATCTCCATATAGGCCGATATCCGTAGTGTCAAATATGCTTATGAGGGTATATAGAATGAATAATCCCACAAGATTTGATGCCTCTGCAGTCCCTGGCACCCATCGCCAAATCAAACGAATTTTTCATTTTAGTTTTTATTCATTGGTTATTGTTATTTACTAGAACTGATTTTCTACATGTTTTAATGATTTTGATTTCTTCCGAAGATATATCAGTTCTTCGGATATCGAGGGATAAAAGTCTATGATGTGAAAGCGTATAAACGTACATTTATCTTTGTTTTCTATAATTTTAAACCAGGTGATTGCTTGGGCAGTATTTGTCCACTGGTTTAATTCTAGGACTTTATCGGACAAAGGCCTATTTGATCTCTGGTTGACCTGTTCCTTGTGTGTGTGTATATATATGTGCATATATATGTGCATATATGTGTGTATATATGTGCATATATGTGTGTATATGTGTGTATATATGTGCATATATGTATGTACACATATATATATATTTATATAAACTAACATTAATAATAAAAAAAACACTAAGCTAGATTTAAAACAGATCAAGAAACTAAATATCCAGGCAAAATAGAGCACAAAAAATGAAAAAAGCCGATTTACGGAAAGCGAAGAAAGGAAATTTAGTATAAAATTATAAATAAACGTAGAATACGAACAGGAACTTCAGAAAGCAACTTCATAGACTGAAAGAGTATTTCATTTGAATGCAAAATATTATGTATTACACAGGAAACGAGGAGGCAGTATGCTTTATTTTCATATAATATAACAACAAAAGTAAAAAAAAAACTCTGATAATATTCCATGAATTTCTTAATTCTTTTTGAACTTTTGCAGGGAAACTATGTAAAGAGTTGATGGCTGTTCATATTTCACGTACACTTTTGCATGGCAGTTCAGTCAGAAAAGCGGAGAGAGGAGAGGGGATTCCAAAGTTTAGCAGTTCGAGGGAAGAAACTACTTGAGTAGAACGCTTTCCGGCATTTAAGGATCTCTACAGTGTAGGGTGGGATTTTGCTGTTTGTCGAATTAGTCGAGGTATTTACATGGCTTGTACATGCATTTAAAATTGTCGTAGACACTTAAAAATTTAGTATGTTATTGCTATGTATTTTATGAGATGGCTGGCCAATTTCTATGATTTCAGGTTCAAATGAACAGCTACAGCAGGAATTGGAATACAATTTACTATCAGAACTGTTGAATCTAAGAATGCAATCTGGACGTGAGGCGAGTGTAAAAAAATGTAAGAAAATCACATGACATCAAAATTACTACTTGAGTAAAGAAAATAACAAGAAAATCTCATTAATAAAATCAAAGCAAAAAATAAATTTAAATATAAATAAATACTGAATCAATAACATTTCGAGGATCCTGGAAAAATAAGCTGAATGAAAGAAACAGCTTCAAGTTTACAACAATGTTTTTTCGGTTGAGCTGCACACACTAAAAACAAACTAATAATAAACCGCAGTTGTTTTTTTTTTCATCACAAGGTTGATTTTTAATATGGGGAAATATATTTTTTAAAAGTGTATGATAAATATTTAGTTTATAAAACATTTTATAAATAAACAAATCCTTGTCACTGTTCGACAATCACAGGAGATTCTGTTTTTCTGGGTTTTGTACGCTTTAAACGTCATAAATTTTAGTTTTCAAATTTCTTCATTCTGTGCGATAATTCTATTCATATTTAAATTATCATAATTCGAATGAATAAATACATTTTTCTTTTAAACCGAATCCAAAAGACACAGACAAATTGACGAAATTAAAGATAATTGCTCTAAAAAGTAATGTAGAGAACATGAATTTCATAATTTTTGATTTGTCTGAAGTTCATCAGAAAAAAGAAATCTTTTAATTTATTCTTCTCATTCGAATTTTAACGTGACGTCATCACTTGTCTATCAAATAATCTCGTGATTGAGCTCCTTTACTTGAAGAGTTTTCTTCTACTTGAAAATCAATATTGTTTTATTTTCCGTTATCATCTGCATGACTCCAATCGTTCTTCTCAATGTATACAATTACGTAAACATTTTCTGGATAATGTAATGTTCAATTTACCAAACGGACAGAGCGTCAAATTATTAGCTAAATCATATAAAAATAGCGTTGAACGCAAAAACTGTGAATTTGATAAACTGCCAAGTTTTTGTTTGTCTTCCGCTTTAAAATATCGATGTAACCCGAGTTAAATGCAATCAACCGCTTTGTTGTTTTTGATGCATTTTAAAGAATTATATTTCTTACAACCAAAACTAAAATGTAAGCAGAAATTCGCTTAGCAGGATTTGATGTTGACTAGGAACTCTCACCATAAAACGATTCATTTGATTGACACTTCCAGACGGTTATTAAATACAATTGACCAAATGTACGCTTATAAATCAATCGATAGCAGAATTAATGGAAACTGATTTGGTATTTAACTAATACATAACTAAACTTACTGTTATATATTCAGTAACTTTTGTGGAGACGCCCACTAATTAGCATACGTGGGTGAACAAGATATAGATAAAGGTATCAAGTCAGCAAGACCGGGGAGCTGTGTTCGAACGCCGGATAGGCAAGACGCATGTGCCGGTTGCTTCATGAAAGACTTTAACACGCCCTCTGCCGGACAATCTTCCAACTATACCTTTGTAAATATGTATTATCTTTTCGTCTTAATATATTTGTTTTACCTTTACTTTCTGCCTTCGTGTTGTTATTGATACAGACACAACAATAACAAAGATAGAAACAATGCGGATTTATATAAATACTAGATGAACTATTGTCTAATCCGGGTTACTAAACTTAAAAATAATTATAGCCAAATTAGAAATAAAGAACATCCATTAAATACTTCACACCCATCTTTTATTAAAAAGGAACAGTCAGATTCATGTTGATGATCGGCATCCGTTTTTAATTAAAATGGATAAACAATACGTAATGCAAAATAGAACACTAAAAGCATTGGATCATTTGTTTCTAACATTTATTTTTAATCTTGAATAACAAGTTCTTTAAAATGTCTAAGAATTGACTTCGGTGAGGACCAGATCGAATGTACTGATTTTAAATCTGCGGTTAATTTCACTCTTAGATCAACTGCGAACTGTGATGTCGGGACACATAAACACACATACATATAACTTTTATAGATGTAGATACCAGACATGCTCGTGAACCGTTGGGTAAAAACCATTAACAATGTTTGTTTCCATTTGCTTTCATTAAAAAAAAAGACCAGACAGATTTGTAAATAAAAAAGTTTTGCATCACTAAAATAATACATCTCTTAATAGCTATGTATGATAGCTTCTCTGGAATAAGAAGATAAAGTAGGGGTAGTTTCTTCATCATTTATTCCTCATCCCCAAAGAGTATGGAGGCAGATTTCCTAAGGAAGCGATGAAATACGACACACATTATTTATTCACACCGGATGTGTGAATAAATAATGTGTGTCGTATTTCATCGCTTCCTTAGGAAATCTGCCTCCATACTCTTTTCAATCTCCGTTCAATCTCGAAAGACAAAGGATAGCTCTGCTGTAGGAGCAGCTGCACGTGTAATTGTGAGGCGAGGGTTGCGCAATCTCTAACCAAACCTCTCCTGAATCGACACTGTTTGATTTCAGTGGCAAGGAGAAGTCCAGACGATTGGAAACAATGCCGAGATAAGCGGAGAACACATACAGAACCTGGAAATCCCAAATGGTCACCGATTTAGTACTGGCCAGGTTCAACGTTGCTTAATTTGGGCGATCCAGCGAGAACCGGTGTGTCAACGTGATTATGCCGTACAACGTCCACGCATACTTGGACATATTAGAGCATATATCCATGGTTGTCAGTAATATATATATCAATTGTCATCTATACCCATTACCAAGAGAGCATTTCAAGTGTAAAGCAATTCAGCACAAAAATAGTTCAACTAATATTGAATTATGTATTATTTATATTATTTGCGCTACATTTTGAGTTATCCCCACAACGTTTTGGCCAATGTAGCCTCCGACCTTCTACAGGTATATCTCGTCGAACTCGAAAACTTTTCTGTCTGTTTTGAAATCTGTACGAAAGTTTGAACGGAAATATTTATTTAATCCACGTGTTTAACATGATCTTGTTCCTTTAATCATGAACACAATTGCATCCGTAGTATCGTTCGCACTGAGAATCGGATCTCCAAAAGATTAGACTTTTATTTTACCTATTAGTTTATCCGTTACGCCACGCTACAACTACCCGCAGCAACTCACATTCAGATTCAGTTCTAAACATTTTATTAAACTTTGGTCGATCAATATAAACATGTATATATATATATATATATATATATATATATATATATATATATATATATATATAATATTGTATTAAGATATTAAGATACTGATACCTATATTTAATATCTATATTATATATCTATATTTAATATCTATATTTATGCTATTCATGTCTTCAGTCAGATGGTTCCAATCATAGTTAACATTTCTAAAAAATTCAATTTCTTCTACATCACAAGTCACATGATCTTTTAGACGAATGGATTTTAATTTTCAGGTAAAGATTTTATCTAAATCTTATTTTACTTATTGATTGCCGAGCTAAACGAGGCCTAAACAATGTCGTTTTGTAAATGACTGTCGAGAATTGTAACGATGAACTATAAAGCGTTGACTTTACTTATTCATTAAAAAAAAACAGCAGCTCAGCTGTGGTGCCAGACTTGGCCGGAAGCGGTTAAGAAGCTCAATTGCTTATTAGATTTTTCTCTCTGTCTTTATTTCCAACAAGTTTCTCACAATCTTTCAGATAGATTTTAGATATCATTTTTTCGGATTTATATTTAAAATAATAAAATAATAATATTGTATTTTCACCCCAAACGAAGCACATTGCCACTTGGATGTAAGGGGCTCCATTTGGGAGAACATTTGTAGGGATACTATGTAGGAAGTTCAGCAACAAGATGGCTGTTCACATTACACTTTAACTTCTGCATGTCAGTACAGTCAGGGAAACAGAGAGCCGAGGGAGAATTCCAAAGTCTAGCGGTTCGAGGTAAGAAACTACTTAAGTAGAAGTCTGTTTGCCATCTAGTCTAGGGGGTTAGGGTTTTACTGCTTGTCGGGTTAGTCGGGGGTATTTACGCCGAGGAGGTTCGTCGGAGCACATTCTATTAAAATACTTGTAAAATAGGCACAGGGATGCAAGATTTCATCGATGGGACAGAGGTTGGACTTTAGTTGACAGTGCATAATCTACTAGACTCGCGACTCTTTTTTTGAACTCTATGTATGGGTGAGAGACTATTAGCCGATGCACTAGCCAAAATCTGGCAGCACTACTCCATACATGGCGAATGGTGGCCTTATAGAGGTACAGGATATTATCAGAAGTAACTTTCTAGCACGATAAAGACAGTCCACCTTTTAGCAACAGCCTTGTCAATGCCTTCGCTGTATTTGTTCTAATTTATGCTCCATTTAAACGTTAAGCCGAGGAGTTTGAAGGAAGAGCTCTCAGGTAGTGTATCATTAGTCATGACTATCAGTGGTTGAGAAGGTTTCGTGGGAAAAAGCTTAGTATTAGCAGCATTGAATATTACCAGCCATTTATGTCCCCAATAGACTGGAGGTCTTCCTCTAAGGTTTCATCCCGGGCAATGCCGACCCACCCCGCTAGTCTCTACATAAACAAAGAATAATGTAAAAGAATTTGAAATCTGAAACGGCTGTATAAACGCCTCATGACGTGTTTTCAAAATATAAGAAAAACAATTATCTTCGCATTACGTTGTTTTTTTTTTATTGGCAGCCAATTCTTTAAATTTAGCTCCAAATTTATTGAAGTTCGTGACTCCAACGTAAACATTAGAAATGGCCAATGTATTATAGTCTTAGATTGACATGATATTATCCTTACTTGGGAAAAGGATTTATTTCTCCTGGGTATTTCAGATATGTATCATTTTGTTCCCAAATAAATTTTACTTTGAAAACAAAGAAAAAAAAATCAATGGTCTAAGCAATCATATTAAATCTTGCCAGACAGAGTATTATATAATTTAATAAAAAAAAACCCCAACAAACAAACTAAAAATACTTTTTGATATATTTTAAAGACGACAGTGGGATTATATTTGATTGTTTCCATAAAAAAGAGATTATTCTATGGAACTGATATTCCAAAGTACGACATTTTTTCTCAAATGTTAGTTATTATATCGATGTAGAAAAAACGTTAAAATAAATGACGATAATTTATGATGCGAATAAATCTATTGATAGGTGGCCATGATTCTTAGTAGCGTATTATTTGAATGTTTACTTGCAACTTTGGTCTATGTAATATATGTTCTCTATGTTTGATACTTATTCTATCCAAAGTTCGCGTTGAAACAATCCTATCATTTGGTGGTCTAGCCTACATAGAACCAATCCTCTGTAGTCAGCATGACTATATATATGCGATTTAGTCTGAAAATGTTCTCTAATCCGAGGCATTTACTCAGGTTCTTAGTTATTAGTAGCCTGAGACTCCTCTACCGGCGAATGATATCAGTTCTATATTATACTTTTTTGTACGCAATCAAAGTGCTCGCTCTAGTGATCTGGCTATGCCTGCCTTACATAGACCTTTTGCCACACTGTGCATAAGAAGGATGTTCATGAACTTTATCGTGTCTATAATCACGATGCAGTATATGTACTTGCGTATTCTTACTAGCAAAAGTTTGCTGTGGAATTATGTTGGCATTTTATCTAGTCCGAGTTGCTCCAAACGGCGCTTCTTGATCGAATGAGCTATAATTAAAAAAGGTTCCAGAAATTGCATGTTCTCTTTTGGGAGGCGTGTGATTAATTGTCAGTCGCCTGATGTGCTCATACTGAGAAATGTCGATGGATCTGTTATCGGTTATTTTTTTTATCCAACCGAAAATGCTTCTTCGGGGGAGTTGGTTATACCTTTGTTAAGTACCTTGCGCTACCTTTTATTATGATGAAAATCATAGGTTGCTCGAACTCAGGTAATCACCATAATTTTTGACACGAATTTTCAAGAACTGAAATACAATTCTGAAAAAATGATACAAGGAAAAACAAGTTTGCTTTGAAAATTAGCGTTCAATATTTTGATATTTTATTTCGACTACTAAATAGTGAATTCGTATGAATCGGCAAGTTCCGATTCTTGCCTTGCTTGATTTGTTTGATTGGCATTGGATTTACTGTTAGAATTAGGCACGGATTTGTAGAAAAATGTGTAAGGAAAGTCCTTAAAAAAAAAAATTACTGCGCCCTCTGTAGATGTATAAGGAAAAATTCAAGATGGCGCCCGACTCTCTCTTTAACACGGTAAGTTCAGGAAAAGATGTTATAAATGTTGCAGCAATTCAATAACCAGTAAAAACCGGTTCTGCACGGAATCCAACTAGCTAGGGGCCTAGACGGACGCGAACGGTTACTCAGACCGGACCCAACAACGGTAAGATATCCTCACACGGCACGAGAAGCAACAGCAACACGATTCCCCGACCAACTCGATCGTCGCTCTCTCAACGTCTTTTTCATCACCCGCTTTTATGGTCGTTGTAGGCCGGCTAAATTTTCATATTGCGAGAATTCGTGTGACTTTGCGAGATATCATCCTTTACAAAAGACGGCGGCCGCCATCTTGATCTTTCTTTATCTATTTTTGGTCGGTGACGCCGAGCCGGTCTCGAGGTAAGTCTTTCCTTTTCGTCCGTCTCTCTTACGCACCCACACAACACACAAACACGCGGGCGCTTATCTCCTGGATGCACATTACAGGATTTTCGAATTCAGCATATGCTACTTATCAGATATAATACTGCATGATTATTACACCAATTTACTCGGTCGATGGTATCAAGCTTTTCGAATCAGAATACAAATATCCTATATAGACATTTGAAGCATACATACATAATATATTTATTTTTACGGACATAAGTTTAGAATAAAAATATATAACCATTCGTTTAATACTAAAATTAACGTGCACTTTTAAAGTTGTTAATTTTAAGTTCATGTTTTCCCGCGAAAATAATTTTGTTGTCTTTATCGTATTTTTTGTAAGCATCCATACAATTAATTCAGCTTTTTTCATATAGAACAAATATTATGTTTTCAATGCTGATTTTGAAATTCTAGCTTTATTCTTGTTGATTTCTGTCTACGTTTCAATTTATTATGCTAATTTAGCGATCGAAATGAAATGATAAAATCAATGTAGATTACAATATGAATACAGATAATTCGATGCTTCCGTACAATCAAAGGAAAACGTCTTATTATTATAGGAATCGCTCATCCGATGATCATACACTCTTATAATACCGAAGTAGTCCGATAACACACACCTATTTCAGTGTTCGTTATTTCCATCAATTCAGTGTTTAGGTACTACATAGCAAATGTTATCCTTTGGATAAATCTGCATGAAAATACGACACAGAAAACTGCTATTATTTAGAAAACACTGTAAAAATTTCACGAATCACTGAAAAATAAATTGTGAACGTTTTAATGATAGTCCCATAATTCTCCTTACAAAATGTTGACGACCGTATCGTATTGGTAAAGTAAAAACTATTATCAAAATGCCATCATACTGTAAGTTTTTATGAAAACGTTCATTTGAATAAAATATTAGTGTTTTATTGGCGAGTCAATCTATAGCATTAATAAAATTTAAATGTTTATTTATTTATTTATTTATTTATTTATTTATTTATTTATTTATTTGTGTGTGTATATAAAACTTTCGAACGGATGCACCGGATTGAAAAATTCTTTTTTTCCCTGAAACGTGTGAGTCCCTAGATTGTCCTCATCTATATATGATTCGTAACGAACAACGCCGAGTCACACAAAAACCCAAAATACTGGCTGTTGGGCCGTTTCAAAAAAGTTACCTGCCCATTTCAACGGAATTTAACACTGTTTGTATACAGACGCGGTAACATCTTCCAGTATACGGATAGACTTGAGGCGCAATGGATAACACATCGGACTACAGACCAGGTGATTGCAGGTTCGAATCCTGGCAAGTTCGTAATAATATTATCCAACGTTTATTTATTATCCTTACCCTTAGGGTATTTTTGTTTTTTAAGTGGTTTTGTTTTGTGTATATGAGAATGGTAGTCAGCGAAATGAAATGAATCTTTCAGACACTTTCAGACAGTTTAGCTGACTACATGCAAAAATTTATGTGTTCGTATGATATCAGCAATTTATTTACTTGCGTCCCAGTTTTAGAAACGATAGATATTTGTGCTGACTTTTTATATCGCAGCCACATTCCAACACCTTCCGTTCCTGAACACGTATTTGTTGAACTAATTAAATTTGCCGTTACATCCATTGAATTTAGTTTTAATGATGTAATGTACAGGCAAATTGAAGGCGTGTCGATGGGTTCCGTGTTGCGACCCACATTGGCCAACATTTTTGTAGAATTCCACGAGGAAAAATTAATGTCCGGACCCATAAAACCATTGGTCTATTTTAGGTATGTAGACGACACGTTTTGCATATTTGATAGTACTTCGAAGACAAACGAATTTTTCTCGTTACTAAACAGTATGCATCTGGCGTTAAAGTATACGTATGAAAGTGAAGATAATTCCGCCCTGGCGTTTCTCTATGTTTTGGTAACGAAAATTCCATCTAGTTACCTCAAATCAATTTATCGCAAACCAACATTCACTGGGCTGTATACACGCTGGGATTCATTCTGCCCTAACAAGCGCAAATATAATTTAATCTGAACATTAACACATCGTGCCCTAATGTGTACTATGAATACTGAGTATTTGCTTGAATGACATTATGGCTATGTCAGAAAGTAGGAATCAGACAGAGAGAACACGAGGGAGTGAGAATGAGAGGGAGCGAGAGAATGAGTGTCCTCCTTAAAAACTTTTCTCTATTCTTATTACTATCAAGTGTAGTCTTCCAGCTGTCATTTCCAGTCTCCATGTTTATATTGTTTACTTTAGCTAATCGATATTATGTTTATTATTTTTATTATTTGATCACAAGGAGCTTTCACACAGGCCATCAAAGATCTCTCTTTGAAAACAACCTCTGGTGTTCCCTGGAAGCTGAGTGACAACAAGGCTCTCCAGATTTCCAGTACTCTCCACCTCCTTTGATAGCATTCCCAAATGAGTTTGCGTTAGCAACAGCCGCTTACCATTGATTCTCGCTGGCAGCGGCCATTGGTCTTCACTGGAATTTGAGTGGCAATAAGCCTCACTAAGGCTCCAGTGCTCTTTGTCCAGTGGAGGTCTGGTCAGCGCTCTGTCTTTCCATCCTCCTTGACCCTTCTCGGCTATTTGGCATCACTCTTTTTTTTTGGGGGGGGGGGTAGGGGCCGTGATGAGGCAATGGAAGGGAATGGAGAAAGGGCATAGGCAACTTATAGATACGCAGCTTCAATATCCATGTAAGAATTCTTCATGTTTTACTTCATCAGCAGTTTGTCTGGTTCGCGCAAGTGGCTCATGTGTATTAGTCTCCACATTCAATGGTTTTCCTAAATATTTTCAGCCGTTTTCATTATTGTTGTTCGTTGTATCTTTCCAGCTAGTCCTTTCATTCTAATTTCTACCATTCTTTTTTCAAAGCTTTTCGGAATTGTGCTTCTACTATTATAGGTATTATCTTGATTTTCTTCAACATTCATATCCCTTTCAGCTCTCTGGATAGCTCTGATATTGACACTGGAATCAGCTGAAACAGCTAAGTCTACAATTTGACACGATTTTTTCTTGTAAAGTAGTACAACATCCCGTCTTCTTGCTTGGATTGGTTTGTCTGTTTGCATATCCATGTCCTATAGGATTTTGTGATTCTCGTTTTCAAGTACTGTTGCCGGCTTATGCTTGTGTACCATTTGTCTGTGCGCTCGAGATGTAGTTGTTTGCATAATTCCCTATGTACTGCCATTGATCGTGTCTCTTCTTGTATTCTTTTTGGGCCAATTTGCTGCATACGCTTACCATAGGTTTATCATTTCGTCTTTTTGTCCACAGAGTCTGCATTTGCTGCTTTATTGTATTTTGTCGATCTTTGCTTTGCTGTAGTTGGTTCTTATTGATTTATCTTGTGCTGCAATTATTAGGGATTCAGTTTCTCGGTTCAGATGCCTTTTCCGCATCCATGTCCAAGTGTTTTCGTTATTCATATATTTTGTCATCCTAATGAATCTTCCGTGTAGTTGTTTCTCTTCCGATTTTGCTTTTCTCGAATTTCTCTTTGTGTCTCTGTTTTCTTTTTTATTGTTTTTTTTCCGTCTCTTTCAGTGTTTTGCATGATGTATTTTTCTAGTTCTATTTTTGCGTCATGCAAACCAGTCCTCTCCCGCCTCTTTCCTTTTCACGTAGAGTCGGTCAACATCGTCATTTGGGTGTAGTGCATTGTGCGTGGTCATGAGTTTACCGGTCTTCTTGTCGAGCTGTAACAGTTTTATTTGGTCCACCCTATTAATGGCCCCGATTATTATTATTATTATTATTATTATTATTATTATTATTATTATTATTGCTATTATTGCTATTATTATTATTATTATTATTGTTATTGTTATTATTATTGTTATTATTGTTATTATTGTTATTATTATTATTATTATTATTATTATTATTACTATTATTATTATTATTATTATTATTATTATTATTATTAATCACTAGAAGTAATCAGATAAGCCATCATCAAAGATTACAGGTCCTGGATATGACCTTAAACTATATCCAGTGGTGAGGCCTCAGCTTGCGGGCTTTTGGGAATGTGGAGCCACCCTTTAATTTCCATTACTCCCAGGTCAATTCTGTCCCGGAGTGGTAGTACCTGTTAGGGTTCCAACTATGGATTAAATAGAAACCGACTTGAAAACAACAAATATATTCTATTAAAAAAATTTTCTTCAAAATCTTTGGATTCGGCATTAAATAACCTGAAAAGGGTTGATATGCCGTAAAACAAAAACAACCAACCAATCAAAGATTACACTTTGAGATCAGCGTTCCATGGAGTCCGAGTGAAGACGAGTCTTCCTACATTCCCAATTTACTCCCAATCGCTTTCTATAATCTTTGCAGATTAATTGCATTATCGCAACAACCGCTTATCATTAATTTCTCGCGAGCAGCAACAATTGTTTTTCACTGGAATTTGGGTGGCAATAAGTCTCCCCAAGCTCCCAATTCTCTTTGCACTCATCCAGCAGAGGTTTAATTAATGCTTTCTCTCCTCGATTTGTCGATCCTCTTTGACCCTACTCACTTATTTATTGTGGTGACATTTATTAGGCTACCCATTCACACAAAAGAGGTTGCAGGGGTACGCAGAGAGTATACAGTTTATGTTATCATGATCCCACGTGTGTTTTAGATCTGTAGCAGTTTCTGCATGTCTGGTTTGTGCTTATAGCTCGTATGTGTTAGTCTCCACATTCAAGGAGGTTCCTTAATATTTCTGCAGTTTTCATTATTGTTATCTGCCATCCTTCTAATTCCAATCTCTCCCATTCTTTTTTTTTTCAAAGTTTTTCGGTATTGTCCTTAATACTTTACTATTACTGGTGCTATCTTGCCTTTCTTAATTTTCCACATCCCTTTGAGTTCTCTGGCCAGTTCCGAGTATTTGCTTCGATTTATTCTGTTGTCTGCTGGAACTGAAAAATCTTTCGTCTTGTTAACTATTATGACATCGATCTTCATGTTTAAATAAGTGTATCGGTTTGTATCCTAATATACTATATATGATTTTGGGACTTTCATTTCGGTTTCTGCGTGTACCATTTGTCAGGGTGTTCAAGATCCAGTTGTCTGCATAATTTCTAGTTCCTTTCTTTACTTGATCGTGTATAATTTTATGTTTATTTTGGACTAGTCTGCTACATTCGCTTATTATGTGGTTTATTGTTTCATCTCTTTGTCCACAAAGTTTGAATTTGCTGTTTTCTTGTGCCTTGTCACTTCTTGCTTGATGTTGTCGGTTCTAATTGTGTTCTCTTGTTCGTCTATTATTAGGGATTCAGTTTCTTTGTTTAGATTTCCTTTTTGTAGCCATGTTCTATTTTTTCTCATCGTTTGTCATTCTGGGATTTGGGTAGCAATAAGCCTCTCCAAGATCCCAGTTATCTTTGCACTTATCCAGCGGAGGTCTAGCAAATGCTTTCTCTCCTCGGTCTTTCCTTAACCCTCCTCATTATTTGGTGTGGTGCACGTTTATGATAACACTCACTTACAAAAATGTGAGGCTGGATCTTCCAATTATACAGTTTCAGTTTTTATGATTCCATCGTTTCTTTGTGTTTTACATGTGTAGGTGTTTCTGTGTGTCCAGTTTGTGTCTGTAGTTCGTGCGTGTTAGCCTCCACATTCAAGGGCTTTCCTCAATATTTCTGCAGTTTTCATTATTGTTATCCGTTGTATCTTATCAGCCATCCCTCTTATTCCAATCTCTCCCATTCTTTTTTTTCAAATTTTTTCGGTATTGATCCTAGTGCTGCTACAATTAGTGGCGTTATCTTGACTTTCTTCATTTTCCAGATACCTTTGAGCTCTATGGACAGTTCCCTGTATTTGCTCCGCTTATTTGTCTCCATGATTTTCGTTCTTTGATCTTCTGGAACGGTAAAATCTACAATGTGGCAGAACTTTTCCTTATTGTCAACTATTATAATATACGTTTTTCTTGTTTGGATGAATTTATCCGTTTCTATATCCATGTTCAATAGGATCTTGTGATTTTCATTTTCCAGTGTTGCTGCCGGTTTGTGCTTATATCACTAGTCTGAGTGTTGAAGATGCAAGCGTCTGCATTATTATTATTATTATTATTATTATTATTATTATTATTATTATCATCATCATTATTATTATTATCATCATCATCATTATTATTATTATTATTATCATCATTATTATTATTATTATCATCATTATTATTATTATTATTATTATTATTATCATCATTATTATTATTATTATTATTATTATTATTATTATTATTATTATTATTATTAATTTTTACTCACTAGTAGTCGCACAATCCACCATCAAAGATTGCTCTTTGAGAGCAACTTGTGGTGTTCCCTAGAGTCTGAGTGACAACAAGTCTCTCCAGATTTCCAGTACTCACCGCCTCCCTCGATAACCTTTGCATAAGAATTTGTGTTATCGCAACAGCCGTTTACCATTGATTTCTTGTTGGCGGTAACCATTAGTCTTCACTGGAATTTGAGCATTATTATTATTATTATTATTATTATTATTATTAATGCGGAAATCTGGAAGTTTTGCAGAAAAAGATATTAACATCTTCAGAGTAATGGTGTTTTCCTTGACGAACAGAAAGGGTGTCGGAAAGGCTCGAGAGGTACCAAGGAGCAACTACTGATTGATAAAGCATTAATGCAGGATGAAAAGAAGAAGAAAAAAATCTGAGCATAGCATGGATCGATTACAGAAAGGCTTGTGACATGGTTTCCCATTCATGGATGCGTGAAACAATATTGATGATGAAGGTTGCTGAGAATGTGGTAGGACTTTTGGAGACAAGTATGACTTAATGGAAAACGGTACTGACAGAGGTGATGGGACAGATTGGCATTAAACGTGGGATATTCCAAGGAGATTCGTTATCTCCACTTCTTTTTGTAATGATAATGATGCCACTGTGCATCCTCTTGAAGAGAGAAAAACTGGAGTATAACTTTGGATCTGGTGACAGACGCCTCAACCATCTACTGTTTATGGATGATTTGAAAATATTCGGTAGAAATGAAAAGGAAATAGAGAGAGTGGTAGAACTTGTGGGGACATACTCAGAAGACATCGGAATGGAGTTGTGGATTAGTAAATGTGCGGTGCTGGTGATGAAAAGAGGAATAAAGGTTCATTCGAATGGAATAGTGCTGCCAAATGGAGAAATCGCGAAAGAATTAGAATATAATATAAGTATTTGGGAGTGGTGGAGAGTGTAGGCGCTATAAACAGAGAAATGAAGGAGCAAGTCAGGAAGGAGTATCTTAGAAGAGTGAAACTAATTACAAAGTCGAAACTGTATGGACGAAACCTAATAAAAACAGTGAATGCATGGGCAGTCAGTGTTTTGAGATACAGTGCGCGAATTTTAGAATGGTCTGACAAGGAGTTGCATGCCATGGATATCAAAAGAAAAGTTTTAGCAATGTTTGGTACATTTCATATTCAAAGTAGCGTAGCAAGGCTGTATCAAAAGAGGAAAGATGGTGGGAGAAGATAAAAAGTGTAAAAGATTGCGTTAGAACCAAGAAGATGTCGTTGAAGGAGCATGTGGTTAGAAGTGAGGAGTGGATGCTTAAGGTTGTGACCAATGAAGTGGAGGTATGTGAGACCAAGGCTGATTATGTGAAACGTATGGATAGAGAAAGGGCAGAGGAACTGGCTAGGAAAAAATGTATGGAAGGTTCTTCCAGGATATAGCAGAAGTGGCTGATGAAAGATCATGGCAATGGCTTAGAGATGGGTATCTTGATAAGAGTACTAAAGTTTTTGTTTGTGCAGCACAAGAGCAGGCATTAGGAATACGATTGTTCAAAAAAGTGGTTCTAGGAGAAGAAGTTTCTGCAGAATGCCGGATTTGTGGTAAGACCTCAGAGTCAATTGTGCACCTTGTAGCAGGGTGTAGTGGACTGGCCGAGAGCGAGTACCGTAAAAGACACGATCGCATGCGACTCCGGATATATTGGGAGGTGTGTAAGAAGGTTGGGGTGAAGTGTGCTGGAAAATGGTTTGAGGAGGTGTCTGATGAAGTGAGAACAAGTGAGGATGGTAAGGTAGAGGCATGATGGGACAAAAGTGTCATAACGACCAAGCAATTGGAACATAATCGCCCGGATTTGGTCGTCATTTACAAAGTCTAAAAAAAAACTGGCAGATTGTAGACTTTTCAGTAACCTGGGACAGGAATGTGAGAGAGAAGGAGAACGGGAAGTGGATCAATTATCCTCCATTGGCCTTGGAGATAAGGCGTATACACGGGGTTAAAACACAAATAATCCCGGTCGTAGTTCCTACACTAGGAGTAGTATCAAGTCATCTGGAAGGACAATTGAAAAAACTACAAATTCTCGATGTTTTAGGTGGCCGTAAGACCTCTGCTATTGCAGATACCACCAACATCCTTAGAAAGCCCCTTGATCTTTGAAGCCCCTGGTTTGAAGTCGGGATTGAGGGAAATCCTCTGGAAATGAATCCCATCCCTTTCCAGAGAGACGTTCATAAACGAAATCAGAATTATTATTATTATTATTATTATTATTATTATTATTATTATTATTATTATGTTGTTGTTGTTGTTGTTGTTGTTCGATTTACTCTCTAATCTAAAACAATATCTTTGACCAAGGCTACTTGCCATTGTTTTCATCTAAAATAAAGTCAGTCTTTATCCTTGGAAACAGAAACTGAAGTAATTTGTGAGGTAAATAATTCTCCCATGAGTTTCATACTTGACGACATTTTCCTTTTATATTTCTTTCTTTAGACTCCCATTTCCTACTTACTTTCACTCCCAATTTTATAATGGCGGATGGAGTTAAAGAAGTTAAAGAAGAAAGAAATAAACGCGATATGAAAAAAAGATCAAATAAACAAACAGAAAATAATTACAACGTTAGTCTAGACAGCATCAGGCCTCAATGGAATACAGCAGAAAAGATTGGAAATTGAAGAAAATAATGTCCACCGCGTAGTAATACAAATATCCCATTTGAAGTGATTGCATTATTACGTTCATCTTCAGAATTATACTTATATAAGTAGGTAATAAATAACTAAGAAGAGTTTGAAAAAGTTTTGTATCAAAATATGAAGAATTTTTGTTTTAGCGAACTCATATTTGCAAGTTATTGTATCTTTGAAAAGGTTGGCAATATATAGGTGGAACGATAAAATTGTCCCCTTACGAAAACAACACTACAGCTTTATTTTAACACAGTTACTGAAAAAATCAATTCCGGTAACTTGATTATGTAGTAGAGTTGACATCTATTCAATGTAGTTGCGTTCAGTCTCAATGACCTACTGGCGGGAGTTCGGCGAATACTCGGC
The DNA here is from genome assembly GCF_053919585.1 of Euprymna scolopes. NCBI lineage: Eukaryota > Metazoa > Mollusca > Cephalopoda > Sepiida > Sepiolidae > Euprymna > Euprymna scolopes. The sequence continues at coordinate 147,036,110 of NC_136489.1, forward strand.
GGATGGCGACGATCAGGCTGGCTTTGGTGTTGTGACAGGTCATGTTGGTAATGTTTTCGACGAAGCAGTCCAGCGGATTCAGATCGTGGGAGGAAGAGTGCCAGTAAGAGCAGAGTACAAAGTCGTAGCACTCCTTCTGAAACCAAGTCTGGGTCTCTTTGGACTTGTGAGCCGGCGCCGAGTCCTGCTACCACACTCAGGTCTGTCAGCGACCACATAATTGCACTAGGGGATTGTCACACCCTTCAATACATCCAGATACACTTTGGTGTTCACTTTCAAGCCGACGTTGAAGATGTGAGGTGACATAAGTGAGCCTCATTTGAAACCACACCATAATCGTATCCGGAAACTTTGGGTACGTCCCTCTTATCTAGATTTGTACTTTGAGGGTGCTGGCAATGGTCCTGTTTTCTATAACTTGGATCGGTAGAGAGCATGAGTTGTACATTGGCGCACCTCCAATATCGCTCGTTGAACATTGTATCACTTTCAGATATGATAAAAGGCTCCTTGGGTTTTATACACAACTGCCTAACTCGTAAATGCTCTGCAACAAAAAAGACTACCGGTTTTCATCAAACGGAAATGGAATCATATCGTCTTTTCTAGGGTGACAATTTTATCGTTCCACCCTGTTCAAGATTATTACTTGATTGGAAGTAACAACCAACACGATAACAGAATAAATAAACGTTTATAGCAATAGTACAAGTACAAGGAATGAATGAGCATTTCTAATATGTAAAGCAGGATAGCAGTGAATATGATGATCACTATATATCGTTCTCTGTATTAGTAAGTCTATAAAGAAAAAGTGATTGTATTCTATTCTACTATAATACAAGTAAAAATAGCCCAACTCTCATTCTGGACCACAATTCTATAGATTTATGTATCAATATGGGTCACTTCAGCACTAAAAACAACACTTTCTTCTATTCATTCTCTTTTTTATTAGTTTATCGCATTACTCATATGCACACCAAATCTCGCCCACACGTAAGAGTGACACACCAAATCTCGCCCACGCGTGAGAGTTCAGTACCGCAAAATTTTACCGCATTACATTGGAACAGGCATATATTATTATATTCTCTTTCCGAGCCCTCGACATGCCACACAGTTGTGCTACTGCCTTCGTCAGTGTTTTTCTATTGCAATGTGTATCATGTTTATAGTTGTGTTTATCAATGTGTTTCTGAACATTGCTACTATGAGGGCAATAACCATGGTTACTGTTGCTATGAGATTGATGAAAGAAATACAAAATATCGTGGGTGCGGGGTTGACCTAATGGATGTCGCCGTAGAATCAACTACGCGAGTGTTAATCTTATAGGATCGATTGTGTTATTGTGCACTCATATCATTTGCAGTTCAGCCACAACATTTATCTCGCCGGGTAGAGTCGACTTTGTCTTTCAATAAACGAATTTCTAGGTGATACACAAACTGTTCCTAATCGCATATATGTATGTATATATATAAATATATGTATATATATAAATATATGTATATATATAAATATATATGTATATATATATATACTATATATATATATACTAATATATATACATATATACTAATATATATATATATATATATATATATCAGTATATTTGGGCAACATTTTTTCTTTTGTGCATGTTTTATGTGCTACTAAGTGTTGGTAGATGGTTGTTTTTTTTGTTTTTTGGTTGGGTTTTTAGAGCCACATGTAACCTGTATTCCCCTGAGAACTCTATCTACGAACATGACACCCCCAGAAATAAAGTTAGAACCATACTAATAAAAATACCATCGTTCTGACTGTGTCATATAGTAACCTGCGCCTCGCAATCATAGAAGCCCAAATCATTCGCATAAACAAATCGACCATCAATCAGGCTCAATATGAATCAGGTGGGTACGCGTAAGCACTTTTAAACGATTTTAATCAACTGTTTCAATAAATTCACTAAATATTTTTTTAAATCTTCGCCCGAAGATGTTTTACGGCCGTCGAAAACGTCCGAAAATTGGCCCGCCAAAGATGGAAGAGAGATAAAAGGAATTATCCCTGCCGTTCAGTGAAATATGCATCTATTTATCTATCTATCTATCTATCTATCTATATATATATATTATTTTGACTGTTTCGATTACTGTTCTCGTTATGAGTGTCATATTAACATGGTTTCGGCTGATGTAAAAACTACTAATAACCAATTCGCATATGAAAAATTCAGAAATGGAATATATATGTATATGTATATATATATATATATATATATATATATATATATATATATATATATATATGTGTGTGTGTGTGTGTGTGTGTGTGTGTGTCGGTCTGTAAAAATTACGCGGACTCGTGTATATTATGTACAAATAATAAATGTCAAATTCTAAATTTTAAAGACCTTTAAACTTCTTAAACTGTAAAAGTGATATAGGCTATACACAGAATAAGCAAAAAATGTCCTTTCATGACGAGATCGGTTCTACGCATGCGTCAGACGACGTCATAATCTTATTTAGTTTAAATATTTGAAGAACTGACACAATTTCATGTACGTCGTGTTAGGTTAGTTGATTAGAGCGTTGGGTCATTATCTAAACGTTTTGGGTTCGAATCGTGGTATGAGATAATACTTTTTTCTTCGATTTTTTAAATTTAAATAGTGAAGTAGGTTTATTTAAAACATTTTTCACGTAACGTTCGTTTTTCTGTTTTTTTTTATTTTTATTTTACTTCGCTTATTCTTAGGTTTTCATTAACACCCCCCATCGATCACACACACCCAAAAACACCCGAGTACCCACCGATTTTTTAAATTTTAATATTGAAACAGGCTTATTTAAGCCATTTTTCACGTGTTTTTTTTGTTTATTTTTCAGAAGTTTTAACGTTCGTTTTTCTGTTTTGTTTCTTGTTTTTGTTTTTTACATTTAACATCGTTCGCTTGCCTTACGTTAGTTTTTTTGTGTTTTTGTTTCGATGTTTTGATTACCCCCCCCCCCCGCCCAACGCCCGGGTACCCCCCGCTTTATTTTTCAGAGAAGTTTTAACGTTCGTTTTTCTGTTTTCTTTTTTGTTTTTTTTACTTCGATTATTCTTATGCTTTGATTACCCCCCTCCCACGCCCGACCACACACACCTCCAAAAATTCGGGCAACGCCGGGTACCCCCCGCTAGTGTTAAATAAAACCCAAATATTAATTCAACAAATTCACAAAAGAAAAAAGTTACCTAAAGCTATACAAAACAGAACAAGTATATCGCAGCCAACCTTTTTTATTAATTAAGCCTGGCTATTGATTAAAGAAAACATAAACATACATGCGGAAATAAAAATGAACTTGATTGGTTAGCTAGCTAAACTAATCATCGTGTGGATATATAAAACATCAAGAAACAGTAATTTAATACATTTTAGCGAGACGATAGCTTATGCGAAAGGAATGCAAAAGATTCTGAATAGCTTAATTGCCATATATTTTCATAACTTAATACGTAGCTCTACTCACTTATTGAGCACTGTTGAAGAATAGTGAAAAATCTACACATAAAAAATACATCTCCTGAAATATTTTATATGGGCATATAATTATATATATATATTATATGGGGATATAATTATATATATATTATATGGGCATATAATTATATATATATATATTATATGGGCATATATATATATATATATATATATATATATATGTGTGTGTGTGTGTATATATATATATATATTATTTTTAAAATAAAATTATTCACTGACACGTGTTTCGTCGTCTACAACTCATCAAAGTGGCCGAATCTAGCAGGATTCGAAATCGGGATCCCATAGTAAGAAGTGTAACTCCTTACCACTAGGCTATCTCACACGACTGATGTGCCGCATTGTTTTATGTAGATGTTATTTGTTTTTGTTTTGCGATACTAAACTATGTATTCAATTACATATACGAAAGTGAATTTTTACCTAAAGATGAGTTGGGAACAATTTTTTCCTTTGACAAATTTAGGTAGCCCCAAATGGGGAGCGTCATATGTATTATTTTTAAAATACAATTATTCACTGACACGTGTTTCGTCGTCTTCGCTCTCCATTTGGGGGTATAAAAATTGGTCATATTCACTAGGTTTCAGTTAATGTAAATAATACTAATAACCAATTCTCATATGAAAAATTCAGGAACGTAATCTCTCTCTCTCTCTATCTCTCTCTCTATATATATATATATACTTGTGAGCAATAAAAAGAAAAAAATGGGTCAAGAGTGAAAGAAGGAAGAAACCGATTTTTCAATATTTTTCCATGAATGTTTTAAATTTTAACTGAAAATGTCTATTTCGCAGATCATTATTATTATAGCATATAATAATAAATGGAAAAATTAATTCTGGTGAGGATATAAAAAACTGAATTGCAGGATTAAGGTAGTCCAAAATGACTTACAAGTAGATTTTTTATATTTTAAGGAAAGAAAATGTGAAAAAATCTCTTTCTATAGTGAAGCGAATTGGTCAAAGGTCCGAAGTCGAACACTTTGTAAAAGGGAAATCTGGAACTGGTCGCCTTTGAGCATCCACTTTGAAGGGCCACCACCTGCTTAAATTAACTGTTTTGAAGGATCGAAAGAAAACTTATGTTAACCATAGCAAAGAATTCAAAACAGGGACTGGAAAATCTCTTTCTAGATATACAATATTTAGACGAGTGAAAGAAATGGAATTTTCTTCTAAAAGGTGTGCAAAGGGGCCATTTTTATCTAAGAAGAACATTAACGATAGAAAGAGATTTTTCTCGTGTTATGACAAGAAAGATACAGACTGGTTCAGCAATATTTTCTGATTAGATGAATCAAGATTTTGTCTTGTTAGTGATGCTCCCGATGCTCCCGAACGGTGCAATCGAAAAACTGGAGAAAGATTTTCGACAAGTGGTATAAAAATGACAGTTAAATACGGGAATGGAGGGATAATGGTATGGGGAACTTTTATTGCAGCAGAAGCTGGGGAACTTATTAGATGTGAGAAGTCAAGCAATGCAAAGGAATACATTCGAATATTAGAAACATGACTGTTAACAAGTATCCAGAAGCTGGGAATATCCCAGAACATTGTTTTACAACATGATAGTGCCCCTGCACATACTGCTAAAGTAATAAAACATGGTTTTCTGATAATTCAATTAATGTGATATTTTGGCCAGGTGAAAGCCCCGATTTAAACTCAATCGAGAATAATTGGTCCATAATATCTCGTGCATTAGCCGGAATAAATCTTTCGAACACTGACGCTATGCAAAGCGAATTGAATAACATATCCTCTTCACTGTTCCACTTTGGTTGAGAGCATATCTAAAAGGATTAATCTTTTAAAGAAATCAAAAAGGAATGCGATCCCATACTAAGAATTTATTAAAGTAAATGTCTTGTTCTGTGTTATTAGTCTCGTTTAAGTTTCCTTGTTCAATTGTTCTTTGTTCAATATAGCTTTAAGTGCAATAAAATGTATAACATTTGTTTGGCCCATTTTTTTTTGCTCACGTATATATATATATATATATATATATATATATATATATATATATATATATATAGTCATCCACATATAGTACTGTTTCGCTGTTTCACAGCTCATCAGTGCCGCTATATATATATGTATATATATGTATATATATATATATATATATATATATATATATATATATATATATAAGAACAAATAGTTAATAACACATGTTAAAAACACTTTGAAGAAGAGTTAAAAAAAACATATTTAATTTTAAAAAGGAAGCACAAAATAAGTGGATAGTCCTTAATCCGCAGAGTTTGGAAGAAATACTT
>NC_136489.1:147046949-147221949 GCF_053919585.1 Euprymna scolopes
ATAAAATCTTTTAAATTGTTTAATAAAATCTTTTAAATCGTTTAATAAAATCTTTTAAATCGTTTATAAAATCTTTTAAATCGTTTAATAAAATCTTTTAAATCGTTTAATAAAATCTTTTAAATTGTTTAATAAAATCTTTTAAATTGTTTAATAAAATCTTTTAAATCGTTAATAAAATCTTTTAAATTGTTTAATAAAATCTTTTAAGTCGTTTAATAAAATCTTTAAAATTGTTTAATAAAATCTTTTAAATCGTTAATAAAATATTTTAAATTGTTTAATAAAATCTTTTAAATTGTATAATAAAATCTTTTAAATCGTTTAATAAAATCTTTTAAATTGTTTAATAAAATCTTTTAAATTGTTTAATAAAATCTTTTAAATTGTTTAATAAAATCTTTTAAATCGTTAATAAAATCTTTTAAATTGTTTAATAAAATCTTTTAAATCGTAAATAAAATCTTTTAAATTGTTTAATAAAATCTTTTAAATTGTTTAATAAAATCTTTTAAATCGTTAATAAAATCTTTTCAATTGTTTAATAAAATCTTTTAAATTGTTTAATAAAATCTTTTAAATCGTTAATAAAATCTTTTAAATCGTTTAATAAAATCTTTTAAATTGTTTCATAAAATCTTTTAAATTGTTTAATAAAATCTTTTAAATTGTTTAATAAAATCTTTTCAATTGTTTAATAAAATCTTTTAAATCGTAACTAAAATCTTTTAAATCGTTTAATAAAATCTTTTCAATTGTTTAATAAAATCTTTTCAATTGTTTAATAAAATCTTTTAAATCGTTAATAAAATCTTTTAAATTGTTTAATAAAATCTGTTCAATTGTTTAATAAAATCTTTTCAATTGTTAATAAAATCTTTTAAATCGTTTAATAAAATCTTTTAAATCGTTTATAAAATCTTTTCAATTGTTTAATAATATCTTTTAAATCGTTAATAAAATCTTTTAAATTGTTTAATAAAATCTTTTCAATTGTTTAATAAAATCTTTCAAATTGTTTAATAAAATCTTTTCAATTGTTTAATAAAATCTTTTAAATCGTTAATAAAATCTTTTAAATTGTTTAATAAAATCTTTTCAATTGTTTAATAAAAATCTTTTAAATCGTTAATAAAATCTTTTAAATTGTTTAATAAAATCTTTTAAATTGTTTAATAAAATCTTTTAAATTGTTTAATAAAATCTTTTAAATCGTTTAATAAATCTTTTAAATCGTTTATAAAATCTTTTAAATCGTTTAATAAAATCTTTTAAATCGTTTAATAAAATCTTTTAAATTGTTTAATAAAATCTTTTAAATTGTTTAATAAAATCTTTTAAATCGTTAATAAAATCTTTTAAATTGTTTAATAAAATCTTTTAAATTGTTTAATAAAATATTTTAAATCGTTAATAAAATCTTTTAAATTGTTTAATAAAATCTTTTCAATTGTTTAATAAAATCTTTTAAATCGTTAATAAAACCTTTTAAATTGTTTAATAAAATCTTTTAAATTGTTTAATAAAATCTTTTAAATCGTTTAATAAAATCTTTTAAATTGTTTAATAAAATCTTTTAAATCGTTAATAAAATCTTTTAAATTGTTTAATAAAATCTTTTAAATTGTTTAATAAAATCTTTTAAATCGTTTAATAACATCTTTTAAATCGTTTATAAAATCTTTTAAATCGTTTAATAAAATCTTTTAAATCGTTTAATAAAATCTTTTAAATTGTTTAATAAAATCTTTTAAATTGTTTAATAAAATCTTTTAAATCGTTAATAAAATATTTTAAATTGTTTAATAAAATCTTTTAAGTCGTTTAATAAAATCTTTTAAATTGTTTAATAAAATCTTTTAAATCGTTAATAAAATATTTTTAATTGTTTAATAAAATCTTTTAAATTGTATAATAAAATCTTTTAAATCGTTTAATAAAATCTTTCAAATTGTTTAATAAAATCTTTTAAATTGTTTAATAAAATCTTTTAAATTGTTTAATAAAATCTTTTAAATCGTTAATAAAATCTTTTAAATTGTTTAATAAAATCTTTTAAATCGTTAATAAAATCTTTTAAATTGTTAAATAAAATCTTTTAAATTGTATAATAAAATCTTTTAAATCGTTTAATAAAATCTTTTAAATTGTTTAATAAAATCTTTTAAATCGTTAATAAAATCTTTTAAATTGTTTAATAAAATCTTTTAAATCGTTAATAAAAGCTTTTAAATTTTTTAATAAAATCTTTTCAATTGTTTAATAAAATCTTTTAAATTGTTTAATAAAATCTTTTCAATTGTTTAATAAAATCTTTTAAATCGTTAATAAAATCTTTTAAATTGTTTAATAAAATCTTTTAAATTGTATAATAAAATCTTTTAAATCGTTTAATAAAATCTTTTAAATTGTTTAATAAAATCTTTTAAATTGTTTAATAAAATCTTTTAAATCGTTAATAAAATCTTTTAAATCGTTTAATAAAATCTTTTAAATTGTTTAATAAAATCTTTTAAATCGTTTAATAAAATCTTTTAAATTGTTTAATAAAATCTTTTAAATTGTTTAATAAAATCTTTTAAATCGTTTAATAAAATCTTTTAAATTGTTTAATAAAATCTTTTAAATCGTTAATAAAATATTTTAAATCGTTTAATAAAATCTTTTAAATTGTATAATAAAATCTTTTAAATTGTTTAATAAAATCTTTTAAATTGTTTAATAAAATCTTTTCAATTGTTTAATAAAATCTTTTAAATCGTTAATAAAATCTTTTAAATTGTTTAATAAAATCTTTTAAATTGTTTAATAAAATCTTTTCAATTGTTTAATAAAATCTTTTAAATCGTTAATAAAATCTTTTAAATCGTTTAATAAAATCTTTTAAATTGTTTAATAAAATCTTTTAAATTGTTTAATAAAATCTTTTAAATCGTTTAATAAAATCTTTTAAATCGTTTATAAAATCTTTTAAATCGTTTAATAAAATCTTTTAAATCGTTTAATAAAATCTTTTAAATCGTTAATAAAATCTTTTAAATCGTTAATAAAATCTTTTAAATTGTTTAATAAAATCTTTTAAATCGTTAATAAAATCTTTTAAATCGTTAATAAAATCTTTAAAATCGTTAATAAAATATTTTAAATCGTTAAATACAATCTTTAAAATCGTTTAATAAAATCTTTTAAATCGTTTAATAAAATCTTTTCAATTGTTTAATAAAATCTTTTTAATCGTTAATGAAATCTTTTAAATCGTTTAATAAAATCTTTTAAATCGTTAATAAAATCTTTTAAATCGTTAATAAAATCTTTTAAATCGTTAATAAAATCTTTTAAATTGTTTAATAAAATCTTTTAAATTGTTTAATAAAATCTTTTAAATCGTTAATAAAATCTTTTAAATCGTTTAATACAATCTTTAAATTGTTTAATAAAATCTTTTAAATCGTTAATAAAATCTTTTAAATCGTTAATAAAATCTTTTAAATCTTTTAAAAGATCTTTTAAATCGTTAATAAAATCTTTAAAATCGTTTAATAAAATCTTTAAAATCGTTAATGAAGTCTTTTAAATCGTTAATAAAATCTTTAAAATCATTAATAAAATCTTTTAAATCGTTAATGCAATCTTTTAAATCGTTAATAAAATCTTTTAAATCGTTAATAACATCTTTTAAATCGTTAATAAAATCTTTTAAATCGTTAATAAAATAGACTTAAGTTATTGCGAGCTGCAAAGATGACATTTCTTTCCGTCACTTTTGTTGAATAAATATGACCTTTCAGTCTTCTGAATAAAAGTTATATGTGAAATCGCCAGCTTCAAATCTATAACTGAACATAATATTCTTTATGTTACATAAATCAACCCCAGTTAATGCCTGATAACCATGAAAATTAGGATAGATTAGTTTGTTAATATTAAAAATTGTTGTTGAGATGAATGTTTATATTGGAATAAAAAATGAGTCAAATTTTACATAAATAATATAACCAAATAGTTTTTGGAATAACAATAATTTAAAGATACTTTAACCGCGAAAAATATGACGTAGAGGTAACTTTAATGTGACATGGATCTTGGGAGGATACGTGCCCAGTGAGAGTTTTAGTTCAATTTAGTTTTGGAGCCAACGAGAGAAGATGGGTTTTCCAAAATGACCCAGGAAGCGGATCGACTGTGAGTTGTGATTTAGAACGGTGGTTGTCACTTCTAGGAGATGGGACGATTCCGGAATAAAGACCTGCATGTATATATTATCAACATTTCGGGTTAATCTCTCCCCCCAAAAGTTGAACGTCTTTATTTCAGTCCAATGATTCAAACAGCTGAGTCGGACAATATGAAAACTGTTGGAAAAAAGTATTATCTACATCCCCAAATCTCCAGCTACGGTATAGTTGGAAATATCTTCTCAATTATTAAATCATTTCTCTCTGATAGGTTCATAAGAGTAGTGGTTGATGGGCAGAAATCAGAAGCCCACAGTATTAAAGGTCCCTCAGGGATTTATTCTGCGCTAACACTCTTCCTAATCTACATCAATGATCTCCCAAATCACATCCTAGAATCATTCGTAGACATTTATGCTGACGACACTACAATATAAGTCAACACATCAAAGGCTGTAAACGACCAAGTTCTCTCTGATTCTCTCTCCTCTGATCTTGAGCATGTGATACAATGGGGAAAAGGTGGCTGGTTAATTTTAATGCATCTAAAACCAAGCTTCTATCTTTATATCATTAACGTTCTGATCCTCATCTGTCATCAATTGAAATGAATGACTCACGTCTTAGGGAGGCTCCATATTTTGACAAGCTTCTGGGTTTGACCTTTACTCTTAATCTGAAATGGAACACGTACATCGAATCCATTGCCAAGGTCGTTGGAAAAATGGTGTGATCCTTCTACCACTCCATTAGATATTTCACTACTGATGCAATTCTCTATCTATATAAAAGTCAGGTAGTCTAAGGATGGAGTACTGTTCCCACATTTGGACAGAAGCTGCTAGAAAGTACTTACCCTGCCTTGACAGAGTTCAAAATATACTTTGTCGCTTAGTAGGGGACGCCCTTTTCTCTTCCCTGAAACATCTGTCCCACAGAAGAGACGTTGCGAGCCTATCTCTGCTTTATCGTTATTTTTATGGCAAGTGCTCGACTTAGTTTCAATCTATGGTCTCACCTCGCAAAACTATCACGAAAAACACTCGTCTAACTGAAACCACTATCAACAATTTTCTCCACTCTTTATCTGTGCCTAAACCTAAACGTACATTTCATGAACAAAGTTTCTTATTTAAAACTGAACGTCTGTAGAACTCTCTTCCGTTTGCCTGTTTTCAAGCTGACTGCAATTTGGTAGTCTTCAAGTTCAACATAAACAAATTCTTGATGAACCGTCCCCTTAAATAATCTAATTTATCAAATTTCCATTACTAACGATTAATACGATATTATTCCATTGAATACTGTGCAATCATTAACCCTTATCCTCGATTGGACTCGGGCCTTGATAAGTGGTGATTCCTATGTTAAAAAAAGAAAAAAAAAATGTGTTATAATATATATCGATTCCGAAGACACCTATTAATAGAAGATCAGACTACACACATTTTATGAAGAAACGTATTAAAACACTGATCTCTAATCCACGACGATATAATATACGCCAACTTGATGTCCTTTATACACACACACAACTTTACCACATTTGTACCTCTTATACCATTAGGTATAATGGCCATAGTGTTCGCTAATAGACCAGGAGAACATAGTTCAATCCTGTTTTGAGTCATACTTAATACTTAAAAAATGTTATTTGATGCCTCTTTGTTAAACAGTTAGCGTTATAAGGTGAGGATAATGGAGTAATCCTATGTATGTTCGTTTAAAGACCAGTCATAAATGTTTATGAATGTTTTTCCTTACATAAACACATATCTACTTGATCAAAATTGAAATTATCGATCTGATCATTGCATCGTGATTATATGTTGGAATAAAATGAAAAATGTTTACAATAAAATACTATTGAAATAGAAGTCTCTAACATTGAATGTAAAACATAGTGAGATAATAATCATGTCTTCAAATCATATAGGAGAACAATTGTTTTTTTTTTCATGGGGCGAATGCAAGCCGGGCACACGTGCGTTTATTTTATTATATGGATAAATGATGCTAAATATTCAAATAATTAAAAAAACTATTTAAAAATGTAAAAACAAAACAAACTTTTAAGCACAACAAAAGAGCAAATACCTTCTATCAACATATTTTAAAAGAGCAATATATCTCAAGCAACTATCTCTCCGAGACCAAACACGGGTTTGCAAACGGTAACCGTGCCTTCTAGTGCGTCTAGCTGAAGACCATTCCATCAACATTATTGGGAAACATTTAGATAAAGACGTTATCTAGATTGCTGTCCCAAGGCGACTGGGGATTCGTTGATATTTTCCACATCAATGTTGCTGCAATTGTAAACTATTAACTGTATTTTTCATGTATTTACTCGTTTGTAGACTCAGCGTCAGTTGTCTGTCTCATCGCTTCGTATTAGGTGACATAGGAAAAGAAAATTTCGTTTCTGCCAGATTCACATCAACTTTCTTGACAGAGACGTTGATCGTCGGCACGACAGCATGGCACAAACGACATATAAGTGACGTTCGTGTCATGACGACCGCCACCGTCCCTTACACCCCGTTAAGAATAGTGAAATCTACTGTCAATTCCGGCATCGCAGCTTAACTCAACGTCAGTAAACATGATAAACATAACTCATTATTAACTTACCGTTTCATTTTTCAGTCTATTTGATACCCTCAGTATCGATAATTCACGATTGATTCAAGACATTGAACGATTGAAAGCTATTTGTAAGCACAAAACCACGAGAGAGAGAGAGAGAGAGAGAGAGAGAGAGAGAGAGAGAGAGAGAGAGAGAGAGAGAGAGAGCATCTTCTAAGCTATCAGTCGAAACAATGCTTTGTATATTATGTCGCCATTTCGCAAAGTCTAAGTCTTTTGTTTACCACTTATCAAGGCCCGAAAGCCAATAGAGAGTAAGAATTAAGAGGTATCCTGTAGTCATCAGGACCACAGTGTAGTAATCGTTAGTAGTGGGAATTTGGTATAATCTGATTATTTAATGAACAGCTGAGCACGAACTTGTTTACACTGAATTTGAAGACGACCATATTGTAGTCAGCAGGAAAGCAGAAAGAAAGAAGCAACAACTGGAAACTGACAACTTTAAAGTGTTTTTTAGAACAGAGTCCCACGGACGGTCAGTTCTGGGAAAGAAACCTGGAATCTGCGTTGAGATTTAGCCACACATAGAGAGTAGGGGAAATCGTATATAGTGGTTGTAGCTAGACGAATGTTTTGTTTCTTGATGAAGAAAAGAAAACAAAAAAGATACCTTCGTGCGGAGGTAAATAAATATGAACTTATCTAAAAAATGACATTTCATTAAACAAAGTTCAATACTAAATATATTTAAACAATGTTTGCTTAGAAGCTCTTCTGTTCTTGTTAAGATATAACCCCACTTGCAAATTACATTTTCTCATATACCTATAGTCATTTCTTAATAAAACGTGCCAAAAATATAAGGTGCAATGATGTACTAAAATGCATAGAAGTACAAAAATGTAATGATGTACAAAAATGTATGGAAGTACAAAAATGTATGGAAGTACAAAAATGTATGGAAGTACAAAAGTGTATGGATGTACAAACATTTATGGAGTATAAAAATGTATGGAAGTACAAAGATGTATGGACGTACAAAAATATAATGATGTACAAAAATGTAATGATGTACAAAAATGTATGGAAGTACAAAAATGTATGGACGTACAAAAATGTATGGAAGTACAAAAATGTATGGACGTACAAAAATGTATGGAAGTACAAAAATGTAATGATGTACAAAAATGTATGGAAGTACAAAAATGTATGGACGTACAAAAATGTAATGAAGTACAAAAATGTAATGATGTACAAAAATGTATGGAAGTACAAAAGTGTATGGATGTACAAACATTTATGGAGTATAAAAATGTATGGAAGTACAAAGATGTATGGACGTACAAAAATATAATGATGTACAAAAATGTAATGATGTACAAAAATGTATGGAAGTACAAAAATGTATGGACGTACAAAAATGTATGGAAGTACAAAAATGTATGGACGTACAAAAATGTATGGAGTACAAAAATGTATGGAAGTACAAAAATGTATGGACGTACAAAAATGTATGGAAGTACAAAAATGTAATGATGTACAAAAATGTATGGAAGTACAAAAATGTATGGACGTACAAATATGTATGGAGTACAAAAATGTATGGACGTACAAAAATGTATGGAGTACAAAAATGTAATGATGTACAAAAATGTATGGAAGTACAAAAATGTATGGACGTACAAAAATGTATGGAAGTACAAAAATGTATGGACGTACAAAAATTTATGGAGTATAAAAATGTATGGAAGTACAAAAATGTATGGACGTACAAAAATGTATGGACGTACAAAAATGTAATGATGTACAAAAATGTATGGAAGTACAAAAATGTATGGACGTACAAAAATGTATGGAAGTTCAAAAATGTATGGACGTACCAAAATGTATGGAAGTACCAAAATGTATGGAAGTACAAAAATTTATGGAAGTACAAAAATGTATGGAAGTTCAAAAATGTATGGACGTACAAAAATATGCATATTTTATCTAGAAAATTGTAGGCAATATTATGATTTTGAATGTTTCAGATGAGGATTAATAAAGTAAATTATTTTCATTTTTTGAACTAATATTCTCGCAAAAAACATAATTCTTATAACTTCTCAACTAATGTAATCATGAGTTTTTTTTCAGGCGCGTCTTGTCGAACTTTGGAAACTATACGGAATTTCAAACTAAATTCTGTATTTAATCTATGAAGCAAATTGTACTAATGAATTTGGCTGTAAAAAGTAATTCTTAATTATATTTTTAATTTCTTCTGTATCCAGAATTGAGCGTTAAACCTCTAAAAGACTGCCATTTAGAACTGATTATCATTTAGCACTTTATCTGTTACGTCAGGCTGTTACGCCACGAGCTTATTGAACCCATTCTATATAAAGATCAAAAGTTCAACGACACCTCTCTGAAGAAGGTCGGAGGTTAGATCGGCCAAAATATAGTGGTAATAACATCTAAGATAAGAATAGTAGTCCGAATAATATGAAAAAATAAAATGTTAGAATCTATAACTTTAACTATTCCTTTTTATTGGTCCCCCGACAAAAGGAGGGTGGACCTGTAAATTCACCCTTATCCGTTCTTCCGTTGGTCCGTTTATCTGTCTGCACTTTTCTAAATAACTACGCCTTGGGATTTTTTGAAATTTGGCACAAACATTAAACATGATATGAGTAAAAAAATTAACAGAACGGATTTTCTGGGAAAACTCCGGATGTCCTCTTAGAGATGCCTTTCGGGTTAAAATGGCAAAGATTAACACCCTTGTGCTTATAATAAAAAAATTGATTTTTATAAAACTTTCTGAAAAGTTATAGCTAACTGATTTCTGTAAAATTTTCTTTGTCTGTACTTTGCGATAACGCTTGGTTGTGACTCAGAGGCTCTTTTATGGCTAATAAAAACACTCCGTTTGTCCACAATTTTCTGTGTATGTCTATTTAGCAGTTTTGCATGGTGATGAACTCAAATGTTAATATAAGGCCTTAGGGACTTTTGGGGGTCAAATAATGGACTTAGTAATTTTTTTTCATGGTGCAAAATTCAAATTTACATATGTTAAGGCCTAAAACTACACCGTTTGTTCATTTTCACCAGGATTTGACGTAATCTGAAGACTTTTTGGGTTAAATGGGGACGGGGCAAATGCTGAACTTGATCATTTATTTTGCGCCTCGTTTAGTTTGCACTCACGGTGGACCATGCATGCTTCACTTGTTAACTATAAAAACTAAAACGATGAATAAATTAAATAATACAATAATAAAATACAATAATAAAATACAATAATAAAATGTAATAATAAAATATAAATTTTTGTTATATTTTAATTATGGCCTTTAATTTTGATGCTATGCTTGAAAATTGACTTTATATTTTCAAGTCATAAATTTGCAAGAAAAAATAAGTATAATAAACTGGACGATACGAAACTAACACTAAAACTAAAACCACATAAATTCACATTCAAAAGTCATAACTGGCAATTTAAGAGAGTCGAACTTTATTTGTAGCATAGGTTGAACCGAAAACTTTTGAAAATGTAACCATAATAAAATGAACAAAAATGAAGTTATTAAAAATATAATTAAAAAATGGCAGCAAACTTAATATTTATCGATTTCTTAAACAAACGACAGGTAATTTATTACATTGAAATATCATAAAACTCACCTTAGCGTGATTAAATTTAGTAACAAATAAACTGTATGTCATATCGGTAATTATGCTAGAAGAGAGAGAACGATCTGTTTTCTATTGATGTTGCGCCGGCACATTCTGACAGCTTACGTAAATCGCCGGAATACGCTGAGTGGTGATTAAATTAAAAAAAAAGGTAGAAAAACCAATAAAAACATTACGATGAAAATATATCATGTAGTACCTTCAATCTAAATAAAAATCTAAGTACAAAATTAAAAAATTAACCCACAGTAAGTTTTATCAATAAATATTTATTTTGTTAAATAATATGAAACAACTTAAGTTTTATCAATAAATATTTGTTTTGTTAAATAATATGAAACAACTAATGAAAAAAAAAACTGTGGTAAGAAATATTACTGTTTAAAATTTTACCGTTTTAAAAAAATGTTACCGTTTTAAAAATGTTACCGTTTTTTAAAAATGTTACCGTTTAAAAAAATATTTTGAGGATACGAAAAAAAATTACTTTATGACAAAATTTTTTTGATTACTTCATTTTTCTGTTAAGGTTAGGGAGTAAGCTTATTTCCTTGTGATATTTTCGGTTATCTGTCGATAATTCCTAAGGAAGTACTCTTTGAAAATTTCTCTTAAGGATTTTTATCCGATTTATCACGATCCGTTCCGAACTGATGATTCCCTCTCGCTGTATATTACGAACAGCTGTTGAACCATTCATTTCAATTAATGAACTATAGTCTGCTACATTGGCTGAGCATTTCGTCATATTCCGACGGTTTACGTAAGCTGCCGGAATATGCTGAGGCAACATTCACGAAAAAAACGGGTTGTTGTCTATAAGTGCCTTCATATATTTCATGTGGTATAATAAGAGCGTGTAATTTGAACAGTTAAATAACTTCAGGAACTTGTTGTTTGTCGGGGTTATAAGGTCAAGTTTAAAATCCGTTTGAACGGGGAGATGGAAAATGGGAATCAAACTGGAGGTGTCCTTCCAGCAAATAGGGAGATGCATTGTGTTTTTGGTTCTTCATTGTTTCAAATTTCTGAACAAAATATAGATAATCATCGTGAAAGAAGTGGAATAGCCAAGCAAGCCAGTAGAGGATAACTCTAGATGCACAAGTAGTGAGAAAATACTACGGCTTCTTCCACTGCTATTTAATTCAAACTACATAAACTGTGGTATATGTATGAAGGCATTCTTTTCGCAAAATATGTATGAAGGCATTCTTTTCGCAAAATATGTATGAAGGCATTCTTTTCGCAAAATATGTATGAAGGCATTCTTTTCGCAAAATATGTATGAAGGCATTCTTTTCGCAAAATATGTATGAAGGCATTCTTTTCGAAAATTTTTATAAAGGCATTCTTTTCGCAAAATATGTATGAAGGCATTCTTTTCGCAAAATATGTATGAAGGCATTCTTTTCGCAAAATATGTATGAAGGCATTCTTTTCGCAAAATAATAAGTCATAGGATTCTGATTTTGCTATTTAATTTACACACATTTTTAGGGAATGCATGCTCATACTATGTGAATTAGCTGGAGAGAGAAGAAGAGAATCACTCCTAAGGTAAATAATCACGTAGAGATTAATATCTATTAAACAGTGGTATAATTTACATAGAGTGTGAAGTCAAGAGAACTACATATATAGCTAACAGACACATATGATTGGCTGTTCAGTTAATTGTAAATTACAGCAAATAAGGACAAATATGCATATGTGTGCATATGTACATGTATGCATGTGTGTTCATATATATATATATGTACGCACATATACGTACGCGTGTATACGTATACACATTAACGTAGTCATTTAAGTAAGGTAACCAATCTAAGCCCACGTAGAGTTATTTCCCTTAAACTATTGCATTATCCAAGACGGAAATAAAGATCTCACTAATACAACAGTCATTAATACTCTTAAGTAAACGCTTTAAGCGTAACATGCAAAAAATAATCAGTTATTTACATAAAAAAAGCTATAATAATTCTTAATAGCCACCACAACTCGTATCCTGAAATAGTTTTGACAGCCAGACTGTGACACTGACTTCTGGAAGCAAATAAATAAATAAAATGAAAACAGACAAAGGAAAGCTTTACCGAACAGTTGCATACGTTTCTTTTTTTCTCTTCTCCCCCGAAGAAGAGATGCTACTCTCGAAAATTAGGGATATCAACACCTGCCATCTTGTACGACACATTATGTTGGTAAATAAACGTAGTATAATTGAAAATTATTAAAAATTCATTTTTTCATTATTCTTTTATATGCTAACTCGTGTCCACGGTGTTTATCACGAACCGCATTGACATAGGCTTCAAACAAATTTCCTTTACACTGCTTCAAGCAAACTACAACATCCTTCTCAAATTGAACGTATTTTTACAAAAAAAAATATCTCAATACCAAAGGTAACATATATTTTAGCATGTATGTTGTGTTTGTAAAGCATATGAGAAAACGTTTTAAGGAAACCCACGTCCGTTAACTCACATTTAGTATAGAAACCTGGCATAATGATATGAGAAAAGAAAGGAAAAAATCAACTTTAGCAATAGTTATTGTCTCCAATAATGTTGGGCTAAACACAGCTGAGAGGGAAAGTATCACTTAATACCGAAATTTTATGTACTGCATAAAAAGAAACATGAATCTTAGGAAGATCGCCATCATTCCAGCAATAATAGAATGAACCGAACTCATAAAAAAAATAATTTCAAAACCCTCCCCAACTAATATACTTGCAAAACCAGTGCAAAACAGACACAAGCAGTTACAATTAAAGGAACGGTTAGAATGTTAAAAGAAATATGTGAAAAATATCAGACATGACCCATTTCTAACTAGAACAAAATAAGCAGATTAAAAAGGAAAATCAGATAACTCAAAATTGCATATTTTAATATGTATATAAAATTAGTTTCGCATTTAGCACCGCGTTCTTCTTTTCAGACATGATTTCAGGCAGTTATCTCTTCATGATTAAATCTCATACAGCAAGTAAACACAAATCATAGTTGAATCCAAGAAACTCGCAAGATTTTATTTATTGAAGTTTACTGCAACCAATTCCACAGTTTAATTTATTATACGATATCGCATATCTAAATAAATGCTGACAATTTCATTAAAATAAGACAATTCTTTGATTTATGGTGATTTTCGTAAACAGAAGGGCGTAATATATTCACATTTTATATTGCTAATGTCATTACGCATGAACATCATTTACCTGTGCGTACCAGGATTTATTAGTAAAACCTTTATTTCTTAAAACACCTTACAGATGACGTGGGAATTGATCAAGTCAAATGAATCGTCTGGAAGTAATTTTGAATTAAATGAAAAGATCAAAAGGAAAATATCACTAAATAAAATCTGAGGTTGAAATATATATATATATATATATATATATATATACGTACATGCATATATATACATGTATATATATACATACATGTATATATATACATACATACATACATGTATATATATACATGTATATATATACATACATACATGTATATATATATACATGTAAATATATACATATATATATACATATATATATACATGTAAATATATACATATATATATATACATATTTATATACATATATATACATATACATGCATATATACATATATATATACACATATATACATATATATACATATATATACATATATATATATACATATACATATATATATACATATGCATATATATACATATATATACATATATACACGTATATATACATATACATATATATACATATATATATACATATATATATATACATATACATATACATATATATACATATACATATACATATATATACATATACATATATATGCATATACATATGCATACATATACATATACATATATATATATACATATTTAATGATTGCCACTACTTGACAGAAGCTTGCCATGTCTTTAGGTTGATGTCGAGTATCCATGTACCGCCCGTAGCTGTACTAACCTTAGGTGGGTTAAACTGGCTTCCTCCGAAGGAGGAAGTTTAATGGATGGATAAAATTCGCATGTTTATCGTCGCCAGAGGAGATGAGGACATTACGGTTCTTCATCTCTTGTAGAAAGGTGTTACATACAACGCCAAGTATTTCCAAATGGTCACCCATCTAGTACTAACAAAGCCCAACATTGCTTTACTTCGGTGATCTTATGATAACCGCTAAGTTAACATGCCTCCGTGTACACATAAATGGCTTTTCAACCCAGCTTCACTTTCGAATAATCGTTCACAAATGTGACAGAGGAACTTGACTATTTATTTGTGTGTTGTGAAGGGACTTCCCTTTTTATCTGGTCATATTTTTTTTGTGCTGGGATGGGGCATTCGACCGGATATCAAACATTCAGCCATTATTTCAGTCATCCAAACTAAGAGATCTTATAAAAATTCTAACTGTTCCTTTAAGCGCAATTTTTTGTAAATTCTTTTACTTTGTGCACTGAGTATATTCGCCAGGTAATTTTTTAAATTATTTTTTATGAGCCCCGTTGTCTCCATAATTATTGGAATGTTGAAGATTATCTTACGATTCCAGTTTCTTTTTATATCATAACATAAAGTCGTGTCTTGGTATTTCGTTAGCTTCTCATTCTAAGCTCTGTTAAGACTAACAATATTAGGGACATTTACTTCAGCTAGCGTTACTCCTTTCTCCATCTTGTCCCATATCATTATATCAGGTTTAACATATGTTTTCTCGGTACCTCTAAAAATTGCATAGTGAAAGTGGATTGTATATGCATGACTTATTTCTAACTGTTCGTTTTGGTATATGTTCCAAGAGTTGCTGCTACACTGGATATTCAGCCTTTTACAGAATTTTCTGTGGAGATATTTACACACTCAATTGTGCCGCATTGTATAATAGCCAGCCTCCAGGAGAATTTTACATCTGGATGTCAGGGGACTCACACTCTCTATTTCTGTGTGGCAGAACTCACACTTGCTATTACTGAGACAACTCATCTTTTTAAAAAGCATTGGTCATCAATCCTTGGCCTTTGACTGCCATTAGTATTTTCTACTGATCAAACTAAAGGGACCCTCTTTTCAGATAGTCTATAGAGCCTTTCGTATCTGTATATTCCTGTGATAATTTATTCAGAAAATATTTTGCACACTGTTGGTTGGTCTATTCTTCACATATTTCTGCAATTGAAGGTTTTCATATATTTTTGATGACCCTTTTAGGCTATTTCCATTGCAGGCTTGTTTTCTGTTTCTGTCTCATTTGTAGAACAGTTTTATCCAAAATATTAGGCCAATTTTATGATAGAGGTATTTCTACTGACTTTAGTTTCTTGGTTTTCAAATACCATCTTAAGTTTGGATTCCGAGATATTATTTAGTGCTCAAAATAGTGGCTCGGTATTGGTTGTCAATTTATGAGGGACTCATACCACTTGCTCCTCTAAGTAGATACAACCATGGTAGACACGTATTTCCGTACGTTACTCTGTAGAGCGTATTTACTATTTTAAATTTAGTGCCTTATATGTTAATATCCCTTTGTAGCCAATCAATAATGTCAACGCTATATGTTAATACTGGCATGGCAAGCTGGTTACTGGCAGTTACTTCGTTTTTATTTGAAACAATTTTTTTACACGACGTACAGATTTCCTGCCTATTTTTCTCTTATTCTGCTATGTTGGAATGAGTCGTTTTCTTCTATACAAAGGCACTTATACTTTTCATGTTCTTTGATGTCAGTACCCTAGTCAAATTGTATGTTTTCTGTTTGGACCATTCTTCCTAGCTCTTAGTGAGCACTTGTCAAACTGCTTGCTGATTTATAGACGAATCAACAGCCCGCATGGGCTGCGGATCCATCCTGCTTTCTAAGAGCACGTTTCAATAATGCATGGTTAACACGCTTTTCCTCAAACTTTCTGCGTCCTATAATTCCTTTCTCAAATTATTTCAATGTACTGTTTCAACTTTCCAGTTATCTACATTAGTTTCCAGCAACTTAAGGTTATTTCTCAGTGCATACTTACTCATTTTTGTAGGTCTATGCTGCGGTCTCTTTTGTATGGAAAGCTCACAATAACGCAATTGGTTTGTTAACCGTCCATGTCCCGTACTAATTTAGTGTCCTGTCTAACACATTTTATTTTTTACGGTCCTCATTTCTATGCTGCAGTGTTGGATTGTTCAAGGTTGACAGCATCAGCAGTAAAAGACTTCCAACTTATGTTCAGTATTTTACGAATGCACTTTTTATGAAACTTTTTCCGAGATTTAAGATGCTCTCGGTGTTTAGTTCGTGTTTCTGATTCATATAGTAGACAAATAAGGGTATATACTCCATACACATTGATCTTTATCTTCACACTAATTCTTCTACGAATAGACACGTTTGTTCAAGCTTACCTAAACAAAAACAGCCTGGACTCTTCTGTGAGCTACTTCAGAATCTAAGGTTATATCTCTACTCAGCAAACTACCAAGATATTTAAAGGTATCAGTAGCTTTTAATCCCATTCCGTCAACCAGAATAGTTAGTTTCACATATGGCACACCAGTTTTAGGTGAATATATACGGGTTTCTTTCAAAGTAATTGTCAGACTGAAAGCTTTTTGAACGCTTGAAAATTTACTCATTGCTAACTGTATGCGTTAGCGTGAAAGGTTTTTGAATTTGCATTTAAACGTCGAAGATTGAACAGTCTGACAGAAACTTGAAAACGCAAGAATACCCTAATAATACTGTCTTTAAAGTAATGATAAGCATTCTGGCAAAGTAAATTGAAAAAATAGCGTGAGTAATGGTGGGTAACATTACTGACTCCATTGTCTACTGCTATTGGTTCACACAATACGCCATTAATGTTTACTTGGACCTTCATGTTTTGTTCAACTTTTCCAACATTTTCACGAAACGGACAGGAAATTAAAGTAATACAGAGTGTATCAAACGCTTTGGTAAAAAAAAAAAAAAAAATTACGACATCGATAACTGTTGCTCTTTATATTTTCCATTAAATGGCGAGCCGAGAAAATCATGTCCTCTCCAACGGCCATTTCTGAACTCATATAAGCTTCTAGTTGATTCAGGTGCAAATATACATAAGCAGTCGGTTCAACAAAAATCTTTGCCAGCACCTTACACACAGCCTCAAACAGCGTGATCCTTTCATAATCGCCTCATTAGGACTTCTGACTTTTCCCTTTAAAAAGTGATAGCGTTATTACATTAACCCAATCTTGAGTGACATTACTGCCGTGCCATGCGATGATGCTATGCAGCGCATTAAAAACGGGATTTTACGCCAAAGAGCAACATTCTTTAAGATATCTCATAAACCTAGAACTTCTTTATTATTAATTTTCTTGATAGTGCATCTAATCTCATCAAGGGTGGGGTCCACCATCATTGCCTCAATAATATGATATTGAGGGCGAACTTGAAATTACTGCTCCATCTATAACAGATGGATTATCAAACGGATCTATAACGTGCTTTTTTCTATCGCTCCATGATACTGTATTCGTCATTCATCACAGTAGAACCATCTTTAGGTTTTCAAGGAAATAGGGATGAAGATTGTGTATAACACTAAGGTGCTGTGCGAGAAATATAACGCTAGGTGCGTTACCTCTTACTCGGTTACAAGTGAAGTTTTAGGTGATTCGGTACAAACACACACAAAAGTCCAATGGCGCAGTCTCAGCCACTTCTACCAGGACAGGGTTGATATGATGCTGTGAGTCAGATGTTGGATATGGTAGATTGACGAACCTCTCTCTCGCTGGATGTTCACTGAAAAAGATCACTTCAATATGGTTTTCTGCTTCAGAAGTTAATTCACAAGTAACTAAACGTTATAAGGATTAATTATTCATTCACAAGTCTGAGTACAATAGGAAAAATAATTATGTACAATCGTCAACAGGAAAATAAAATAAAATTATCGATGATATTTTCCTTTTCTGATAGTTTCAAACCTTTTCTTAATTTTAACAACCGATTTTCTTCTTTCTTATCGGTCGGCCAGTGAACCGGTGTTTTCACGCGGGAGTAAGACGGTGGACAACAACGCGTGTTCTCAACTCCAAACAACAAAAACTTTCCCAAAC
Organism: Euprymna scolopes; assembly: GCF_053919585.1. Taxonomy (NCBI): domain Eukaryota; kingdom Metazoa; phylum Mollusca; class Cephalopoda; order Sepiida; family Sepiolidae; genus Euprymna; species Euprymna scolopes. Next base: position 147,065,538 of record NC_136489.1, read on the forward strand.
TGATTTTTCCCTGTTCTGCAGTGCTTTATAAAGGAAGGTTTGGGCTATTTCCCATCCAACTAACCCTTGCTCGCTACGTCATACTATGATTCGCCTTGATTGGATAATTAGCCAGATCAACTTATGCACATCAACTTATTCACATCAACTTTTTTCTCATACACCGGCTTCTGCCTTGAACTTTGAACTTTAAGGTCACTTCTAGATTAAACATGGCTAGATGCTCAAAATAATCACATTTATCACAATTTTATTCTCGAAATTGTTTTTTTTTCTCTTCGTATATTTCGTAACAGCGATCAAGCTGTTTCCTCTTTTCTTTTCAACTAGCAAGGATTACTCAGCAATAGCCCGCGATTGTTACATAAATAAAAAGCGTTAATTCATCCCTCTTTAGCACATTTTGAGACAATTTTCAACTATCACAACTGATTGAATCACATTTGGTGTTATATGTTTGATTTTGCTTTAGAAAGCTTTTGAGTAAAGGCAGTTTTGGATAATGAGGGTAGCATAAAAAATATTGAGAGTTGCATGTTGATATTGACAACTTTTCGTAAGGGGTGTATTCACATCTGTTGCCAGGAATTTATCTTTTAATGGCTATATTTTAAATTATTAAATTGACTCTGTTATATATGCTGCAGACAGATTTCTTTGCATTGTGTGAAAAAATAATTTTTCAGCGTTGTCTCATGAAGAGATATACTTAAATATTTAAAGAAATGTGAGGGGTGTACTCACTTTTGCGATACACTGTATATATATATATATATATATATATATATATATATATATATCTTTTTAGTGTTTTCAAGCTTAATATGTATCCAGCACCTTTTTCAGTTTTTTGGCGATTCTCCGTCCTGTGAGAACGGAATCGCTTCCGATGAATAAGTGTCCTTATATTCCTGCAATATTGATCTTTACTCTTTGTTTTGCATGAACTGTACTTTCTTCGTGATTCTTCATGAAAATGTATACAGCTACAGTCCACTGATCAGATTCAAATCGAACAGACAACGTTTAGGCCATCTTTTCTATGAATTGGGTTATTTCTAAAAAGGATTGCTCAGTCGCAAAAAAACTTCGCTCTATCTAGTTCCTGTCCAATAAAACTAACGACGATGTTAAGATTTTTTACCCCGCCCCTAATGTGTGGACTAGTTACTGCATATCTTCAATTTGTTAGGTCTTTATATGTCGCCACCCGTAGACGCAGGGCTTCTTTTAAAAAGGTATCTGTACATGAAGCAATAATACAATTTATATATATATATATATATATATATATATATATATATATATATATATATATATATATATATACTTGCATGGGTGTCCGGCATTGCGCGGGTATTTGGAGGTGTATGCTGGGCATAAAAAAAACAAAAAAATTAAAAAAAGGTAATTTTTTAAAAAAATTGACCCCTATTATTACACCTTAAAATTTATTGTTTAGGGCTCTAATCAAGTTATTAAGTTATCCATGTCCAAGGAACCTATATCTAAAACTTTAAGTGATTAGACCCAAAATTGTCGGAGGAGTTTGGTAGAGTTCTCAAATATCAGATCGTTGAACTTTGACCCCTTAACAGTTAAATTTCTGGGCGAAAACCGATCACATAGATCTCAGTACCCTGTATATCAAATTTCGAGTCTGTAGACTTAAAATTGACAGAGTTATTGCGTAGGAAAATGTACACAGACAGACACACAGACAGATACACAGACATGCTTACTTTTATAGATATACTAGCATGGGTGCCGGGCGTTGCCCGGGTATTTGGAGTTGTATGTTGAGCAAAAAAAAAAAAGGTTAATCTTTTAAATTTTGATCCCTATTATGACCCCTTAAAATTTATTGTTTTGGGCTCAAATCAAGTTATTAAATTAGGTCCATTTCCAAGGAACCTATATCTAAAATTTCAACTGTTTAGACACAAAATTATCGGAGAAGTTTGGTAGAGTTCTCAAAGGTCGAACCGTTGAACTTTGACCCCTTACTCGCCAAATTTCTGGCCAAATACCGATCACATCGATTTTCCCAAATCTCAGTACTTTGTATATCAAATTTCGAGTCTGTAGACTAAAAATTGATAGAGTTATTGCGTAGGGAAATGTACACAGACACACACACAGACACACACACCCAGACAGACACTTTCACTTTTATAGATATACTAGCAGGTGTGCCCGGCGTTGCTCGGGTGTTTGGAGGTGTATGCTGTGCAAAAAAAGCAAAAAAAAAAAAACCCCAAAAAATGGTATATTTTTTAAAACTTTGACCCCTATTATGACCCCTTAAAATTTATAGTTTCGGGCTCAAATCACTTTATTAAGTTAGATCCAGGTTACAGAAACCTATATCTAAAATTTCAAGTGTCTAGACCCAAAATTGTCGGAGGAGTTTGGTAGAGTTCTTAAAGGTCAAATCGTTGAAATTTGACCCCTTAACAGCCAAATTTCTGGCTGACACCCGTCACATCGATTTTCCCAAATCTCAGTACCCGGTATTTCAAATTTCGAGTCTATAGACTAAAAATTGACAGAGTTATTGCGTAGGGAAATGTACACAGACAGACAGACGCACAGACAGACAGACACGTTCACTTCTATAGATATATAGACTTGCATGAGCGCCCGGCGTTGCCCTGGTATTTGGATGTGTATGTTGAGCAAAAAAAATGTGACAATCTAAAGGAGAGGATAACTTTAAAAAATATCGGCGAAAAAAGTGACACCTTCCTGTAGAAAAGTGCCTAGTTGAATGGGAAGATATTAATATTTGTAGCCAATTTTTCGATATTTGTCGTATGAAAGGTCGAACTTTAAAACGATACTGATCTTGGTAAAATCCGTCGCCTCTATTGAAAGTTTAAGGCAGACATGCAAACATACATACATACATACATACATACATACATTTATATATTGGTAACTAAAATTTTTCGACCCAAACTGATGAAAAAGCTTGCCCTATCTCTGAATACCCTTTATGTAAAATTTCAAATATTTAGACCAGAAATTGTCTGAGTAATTTGGAAGATACCGCAGATGTTTTTTTTTTTTTAACTTTGACCCCTATTATTGACCCTTAAAATTTATTGATTTTGGGCTCAAATAGTTATTAAGTTAGATCCATGTCCAAGGAACCTATATCTAAAATTTCAAGTGCGTAGCCCCAAAATTGTCGGAGGAGTTTGGTAGAGTTCTCAAAGGTCAAATCGTTGAACTTTGACCCCTTAATCGCCAAATTTCTGGCCAAAAACGGATCACATCGATTTTCCCAAATCTAAGTAACCTGTATATCAAATTCGAGTCTGTAGACTAAAAATTGACAGAGTTATTGCGTAGGGAAATGTACACAGACACACAGATACATAGCCACGTTCACTTATATATATATATATATATATATATATATATATATATATATAGACAGATTTGTTTAACAAAAATATATACGCATACATAAATATATATGGAAACAATTTTGTGTTTACTATAAACTTTTTTCGAAAATATTATGCAAGTATAAATCATGTAGAATATCTGCATGAATATAATCACAGGTAATAGTTAACTAAAGATGATTATTCCATTAAAAAGGGAATTAATTAAAATGAATGTTTAAAAGATATGCAAATTAGCTAGATCGTTTGCTTGTGAATGCAATTTCACAACCAAGACATAAGAAAATTTTATTTTCTGTGTAAATAAAAGAGGGTTTGTAATATGAATATCGATACACACAAAAGAAAACCGAATTTATAGGAGTATATATATATATATATATATATATATATATATATATATATATATATATATATATATATCACCTTCTGAGAGTCAACAGTTATAATTCATAGCAAGCATGAACAAGATAAATGATAGCTGTATCAGCCGATGAGAATATCATATCACCAACACCAGCTGAGTTTTGGTTTCAAAAGCAGAGGATGAATCTCTAAGTTAGTTGCCGATGTATTTATACACATACTATAATTATGTACTGCTTGTCATTGAACAGTTTTTGATAAACATTAGTTTCACTGAATTTACATCTAGCAAACTACAACGATTCGACTATTATATATATATATATATATATATATATATATATATATATATACTAGCGGGTGTACCAGGCGTTGCCAGGTGTGTATGTAAGAGGGAGGACCCTGTTTTCATATTATAAAAAAAACACGATGTTATAAAAAATTTGAAAAACCAAAACAAAGCAAAACCGCGAACAAATGCAAAAAAAGGGGGGAAGGAAAAGTGTAAAAGAAGATTTAGGTAGGAGGACAGGCTCGAACCCGAAGCATCGAGGCTAAGGCGGGGAAAATGCCTGACACGTTACCTCTACGCCAAAGAGACCCACAATTGAGAACGGATTAAATTAACCCTTTAAAAACACTTGCAGGTGGTTGAAACTAACATCAACGATTTCTAGGTCAAACATGACGTCATTGTCGTAGTAGCAGGAAGAGACCGAGTTTAGAGCGAAGGACTCTCCCACACATTTTAGCTTTTATATTTATAGATGCCCCCCGCCCTGGTTTAGCTAATATATGACGTGTAAAATTGAAAGGAATAAAAACAAAACGAACGTGAAAGAATACCAAAGGAAAAAAAAAAGGAAAAAAGAAACCCTCCTCCAAGAAAGTTACCGCGTAAAATGCAAATATGTTTATTTAAATCTATTTTTTAGTGTTTTTTTAAATGGAAAAACAAAATTAAAAAAATTAAACTTACTTTGTATAATGAAAATATGGTTATTAGATTTTATTTATTTTTCTTTGTTTCAATGAAAAAGAAAACATATTAAATAAAATCAGAAAACTGACCGTGTTTTTTATTTTTTTTAATGTTGGTTTATTTTGTTGTCGCGTTTAACTAATTTGAATGTCGTCTGATTCCAGTATCGATAGCGTAGTAGTAATTGTGGTAATGAAACTCTCAGAAATGCAATGTATAGAAATAGATAATGAATAAGTAACTAATCCGAAAATAGGAAGTCAGCTCCCCCCCTAAGTCTATAGACAGCAAATAAAATATTAAAGCGACTAATCGGTGCAAGATTTGAAGAACGCTGGCGGCTGACTGTTAAAGTTTCTTGTAAAAACTGGTATCCAATGTTAGTTCGTTTCGTTTAAGTAATTCTTTGAATCGCAAGCCCCACCCCACCCCTACAAAAAGAGAAAAATATAAAGGTAGGAAAAAAGGGGGAAAAAGAAGAGATTTATAAAATGGTACAAGTAACCCACAGATTAACTGGAATGTAAATTCGCGTTTTTACCCGACGGAAAAATGCCAATCCATATTTTTTAAGCAACTAACAACTCAAACCGGTGTTCCTCGTATATTTCCCTGTGGACGTATCTGCAGCGGTGTTAAGTGGTCGCGGGCGGAGTATGAATCGAATAGGGAGAAAAGATTTTACAACTTCCATTGATTCTAGCCGATTGTGGCAGTGAACTCTCACCGGAAAAAATAGAGAAACTGTAAGGGTAGTGGGCCTATAGCACACCTCAGATCCTGTGCCGAAGTGTGGGGACATTACATGTAATGTCGTGATTTTTAATCCTATTAAGGTCAAACTCACACGGGAAAAAATGAGTTCATTTTATTTATATAGAGATATACACATATTAATATATATCTAATGAATGTGTTGTGATTATGCAATTAAACCCAAGTGTAAAGATATTAGTATTTAATTATAGAGCAATTATAAATTGAGATATTTCATCTAAAAAAACCTTACAGTTGTTTATAATAGCCACTACTAGCGGAACATTATTGAAACAACGTTTGATTTTTATCAACAAATGAACATTTAGGTCTACAAGAAATCCGCCTTCAAATATTATTAATGAAAAATCATTCGTTTTCTTCTCAATACACACGGCGAATAAGATTTCATTTCATACCAAACCCATTAAAATAGTCTAAAGTTACTGGAATTTGGTGTATATTTATTATTTGATGATTGAAAAGTTTAAATTATTTTTATTTTTTATTTATCTTTATCTAAATTTTAGAATCTTTTTGGTGGTAGTGGTATATTGTTGTAAGAATGAAATGTGTCTGTTTTATTACTAATATTCTTTCTCTTTTTTGTTTATGCTTTTCGTAAACTGTTTTTGATGGGGGTAGATATTTATTTGCTGCCCACATCAGCAAAATGTGGCACAAGGCCGGAAAGTGGGGACCCCGCAGGCTCCCCCCCTAAAGAAGGGGCACTCATGCAATTTTAAAAATTGCCTGAGTAACCCCGTCGGCATTCCCCGGTCGGGGCGCCTCAGGCAGCAAGCAATAAACTTGCCCCACCGGAAAGCCCGGTGGCAAGGCCTGGGAGGGTGGACCTCCTAGGTATTACCCAGGCGGTGTACCTCAGTCCAACAGGTGCTGGGCCGGTTCCCGGCCCCTCACCTGTTGGGCTGAGTGTCAAGTGACGAATCCTTGACTGGTACTACCCTGTCTCCATGCAGCCGAGGCCGCTAGGAGACATCCCATCAAAAGAGTGTTTTTGATGGGGGTATGGGACGAATGGATTCGGCAATCATTTTTATAACCAACGGCTGTGCTAAACAACCAATCAAAACGTCGCAAAATTATTATAAAATCGTCGAATTTTGGATTCAATCAGTTCGCCATTTGCTACGTCACGGACCGCATTTAATTCTTCGCCGCCATCTTGGTTACTGATCTGAACAACGCCACCATCTTTGTTCAACATAATATCTCAGAACTTTAGAGGTTACCTACGCGACGGGCCGCATTTAATTCTTGGTCGCCATCTTGTTTACTGATCTGAACTACGCCGCCATCTGTGTTCAACACAATGTCTCAAAACTTAACACTTTTGAATATGATTGTCTGGATTTTGTAGAATGCGACTGATTCTTCGTCCTTCGTATGAAAACGGAATGGACTATAACAGCTTGGATTCCCTGGGAGTGCTGTAAACTTACACAAAAGCACCTGTAAATGTTACGTTGCTCCAAAATAGTCATTAATATCACATAATGGTATGAGTTTGTTTATGACTTAATTTGATACTAGCAAATATACGCATCTATTTGCTAGTATTATATTATCAGTCATATTCTAAAAAAAAAAATATGAAAATGCGAATTAACTTTTTTGTGACATGTGTATGCAGACACAAAATCTCTTAAATACTGAAACTGGGTAAAGCATAGTATCCTTCGATATCTATCTGTCTCCATCCATCCATCTATCTATCAATCACTCTCTATTTAATACGTTATAAAATATATTTATGACATTTTAGCCTGGCAATTCCCACGGGAATAACTTGATTGCCAAAACATATTTTCATAAATTACTACCTAGTTCTAATCACGTATTGAGCTCTCTAGAATTAAATATTGAAAACTGAACAAAATATATTATATCTCTTTATGACCATACATAAAGTAATAATGATCACACACACACACACACACACACACACATATATTATGTGTCATACGAAAGTTAAATATATAATATTTCTTCTTGCTTTAACTTTCGTTTATGTTATAAGTCTTTGAAATACACTATATTTACTTAATTTTGTGTTGTTTTGTACCTGTATCGAACCGAAATCAGTTTATATCTACCTTCAAAGAAATAGCATTGAATCGAACATACAAGAACATTCTGTGCTGCGGTAAGAAATCTTTCTAAATATAGATTCGTAGCAATTAGCCTAGTTATTTCGCGCTTGGAATAAAAATAAATAATCACTGTTTATCGATAAATGAGCGTTTTGATTCTATAATTTTGATTTCAATCATTGTTATTGCAAAAATTGTTCAGATTATTGATCTCATACTTTTTTTTATTGATTGCATTTTGACTTATCAATTCTAGAATCCTGTTAAACCATTTTATTTAGAAAAGCTTTTATTTCTTATTTTTCCAAAATTGCTATTTTATAATGAACCCGTCCCTTAACCATTTACATTACTTTTCATGTGAGTTCGATCCTTACTGCATGCATACTTATATCTAGATACGTTGTTATTGCCCATCTTACACTTCTTCCCTTATAAAATTAAAAATGAACCGCACTTATTGTTTCCTCAATTGCATGCATTAAACTAAGAAAAATATACAGATTCTTATATATTATAGTGTCATAATACTTTGAACATATATATACGCTCTAACATAACACGTCCTGACAACGGAAAGACAAGCCAAAGTCTTAGATGGGCTTTACTTCTTCATATAGAGTATCACCGGTTACGTCATGGAAACATTGATGTTTCCAAAAGTGTTTATTTGATCAGCTAAAAGGTCGTTACTGTTATGAAGTTGCATCAAATCTACACATCAAATTTTGAAATATTAGAATATGAAATTTCATGTAAATTTCAACGCGAAAGTATGCATTTAAATTCAAATGTTCAATGTCAAAAATGTTATTAATTTTATAAATATGTAACCATTACTATTCAAATATATGATTCTACCACCACAGACAAATATGATTCTACCACCACAGACAAATATGACTCTACCACCACAGACAAATATCTTACTCCAGATGTAATCCATTCATTCATCCATCCATAGTTTTGAGCCCCGGAGAGGCATAGGCCATCCACAACTTTGTAGATGCTTTTGCAGCGAGGAGTTCTTTTTTCGGGGTGAAGGTGCTTGTCTGACGCCCAACCTTCTCGGAAGGTCACCCATCTGGTACTGGCTAGGCTCAACATTGCTTAACTCGATGATCTGGCTAGAACCGGTGTGTCAACGTGATTGTGCCGTACCAGATGTAATTCTCTCCCTATATTAGAATCAGATACGATCAGAACTTACCAGAAACTCACGGCGGGAAATATTATATGTATCTATTAAAAGTTATATACTAAATACAGCTGTTTATTTAACTGCCGTTTGATATTTCATTTAGACATGAATATGATATCAAAATAAAAGTGCGGATATTTTTACATTGGCTGCCATATCGTCTGTCCATCGTTCCCCATCTCCCCTTTCCCCCTCGCAGAATATAATCATTATCTATCTATTCATCTCTGTATGCACGTATCTATCTATCTGTTTGTATCTGACAATTACTCTCTTAATCTCCTCCCCTTTTTCTCCTCCCTTAATGTGTATATGTGTATATGGTTACCCATCAGTTTGCTACGATTGATAGCCTAGCAAAACTAATAATATATTTGGATTCAGCAAATTAATTTCTGTTTTAATCAAAATTTTCAGATCTACAAAATGCCTCCAAATTTCATACGATCTAAGTAGTTTAAATGGTTGCGATTGTGCATTAAGTAGTCTCGTTCATTAAAAAAATATCAATATTTGTGATTTGCAGGAAATTCGAACAATAGATATTAGACATAAATTAGCAAGAATCTAAAATTGTCATTTGTTTGGACAAAGTATTCTGAGACACATAAATAGGAGGAGGCACTTAATCCTGGCAATTTTAGCATAAATTCTTTGAAAATACAAATATATCCGACTCATATGAAATTACTGTAACAACACTTTATAATATTTATTCTAAAAGTAAATTTTATTTACGTCAAATTTCCAGCTTGTTTGGTTTCCTATCCTCTTTTGCTTTATTTTTCTTTCTTTATCTTTTTTCTATCATGAGATAAATAGAGAGGGAGAGAGAGAGAGAGAGGGAGAGAGAGACAGGAGGAGAGAAAGGAGGGGATAGAGTTTGTAAAGTATTTTTTAATGTGGGGAACATCTGATTGTCTCCAAAGAGGCACTGAAGATGAAGACTAAAATAGTTATGCATTCACATAAATTCAAATTCTCGAATAAGGCAAAATATCCCGATTTGATTTTTAAGTAGAACAAACAGTGCTTAATTCCGTCCGTAAATAAATGTATTTATTCATTCAAAATCTAATGAATAGATTTTTCAAAAAAATATATAGGCTTATAATATATAGGCTTATAAGAAGGGTAATAAGCTAGTTTAATTTTATTTAGTGGAGGAAATCGAGAATGACACACTTTTTTGGAAGTAAATATTAGTTTGGTGCAAATAATATCGTTTTCTCACATATGTTTCTTTTATATATAATTCCGGATTAATTCATTGATATATATAGAGAGAGAGCCATATTATATATCATTTTGAATCACGGTTTTCGTTCTATCGCATCGCGTTATTCGTTACCGCTCTTAATATCTTCATTCATATTTTTGCAGGCTTTTCGACAGCATGGGCAAATTCAAATCCGCACGATTTTCTTGTTCCATTTAAAACTAGGCAGAAAAGCTGCCGAGACAGCGCGTCATGTCAATGATGCATTTGACATAGGGACCACTAAAGAACATGTGGCACAACTGTGGTTCAAGAAATTTGGCAATGGTGATGAAAGCCTCGAAGATGAAGACGGTCGCAGCCGGCAGGTTGCAATTGATAACGAACATTTGAAAGTCATAATTGAATCTAAAATCACACGAAAAGTTGCTGTTGAACTCGGAGTCGACCACTCAACAGTCGTTCGCCATTTAAAGCAAATAGAGAAGTAAAAAAGCGGCATGAATTGAACGATAATAAAAAATCGTCGTTTTTAGGTGTTTTCTGCGCTCTTTCTGCACAACAAAAACGACCCATTTCTCAAACGGATTGTGACGTGTGATGAGAAGTGGATCATCTTCGACAATCGGCGACGTTCAGCACAGTGGTTGGACATCGGAGAAGCTCCACAACATTTGCCGAAGCCGAAATTGCACACAAAAAAGGTTATGGTAACTTTTTGGTGATTACAGCAGAGACGTACTGTCGAAAAATTGATAAAATGCACCAGAAGTTCCAACGTATGTGCCCGAGATTAGTCAGTATAAAGGAACCAAGTCTCTTCCATGACAACGCTCGCCCGCATGTTGCTAAACTGATCCTGCAGAAACTGAACGAATTGGGATACGAGACTCTGCACCATCTGTCATATTCACTGGACTTCTCGCCCACCGATTATCCTTTATTCATTCATCTTGACAACTTCCTGCACGAAAAATGCTTCAAAAGACAAGAAGATGCCGAATCGGCTTTTATTGACTTCATCGCTTCCAGAACACCGGATTTCTATGCTAATGGGATAAATAAACGTGTTTCTCCTTTGGCAATAATGTGTCGATTCTAATGGTTCCTATTTCGATTAATAAAGTTTATTATGAAATGGTTTATGATATTTGAAAGTTAAACGCAAAAACCGACATGATTTTTGCACCAATTTTATCTATATATATGAAAAGCTAAAATGTGTGTATGTATATATGTTCGCTTTTTTGTGCATGTCCGCAAAGGATTTTTTCTCACGGCTTCTATAGGCCGTGGCTCATTTTAAAAACTTTTTATATCACGTCGAAATCATAATATCTACGAGTTACGAACGGGGGTCTCGTGTTTATTTGATTTGCCCGACTTTTATAAGCAAAATATTCAACATTTTTTGATCGGCGCCTTTTTCGCATAATAAAAGCGAAACTAATACGAAGGTTGTTGCATCGTTCCCGCGCGATCGCCGGAACGTCCAAAAGCAATCAGCTTTGATCAATACGGCCTTTTCCTTATATCAGACAATTGTTATTCAATTTGAATAATCCCATTTACATAGGGAGCTAATTTCACCCCTCCCATCATCTTGAGGAAGCCCAAACTGCCTCGCAGTAAATGAAAAAACGATCCCGCAATGAAACAAAGCAAACAAACGTCAAAAACTGCCCCGTCATCGTAACGGTCTCGCGATGACCTCATTAAGCGTCCACCTATCAATCAAAACTCCTTGACTTAACTCGCTCTTACATTAGTAGCGCAGGTGTTCAGGCTCAGTCTATAGACTTCAAGCCTTTGAGTTCGAGCCCACAGCCCCCATTTATTTTTAAATCGCTAACGTTAAGTTTGCTTTTTGTTCTGATTTACCCCCCTCCCTCAAACACACACACCTAAAAATACCCGGGCAACGCCACGTACCCCCTTTAGTATATATGTATATATATATATATATATATATATATAAAAGTGAACGTGTGTGTGTGCCTGTGTACATTTTCCTACATAATAGCTCTGTCAATTTTAAGTCTACAGACTACAAATTTAATATACAGGGTACTGAGATTTGGGAAAATCTTTGTAATCCATTTTCGGCCAGAAATTTTGCTGTTAAGGGGTCATTGTTCAACGATATGATCTTTGAGAACTCTACCTAACTTCACCCTCACTTTTGGGTCTAAACACTTGAAATTTTATACATAAGTTTCTTGGACATGGATCTAACAATAACTTGATTAGAGCCCAAAACAATAAAGGTTAAGGGATCATAATAGGGGTCAAAGTTAAAACAATTGACCTTTTTTATTTGCTCAACATACACCTCTGAAATGATAGTTTTATATATTTATGAAAGTTACTCATTAGTCCTTATCCTTATATATATGCGTGCATATATATATATATATATGTATATATATGCATACACCTTATTTATTAATTATTCATTAATAATTATTACGTGCATAAAAGTAAGTCATCAATATGCATGTATGTTTCCGAGTTCACTCCTCATCAGTATAGCTATACTTTATTGACAAGGACCGAACCTACAACGGCTCGATAAGTAGTCTAGTGTTTGACCACGCAATCACCGGGTCCGTCCCAATTTTTATGCGCGATTTCTATCGCTTATAAATGTAATATTGTTGAATTTTTATTTATCCTTTTATTAGCGATTAATTTCCTTGTCAATAAAGTCTAGCTATACTGATGAGGACTAAACTCTGAAAAATGCATGTATATAGATGACTTAGTTTTATGCACGTAATAATTATTAATGAATAATTAATATATAATATTTAAAAAAAATAAAAAAGAATGTGGGCGAAGAAAAATGAAAACAAAGGGCAAATAACCCCTTTCTTATAATAAAAAAACGCTCAGGGAGCGAAAACAAGAAAGAAATTAATCGCTAATAAAAAATAATTCAACAATCTTATATATACATACATATATATATATATATATATATATATATATATATATATATATATATATTTACATTTGCGTGTGTGTGTGTATATATATGTATGTATGTATGTTTATGTAAAGCTATGTACATACATATACAATATTATCAGAGGATATAATATATTGTGTATAGATTTTTGGTATGTACTTCAACATTGCTCAATACGCAAGTAAAGATTTGAACCAGACCACACAGATGGTAAATAATTAATTGAAATTTGAACACTTTCAGTTTATATTACCTATATAATATTCTGCTGGCTCATACCTTTTACGCTTTGAAACAAAAGCTAAATACAATTTTTGAAAACAAAACTGATTCAAAGAGGTCAAATTTGCAAAATGTGGTTTTAGCAAACTAACGAGCATACGTGAGTGGCCTTTCTTTGATGTAGCCTGGTTTTCGGATATACTTATATATTATTATATGATCATTGTTGTAATGATGTAAAAAAAAAAACTCGCACAATTTCGACGTGTAGGAGTTCTTCACTGAAAAAAGAAATCAGCGAAACGCAACGTGAAAAAGGGAACATTCGAAAGAAGCAAGGTAAAAAAGAACATAGTCTGAAATAGGTGATGTACTAAAAAATAAAATTATATAAAGGATGTAACGATAAAAACGATATTTTATATTTCTTTCATCAATCCCATACTTAGCAGAAGTAACCATGGTTATTGCCCTCATAGTAGCAATGTTCAGAAACACTTGATATTACCATACTAATCAAACCCATTAGTGAAGGCTACAAAATTGCAATAGGGAAAAATATTTACGAAGGCAGTAACACAATTGTTTGGCATGTCGAGGGCAGGTATCTCGGAAAGAGAATATAATAATAATATATATATATATATATGAGATAAGGTAATAAAAGAGAGAATGGACGGAAAAAAGCGTTGCGTTTAGTGCTGAAGTGACCCATATTGATACACAAATCTATAGAATTGTGGCCCAGAATGAGAGTTGGACTATTTTTACTTGTATTATAGTAGAATAGAATACAATCACTTTTTCTTTATAGACTTACTAATACAGAGAACGATATATAGTGATCATCATATTCACTGCTATCCTGCTTTACATATTAGAAATGCTCATTCATTCCTTGTACTTTCTATTTTTATAAACGTTTATTTATTCTGTTATTGTGTTGGTTGTTACTTCCAATCGAGTAATAATCTTGTACAGGAACGATAAAATTGTCGCCCTAGGAAAAGACGACATGATTCCATTTTCGTTTGATGAAAACCGTTTTTTTGTTGTTGCAGAGCTTCTCCTTGTTGGCCAGTTGTGTATTAAGCCCAATAGCGTCAAGAAGCCTTCTATCGTGTCATTAGGCGGGATAGGAAATGCGCCGCTGTACAACTCATGCTCTCTACCGATCCAAGCTATGACAACAGGACCATTGCCATCACCCTTAAAATGCATCACTTTATTGCCACAAATAACAGGGACGTGTCCGGGGTGATAAAAACAAAGTTTACTGTCACGGTTATAGTCTTTGGTGTGGTTTCAAGTGAAGGCTACAAAATGCCACATCTAATTTTCGAAGTCGGCTTGAAAGTCAACTTCAAAGTGTACTTGGATGTGCTGAAGAGTGTGGTGTTCCCCTGGTGTTGTCAGATAGCTGCTGGCAGACTCTGAGTGGGCCAGCAGGACTCGCGCCAGTCCACAAGTCCAAAGCGACCCAAGCTTGGCTTTCAGAAGAAGTGTTATGACATAGTACCTTTCTCTCACCGATGCCCCCCCTCCTTATCCGTCCTGCACCCGCTGGACTACTTCGTTTGGTTATACGTCGAGAAAATCATCAACATGACCTACGACAACACCAGAGGCAATCTGATCGCCGCCATCCGCAGAGTATTTGCCTAGTCCCCATCAACGTTTGTAATAAAGGCATGCTTCCAGATCTGGACCCGTATTGAGGTGGTGATTGAGGCTGAAGACAGCTACATTGGATAGATGTCAGCTCTACTACATAATCAAGTTACCTGAATTGATTTTTTTCAATAAAAGTTTCAAAATAAAGTTGTAGTATTGTTTTATTTAGGGTGATACTTCTATCGTCGCACACTGTATTGTCTCTTACTATGTGATTTTATTACTGGCATTGGACTATGTAGCACAATATTACTCTCTGGGTATTTATTAATGCTTATTAATTCATCGTATTTGGATCGGTTCTATATTTAAAATACAATAGACACTATTTGCATATAAATATATGTTATAAACTCATATTTGTTGCGTTTTATTGTTTTTTTTTCTATCCCCCCCCCAAATAATTTTTGCGCTATCTAGCTTTTTTAAATACATCATTGTTCATTAAATATATTTCTCGTTCTGTGAAAATTCCACAGATCCTGCTAGTATATAATTATTTGCGACTATTAAATCGATTGAGTAGTTGTTTAAAATGTCTGTATATCTTTAGTTATTGTCAATAGCCATTCGAATCTAGGTAAATATCAAAAATTTTAAATGCTGATTTTTATGGTAGGAAAAGAAATCTTCACCAACTTTGCATGCGATCGTTGACCGTTGCTACTTTGAGAGTCGGGATAAGACCATGAAATCTTGCAGGTTTTCCGAATAACCGTGATCAACGAGGAAGATTTCCAGCAAATTATATAATCCCGAGGAACGATCTTCGTGGGTTTTATGCAAAGGCTCGACTCGCATAACAAAGACAACAACAATAATAGCGAAAGCAGCTGGAGACTTCTGGATGAATGATTGTTCCTATTTAGAATGCCTCCTCCCCCCGGGACAGAGTAAGACACCAGGGTCGTTTTTTAACGTGGAGAAAAGGAACAAAAATAAAAATTGTCTCAGTCGTGAAGGATTTCTCCTCCACTGACAGAGAACAAGAAATTGAAGCGTAGCATCTGAAGAACAGATACTACACTGTGATCTTGTCCCGAAGGCCAAGAAAAAATGAATGATTGTTTCCGTTTGGGTCTGTTCATTAAAATTATAATACTTTTGTAGTAAGAAAAATAAGAAATATAAATGAAAATTACATACACTTATATATATATATATATATATATATATATATATATATATATATATATATATATATATATAATATATATGTTCGATTCACGACTGGGGAAAGGTGCTTGTCTAGCCATACTGATGAGTTGTGATACAACGTAACAGTACAGTACACATATATATATATATATGTATATATATGTGTGTGTGTATGTGTGTCTGTGTGTATGTGTGTGCGTGTAGTCATTAATTGGTAATAATTAATCTACTAAACGAGGTGCCAATAATGAAAATTTAATCTAAACTCTACCCATTCTGCGTTATATTTCAAATACATCGGCTTTCATTAACTAGAAACGTCATTCATCATTTAAGCCAATCATCGTTTGTCGCTTCAAAGTCGATTTAGTAAAATAACTGACATCAAGTGAGATCGATGGAAAATCTCCAGCCATTTTCTTGTCACGACTCTTTTTTTGTGTAAAATCGATGACAAACACAAACAAAAATATAATTACTTCCTGTAAATCAACTTCGAATAAAGTTACTCGACTGCACATTCTGAACTTAACTTTTCTAATTTCATTGTACATGAATAAAAGTAACCGATCAAACGCAATGATTTTCATGAAATCGTTTGTTGCAGACATTTTATTCACAGAAATCAATCGTGCAAGTTAGATGAAAATAAATGTTACCAAATTGTCTTTTTAAATGAATTCCACCGAATTATTCTCTATTTCAAGTTACTTTTAGTTTACAAAATAGTATCATCCTAGCCGAAATGTTAAGACGTTTGCAATGGACAATTTATTATTTAACTACTGCTATACTTACTACTACTACTACTACTACTACTACTACTACTACTACTACTACTACTACATATTATTATTATTATTATTATTGTTATTATTGTTATTATTATTATTAATTCAATGCTTGTTTCAATTTTAACGTAACAAATATTTTTATAACATGGACATATATTCAGTAATTGAGTTCAAATTTTATTCGCTCAGTCGTTTACTCTTTCTAACATTTTATTAGTAACCAGTAGGACCCGTGTGTCGACATTGCCCGGTGGAAGTATGACACAAAGCCATAACAGATTCAGGGGAGGCCGCTCACCCGAAAACAAATTAAAGTACCTTTGTCAATCCTGTAAAATACCGGGCACTGGCGACCATGTCCAAAATAAAATCATTTACCTTTCACTGGAGCATTTTCTGTCAGTGACAAGTAGCGGAAGTCACTGGCTGTCAATCTCATCAGTGTAGTTTAGTGGTGTTAAGTATTGGTTTTTAGCGATTCCTTGCGAGTACTGTTAGTCAGTTGCGGACATGATTAGTGTCAGCATTCATTCAACTGCTCTGAACTGAAAGCATCTGTATTCAAGTGTTGGGCATTGTAGTGGCAGTTAGTGCTGTTTTGAGGCTGTTACGCACATGTACTGGTGGACACTGGATGTTTTTCCAACTGTAATTACGGGTGTTCACTGTCGGTCATGATCAATACAAGTTACAATTAGACTGCTCTAAAATTAAATTGCCTGTATTCAATATCGAACACTGATGGTCATTGACATTTATAGTCGGATACTTGCGTTTGATCATTGTCAGTCACTATCGATCATTAGAATGGGGAAGAAGATAAAAATAAAAAGTAAATTACTAAACATAAAAAAGAGCGAATAAAAAATATAAAAGTGCAAATAAAAATATTCTTTATAGTAAAATTAATCGAAAGCGAATCTATAAAGGGTTTAATCTGTTGGTTTATTTTTACGAAAGTAAGCAAATCCGAAGAGAGGTCCTGATAGACTGAGGTAAATATGTTGGTTAGAAAAATAAATCAATTAGGCAATTAAGAATGGAAACAGCGTTGGAAAAAAATAGCAGAAATCTATTTTTACTAAGATTTTCAAAGTTATCCTTATTCAGAGAAAAGCTTATGCAAAGAGAAAACCGAGAAGAGTGATTTGTTACGGCAAACGCTAAGGTAGAGAAGCAAGTTTTAATGAAATGAACTTTTTGGTAATAGTTTCAATAGTGGCTGTCAAAAAGGACCTTCCAGTAGTACGTTTCGACATGTGCATGTCGTTTATTTAGAAGGACATAGTTTTCGCTAATAATTAAATAATTAATTTCTTTATACAGGACATAGTTTTCGCTAATAATTAAATAATTAATTTCTTTATACAGATAAAGAAATTGACGCACGTACGCACATACAGATAGACACACATAATGCTTCGCGCTCTTTTTAATGTAGTAAAACATAGGGTTCGCTAACAGTAGCAGTATTAGCAGCACAGATATTAGAATAAGACAGATGAAGGGTATACATCACGTACACAGAGACACAGAGAATCTGTTTGCGCTCTCCATTTTCATATCTCTCTCTAGTGAAAGCGTTATCGGAATGTAAATGTAACAATGAAGCTGTTAAGCGAAGAACGGATGTAAATGCTAAATCCATGCTAACACGTCCTGCATCAAAGAATGAACAAAGATAACTAACGGAAGTGAGTTTCTGAACAAATAGAATGCGGCGGCCATTGTGGATGTGGTGAAGAAGGATTCCTTAGTGTTCGTTAATGGTGAAAAATGGAATGAAATATTATGTGTGTTTAGCTAATTAAAATGTAGAAGCAAAACTAACAGGGAGGGTTCAGTAGTTAGAAAGGTTATGAGGTTTTTGTGAGTGTTGGAAGCCGGTAACGGCGACACGAAATAATTACGGTGTAGCACGGTAAGCGTAGACTATGAATAAGAGCTCCGGTGATGACTGGGATAGTGAAAGTAGGAAATTATTAGAGGATAAGTTTACGTGCTAGCACCTTTAAGAATGTCATAATTGGCAGAGTGAATTGAAGCGGAGAAATTTAGCAATTTACAAATTGTAATTAAGTCGAATGATTATTAGCGGAAAACATGCATGAAATACATGTGGGTAGTGGAGTCATTTTAGATTAATGTCTGTCCCTAGTGCTTCAATCGCTATAGTGTTTCAGTGCTCTTATGTTATTAATAATTGCTCCTATGTTCTTGATATAGATATAATGCTTATCTTAAGGCCCTAAAACGTAATAAATACTAATAATCTAATTAGGATCAATATTTCCATATTAAACTTTTTCTTAGATTATTTTATATTTATTACAACGCTAATTATCAATTACACGACTAATACAAATGATTTCCAAATTACAAAACTAATATACAAACCTGTTCAGAATGTAAATAATAAAATAAAAAATGCATTTAATCATATAAAATAGGACTTTTCTCTCAGTGTTTGTGTTTAGATAACATTATTAAAATGTCGCTCTTAAAAATGACGTGAAAGTGATGGCGTACATTAATCAGAATGGTGACGGTTATTATTTATGTTAAAAATACAAATGTTGAGAAATTAAGTTTTGAAATGCCATTTCTATTTATTTTTTTTTATTTTACTTTTATTTTAAACGTCTAATCTATAGCCAGATTTTATTTTAAACGTCTTATCTATAGCCAGTTTTTATTTTAAACGTCTTATCTATAGCCAGTTTTTATTTTAAACGTCTAATCTATAACCAGTTTTCGCACGCTATATTCGTTTACAAATTTTATTTAACACATTGATTTAAAAATAATACTTAAAAAATCATTTTATATACATATGTTTTTATTTCATTTATTGAGATTGTCGGACGGACTTCCTCATCTTGGTTGTTATAGTCACAACGTTTTGGCCGTTTTGCCCTCCGGCCTTTATCAGGTGTTTTGTATCGAACTCGGCCATATGTCACTAGGCCGAGTGGTCCTAGACGTTGTATCAAAGTTTACAGTTACCCAAAAGGTGCTGAGTTCAATCCTGAACGAAGGCAGTGAAAAGTAACATTCAAAACAGAGAATCAGCAACTATGTCCCAGAGCCTAGCTGGAGTCCGAACACGGTACCCCCGTAATAATAATAAAGAGTTGGGTTCGAGACTCCTTACAAACGGTTCCCCAGTTCGATACAAAACACCTGATGAAGGCCGGAGGGAAAAACGGCCGAAACGTTGTGGCTATAACAACCAAGATGAGGAAGTCAGTCCGATAATCTCAATAAAGGAAAACACCTCATCTAAAAAATACAGACAATTACTATATTTTTATTTCTATCAAATAGTACATTCTATCAAGTGATTATGTATAGAAACTATAATTTATACCCCCCCCCCCAAATTCTTAACGTCTACGTTCGTATATTGCTGTATTTATGAAATACAACAATGTTAATTGTTGTATTTCATAAATACAACAATGTACAACATTATTCAGAAATTTAATAACTAAAGAACGATACAATTAATGTGTATAGAAAGTTAAAAAGTAGAATAAAAATAAAATAACTGAGCATGACTCTCATCGATTGTTTAACTTTTCCGGGATGTGCATTCAGACTTTGAATTTCAGATTCCTCTCTTGCGCATAAGCAGCTTACAGCTTCATTAACATATTAATTGACTAATTAATTAATTGATTTTACTATGGGGTTTTTGGTTATATTTAATACTATGAAATGCCTTTTGGCTAGTTAAATAATTCCAAATTTATGCTATTCAGTGATCTATTTTTCCTCTGATGAAAAGAGTTCAACTTTGAAAAATCTATGGATTAAGAATCTCTTATTATTTCTTATTTGAATTTTTGATAGAAATTGTAATTTATTTTATATTTATTGTCATAATTTCCCACTCTCCCTCTCTCTCTCTCTTTATATATATATATATATATATATATATATATGTATACGTATATATATATATACATACATATATATATATAAATATATGCATTATATTTCTCTTAGTTTGTCTCTATATCCATTCGACTTTTTCTTGGAAACTACTGAGATGATCTGACTGAAATTTTGTATGAACCTTTGTGATGATAAGATGCATTGAACAGAGTGCTGTGGTATCTGTTCGATGAACATTTAGGGATTTATCAGGATTAGTATTTAATGAAAAATGAGCATATATAAACCTATTTAACCACCAATTTGACAGAAAAAACTCCTTTTAAATCAAGAGGCTATACATTTAGATAAAATTTATATATATATATATATATATATATATATATATATATATATATATATATATATGACTATTCATTTAATAGAGTTGGTTTATAAAAGTTTTTATATTTAGGCTCTGATTATATAAAAGTTGTCCGTGTTTTGTTTAGCTTTTATTGATCGATTATATAATTTCCATAGACCATTGTTTCTTTTTATCTCGAAAGTAGATGTCCTCCCTGTTTTTCCCTGTTTGTGTTCATTTAACCATGGCAGGAAATGAACAAAAAAAAAGTGAACGAGTTAAATAAAAGAAGCGTATGAGACATCAGGCAAATATTTGGCCGTTTTCCTAAAACTCGAATGAACAGCAACACTTTAGTTAATGAAAGTACTTAAATAGCAAACAACAACAGAATCGTGATAAAAAATACAATTAACTCAAGAGAAACGATAATGGTCGTTACCGAGGGGAAATAACTCCTAAACTTATAACTTATCTCACAGAAAACTTTATAAAGAATCCAGTAGTACTATAATTATTGTATTGTTTTGTTTAAAATAATAGTGTTATATAGTGGGGAAAAATCATAAAAATATTGACAACGTATATCCACATATAATATATTTTATTTCGCATCATCGTTCAACAAGTAAAAGACGGTGTTTAGGAATTCGGTTATTGGATGTGTATTAACCAAGTGTTCTGTTTAAAATCTAAAGGCAGGACGAACAAATGTTATAAATCCATAAGTCTGGAGAGAACGGGAATGTTATTATGTGTTCATACGTCTGGGTGAAAGAAACTGTTATTATGACTGTACGGAAGTGGTTGAAATATAATTTTTTTGTGAGATACAGAGTCAGTGTGTAAATCAATATGCTGCAATATTTTCATCTTTAGCAACTGCATCCACGCGCCGATGCAAGTAGCATGAAGCTAGTGGATAGACGTCCTAAGTAATTCGCAAATGTTTTTTTTTCGGTCGGCCACACTGAGAATTGAACCTTCAACCTACAGGAGAATTACGCTTTTACAATTGATTTTTTCCAAGTACTCTAACTACTACGCCACGGGTCCTTGCGCTAGTTATGGCTGACGGAACAAGAGCACTCTACCCCTGTGAATAAATAAAGGGTTCAGCTCAAAATTCCGTCCAAATTCTCGAGTTCGACAAGATACAGCTGAAGAAGATCGGAGGTTACATCAACCGGAACGTTGTGAAAATCACACTCAACATGAGAACAGTAGTCCGATGAATAACAATACACACGCACACACGCGCGCACACACACACACGCGCGTGCGCGCGCGCACACACACACACACACACACACACATATATATATATATATATATATATATATATATAAAAGAAACTTTATGTTTGTGTGCGTATGTGTGTGTGTGTTCGTTCTCTATGGACTCGGAAACGGTTGAACCGATATTTAAAAAAATACACGAAGGTACTTGATATATCTGGAAATGTTCTTACGTAATGTCTGTACTGAAATGCGTCTAATAAGTATTTAAAATCGATAATCGAAAAAATTCGACTAAAGAATGAGTTCATTTTTGGATCAAAGTTACAACCTGACATCACGAGTGCAGTTGAAAAGTTGTATTACAGCACAAGCAGAAAAGCCCAGCCTATCAAATCAACTGTAGATAATTTTATAAGACAGGGGATCGTTCAAAGCAACTGTTTATTTTTAGAGCACAATTGAAACATGATACTTGACTTTCGTACGTTTAACTACAATTTAAGTGATTACATAAAACTAATTACATAAAATCGATAGTTGTTCCGAATGAATGTTTCTGTTTAGAGCACAGTTGATCCATGATACTTGACTTTTGCATTTTAAATTTTAAGTGAAGCCATTACATCCAGATAATTTTATAGAATTAAAAGTAGATTCTCTACAGTGCAATGTAGACTACAAAATATTGTAAACTAAATCGCTGCAGGTAAGTATGTGAAAGTTCATCCGGTATACTGCATGAGAGCTTTACTGGAGCAGATAATCAATCGACTTGGTTAAAAAATGGATGATTTCACTGATTTCAATTTCGATGAATAAAATATGGAATGGTTAAACCTCATTCAATTTTATCCTCATTCTATCTCAAACAACGTTGGATCTCCCTGCTATATATATATATATATATATATATATATATATATATATATATATATATATATATATACCCAGAATATCTGGCTTTGATGGAGGGGAGACTAAAACTTTCTGCTATGATTTCAAATGATCTGAAATAACAGCAAGCGGGGACTTGATTCCAAATATTTTTCTTATGTTATATCTCCCCCAATTTTGAAAATAGGTTACGATTATGAATATCTTCAGTATCAAATAATCTTTATACACTGTGGAATTTGCTTTATGAACGAAAACCAAAGAGGAGAGATATAACATATGAGAAATATTTGGAATCAATTCTCCACTTGCTGTTATTTCAAATCATTTGAAACCATAGCATCAAGTTTTAGTCTCTCCTTCATCAAGGCCAGAGGTTTTGGGGAAATATCAGATATTTTGTAATTCATATACAAAACTATGAAAACAAATGACTATGATTGAAACATTTTATGACCGTAAAAAGTGCCAATATAGGCTCTACACAATTCATGTTTCTAAGGAGCCTTCATTTGTTAAATTCAGATCAATAGTCGTCGGAATTTGGAACTTATAAAATTGCCAAAAGGGTGGCATATCTATCTATCTATCTATCTATCTATCTATCTGTCTGTCTGTCTGCCTGCCTTTCTTTGTATCTCTCTCTCTCTCTCTCTCTCTCTCTATATATATATATATATATATATATATAAATATATATACTCCCTCTCTTTCTTCCCCTCTCTCTATACATATATATCCTATATAATAAAACGATTGCAGGAATTCCTCTCTGGACCAAAGTATCATAGGGTTGCAACAAGAAATATGACATAATAGCCACTTTCTTATGTAGCTTTCGTTCACCATTTTAGACAAATTCAGTTGTGGTAATAAAATGCTATATTGCATACGACGATAACAGCATCATAATCACAGCATCTTTACAGGAAGGAGTACCTATTTTTCTCTCTAAATATTTAGTTCCACCACCGCTATCAGTTGTCAACGTGACAAATTCCACAGAAACTTATCGTAACTGTCCGACAGATACATAGACATAACATAATCTTTCCAATATCCGATCATAAATAATAAATTCTCCCCGCGCCAAATTTCGTCCAATCTGATTGGCTGCGAACTGAAAATTCTCATATTCCAGAATTCAGTTATTCGCTTTATAAACGAACACTACTAAAATTAAAATATGGCGTCACCAAAAGACAATTTCATTTCATGCATTGGTAAGATAAAACGTTACAAGATAAAAAATCATTAAACGATGTTAAGATAACCCATTTACTTGCTTTCTACTAAAAAGTTTAAAATAACATATCCACTATAAGATTCACATTCATCTTTTACTAAACACAGGAAAAACAGCAACACCGACTTCTTCGTCAACAACGACAGCGTTTCCGTCAAAACATCAATAAATCAGAGTTCTTTTAGACACACTGCGTGTACATTGGTGATGTTTCTAAACTACACATTTTATATGTATTTATATATTAAATAGTTTGACTCCCAAATATATGCGACTTTATATTGAGATTTTTACTAAACACATAAACAAAAACACCGCCGACGTCTTCGACGACGACGATGACGACGACAGCGCCTTTGTCAAAACAATAACATAAAACAAACTGCGTTTACACTGGTGATAATTACAAACAACGCATTTCATATGTACTTATATATCGAGGAGTTTAGCTTACGACTTTTCTATTAAAATTTTTCCTCAAACGATAAAAAAGCAACGACGACGTTATCGACGATGACGGCATTTTCGTCAAAACATCAACAAAACTGAGTTTTTATACCATTAAACACGTGTACATTGATTATGTTCTTATTAACTTGCCTCCCCACAAGAGCAGATGTAGACACATGATGAGTTTTTAATGTGGGAAAAATCAATCTCCCCCTTCACTTTATAAATGTTACATTTTATTTGATTCTCATGGTGGTTAATCGTGGCGCAGGAGTAACATTCCGTGATAATGGAGCCAAAGGTGTCTTCCTGGCGGAATTCTGACAAATGGCAATCGTCATTTTATGCACTGATAATTGTGAAAGCATGAAACAGTACGTCTGTAGGTATAAAAATAGTTATTTATAATTTATAACTATGTATAATTTATAGTATATATATATATATATATTTATATATAATTTATAATATATATATTTATATATATATAATTTATAATATGTATATATATATGTGTGCACAGATCATCATATAATGATTAGATAACTCTGTCAGTCATTAAAAAGCATTTAAAAAGTAAATGTTTTAATTTCAACAGTATTTCTCGCTTAACCGTGGCTGAATAGATTAGGTCTTTGCTAATGAAGCCATAGATGACTTCTGTTGCCGGGTTTGAATCTATCGATCGGTGTTAATCGTGACACTCTGCACTGATGATTCCCGAAAGGATGAAACACTAGTGTCTGTAGGTATTTAATAATCATTATAGTAAATAATATACATAAATATATATATATATATATATATATATATATATAATTTTAGTAAATAATATATATATATATATATATATAATATATATATATTAAGGACTATTCCCTTATCAAGTGTTTCCTTTTCAGATTAAATATGTTTTAATTCTTTTTCAAAGTGTTTTTTAACATGTTTTATTAACTGTTTGCTCCTATTATATATATATATATATTCATTTCATCTGATAGATCGCAGTAGCATTTATATATATATATATATATATATATATATATATATACATGCGTACTTCTATCTATCAGATTAAATAATATTTGTAGTGAGTTTGTAGTACCCCATGTTTCATTGTTTGACTTTGTTCCAATCAATGGGTTTTTTTTAAAGTTTAATACATATATATTAGAAATATGCGATCAATACATACACAACGTTGCCCCGAAAGAAAATAAAAAATATTGATTTCTTTATGAAGAAATGGACATTGATTTTGATAAGTTTACTTTTGTAAAAAAAAAACAAATTTGCGGAAAAAGAAATTAAAATATGTCTTAGTACTTGTCGCAAATAAATTAATAGTAAAGAATTAATAATAATGTATAATTTAATCTCTCTCGCTCTCTCTCTCTCTCTGTTTCCCTCTCACTCTCTTTATATATATATATATATATATTTATATATATATACAGAAAACTAAGTATAATTTAATAAGGTTGTTTCTCTTTTACTATTTGTCGATAAATAATGAAATACTTTCCACTTAACCAGAATAAACTCTTTAAAAAAAAAAAAAAGGCTAAAATATATATCAATAAAATGGGTTGATCTGAATCAAATATCGATATGCCAGACGGATTGCCATTTGTATCTGACTTTTAAAATCTGATAAGATAATTTATGGGTATATAAACTTTCATCCTTTAAAAATGTAAAGCGAAAAGATAAAGAGCCAGACATACGAGAGTTAAAAGTCAAGCAACGAACTCCAAACTTGTATTTATTTTATTGTGTAAATGGAAAGGGTTACAAAGAAATAGTAGATCGACATTAGAAAAAAAATAGGTAGACCATACAAGAAATAATAATTTAGTGTGATACAACGAAGCCAGGTACAAATTTCAGGTGATCGAGCAAAACATAAATAATTAATGGAAATCACTTTATAAGTCGATAATGTACATAAAGAATAGACCAAACGAATAAATGAGGTTGCCAAAAAAAAAAAAAAACTTTCTTAACGTGTTCCATTGGTTTAAAAACAGAAACAATCCATTAGGTAAAGAAATTGACTAGAAAGTTCAGCTCCTCAATAAATGGAGAAGGAAAATGCTTAATAACTGTAAACCACTCTTTCTGCCTCTACTGATTACAGGATGATGAAGTGCACGGGGAACTAGTCTTTAATGGTTAATGCAGCATCCTCAAGCAACAGCTGCTACACCCCGAGGAGCCATTATGCCTTCTACTTTTTTTTTTAGAATATTTGACCAGTTTCTTTCCATTTTTTTAAAATTTAGTCACTTTTTGTCTTTAAAAAAGCTCTAATTATGACTTTGCAGAAGTAACACTTTTCTTCCAGTAAACGATTTGTTGTATCTGATGTTTTTACTGAAGATTTGCCATCGTTATTTATTATGTCGTTTTAAGCATCTCTGTTTTCGTCACCTACTAAAATCAACATTTTAAAATCATGGTTTATAACAGACGAATCGAGGGTATATCGCTTAAGCATATAAAAATATAAATATCAACGTTGATTAGGTCAATATTCATTCCCACCACAAAAAACAATATAAACAAGAACCGACTCAGTCGTGAGAATGTACACCTCAACCTGACAAACTAAGCTGGGCCGAAGTTTTGTTAGGGCTTTATTTCGGTATATTGTATTAAGTTTTCCATAGGTAATGCCATGAAAACGATGGTAACGCCAACAATATTTATTAGCATAGCATTTTACGTTATGTTTATATTTATCAAAGAGCATCAGAAGTTAAAATTGCGTCAGAATTTTTAATCTTGGCAAACTTGTCAGGAATAAAGATCAATGTTATACGTGATGCTAGACGTCATTGGCTACAATCTGAGCCAAGTAGTAAGTCTCTGTGTTAAATAAAACCGAAGTTATCACCAAAATGTGCCTTTCATCTTTTTCTGTTTCCATCAAGCTTTGATCTAGATACCCGTGAATATATTCAATTCTTAGTTAGATAATGACCGACATGTGACCAAGTTTAGTGACGATTGGTCAAGCGATGTGGACGCTAGGCTTTACACAAACACAGTGATGAATAAATTCGACCGAAAAAATAACCGACATTAGTAATGAAAAGGACACAAACTTTTGCAATAAACTAAAATGAATAGAACAAATTTATGATTAACCGAGCTGGACAGAAATTGGAACTTTAGAAGTTAACTGCATAGAATTATTAGTTGTTTGTTGTCGGTGCATAATAATCGGTTTCTACGCTACGCGGTGTCAACATTTAGCCGTTAAATGCTGGAAATAATCTTTGCGGCACCCACGTCTTTCAACACCTCGAGAGAAACATCGCATTAATAGTCAATAAAATATCTCCGTTATTCGGCACGTACTTCCAAGCAATAAGTCAGATTTGAATAAACATGATTTGAACATAAAAAGATAATACAGTTAAGAAAACGCACTTCTAAAACCACTGTATAAACATGATAAATTTTTATAGACTTTGTGAAAACAAAGACGGCGTCTGAAAAGGGATAAGAGTAAACTAGCAAGCGATAACGCACAGTTACTTAATGACTATTAGATGGGCATTGAATACAATAGCTATTAACAAAACAGGAAGATCAACACGGCGGTTTAACCGTACATCTGACAACACTCGTTGATGTATTTACAGACTGAGAAAGGTATAGTCTTTGCACAAGCGGTTGTTAAGTGAAAATATCATTTGCACGTAACGGTAATAAGGACACAAAAAGGGCGCGAACATTAAAGACTATATATTAACTTAAGATATATTTCCGATTAAGTTATTATTTATTTATCAAATGGGAAAATAATCACTTTTATCCTGAAAACAATTAAAACATCATATATATATATATATATATAAATATATATATATATATAAATATATATATATATATATATATATATATATATATATATATATATACTAGCAGAAGTACCCGTCGTTGACTGGGTTCAAAAACAGCCTACAGAAAATGGACTGTGATTGATGAAAGTATGATAGGTTATGAAAAGGAGGGGGTTGTAAACAGTTTTGCTACACTTTTCTGTCCCCCTACGAAGGTTGAAATCAAGATTTAACGCTAATAAGCCTTATGTATAGAATCCTTATGCTAACTTTTATCAAACTGCAGTACATTTTTTCATGTTGTAACTTGTTTAATATTTAAGTCTCATGTTATAGAGCTATTAAGTGAAAAACTAAAACTCAAGCAATCGGGTTTTTTTTTAAATTACTGTAGAGGTTTTACCTATATCATGATCCATAACATCTCTTTAAAATACGCCAAAGAAACCGAAATTCATTGAACATTTATTAATTGAAATCTAATATTACTACACATTGCTTAAATTTAACATAAATCAGAGCAACCAACGTTTTTTAAAGAGAGATATACTCTCTTTTTATCTCTTGGGAAGAAAACTAACATTTAACTAAATACAGCCGACATTACTTACCCTTCTACATAAAATATGTATTTCAAAATTCAAAATATTAATATGATTGGTTTAGGAGTTACTCCTTTGCATAGAAATAAAAACATATGCACATATCTTACTTTAAGTAGAGGCATATAGGTCTTATGAATATATACATATATATATATACGCATATCGATGTACGCATACAAGTATACACATACAATATATATATATATATATATATTATGTGTATACAAGTATACACATACAATGTATGTATATATATTATATGTATACAAGTATACACATACAATATATGTATGTATATATATATTGTATATATATATATTATGTGTATACATGTATACACATACAATATATATATATATATATATGTATATATGATTGATGAAAGTATGATAGGTTATGAAAAGGAGGGGGTTGTAAAGAGATAGGTTTTGATACTAAAAATTTTTACCTTAAGCAAAATATGATGAAAGTAAAGATAATTTTCGCGAAAATATATATATTTTTTATCAACTTTGTTTCCATTTGTAGGCAAAAGTGACCAACAAAACTATGTTTCCTTACAAAGAGAAAA
This sequence comes from Euprymna scolopes, assembly GCF_053919585.1. Taxonomy (NCBI): domain Eukaryota; kingdom Metazoa; phylum Mollusca; class Cephalopoda; order Sepiida; family Sepiolidae; genus Euprymna; species Euprymna scolopes. The sequence goes on from NC_136489.1 coordinate 147,095,518, forward strand.
TGTTATATATATAATAATATAAATATGCAAGAAATAAATGTTACCATAGTCAATAAAAGTTACTTTTATGGTAGAAAAGTTCATTGGTTTGTATTTTTAAGTAGTTTATAAAAAAACAAAAACTTTTTTTCTAATTTACGAACCGTTTAAAAAAACAAAACAAAATGGCAGCGACTTTGAAATGGAGAGCCCCGTTTTCAATTTGAAGGAGGGGCACCTGAGCATTCTGTGTTAACAATGTAAGAGAGTTCCGTCAACGTAAGGAATATTTATAAACATATTTTAATGTTTTCCGTTATTTTGTGCTTGAGGAATATTCGATTATGGCAGGTGTAGTTCATATAAAAATTCATTTAAGTAGTTATCGCCTCAAATTCGTTTTAATTTCGGTTTGCTGAAATTCTTTCAAGTAAAGAGCATTAAAAACTATTTCAAAACAACAAAAACATGAACTGAACTTTTATTTACTATGGTAACATTTATTTCTTGTATATTTATTTTTTCGGGCAGTCGTTTGTTGGCTTTTCTTCTAAGCACTTTGACTAAATAATATCGACCAAATATCGAAAAACAAAGAAACACAAACAGTTTTGAAAAATAATGAAGCTTTACTTACTTTAGTAAAATAATCCGAAACCGCAAAACGGGATATTAAAAAAGTAAACACGTAATTACTTTAGTTTTTTAAAGCAAAGAATCGATATAAACATGAATAAGAAGAAAATGTCACCCTTTTCAAGCAGTTTCAGTTTATAAATATTGAACGGTATAGCATTGCGCTGTCAGATTCAGGATTGTATTATTGTAATATAAAGAACAGGCAGAAAGGGTTGTAATCAACGAAATTCCTTCTAGTACACTGACAAAAAAGCTCAAACTGATATATAAATAAAAATAAAAAGGTTATGTAAATGTTTTTAAAAAGACACGTAATCATGTGAGCAGGATTGTTTCCTTCTTTTGACACGATAACAAGTAAGGTTCTTATTTTTTATTATTTATCTATTGATCTATTTTGGAAAGAGTGCCACGTGCTAGTGGAGAAGGAAAAAAACAGAGTTATGCAAAATTTGTGTCGAGAATTGTCTAAAGTTCCAACTTTTTTTTTTTGCTTTCACTTTAATAAGAACGTGAATTTATGAGGTGAATTTATTCGACACAATATGATTCAACTCAAAAAAATAAATAAAAGCTAACGTGAATTAAGATTAAAGTTAAGATGTTATTGTGGACCCCCACCCCTTTTAAAAAAACTTGTTAAACTTTGTGACATATTTACATGCTATGGAGGTTAGGCGCGAACGAACATCTAATAATTTTATTATACCATATTTCTTCAAACTGAAACATAATTATCAAAGTATACTTACGCAAATAGATATTAAAAGTCTTTGTTAAAGTTTGTGCAATATTTCCATGGAGTACAGGCGCGAACGCAGACCCCACAATTTTATTATAGCATCCCTATTTAAGATGAAACATACTTATCAAAATATTCTTATGTACATCTATATCAAAAACCCTTGTAAACGTTTTTTTTTTCATTTTTTACTTCCATACTTTGGGGGCCAGGCGCGAACGCAGACCCCACAAATTTTATGAACCACCGTTCTGCCAGATCAAACATACTTATTCCTGATCCTCGATACATCTTCTATCATTATATGTAATCAGTTTTTTTTAAATAGTCAACCATATAGGAGCCTATTCGTGACCAGACACACACATACACACGTTCAGCTTTATATTATAGATTATGTTTATACAAGTATACACATACAATATATATATATATATATATATATATATATATATATATATAGTGTGACCCCCTCCCCAAAAAAAACAAAAGCTAAATGGATGCCATCTAGAACATTTGCTGTAGAACGGAGCAAAAGGACACCGGCCCTAGTGTTTTGATGTGATGTTTTGAATATAATAAACTAGTTATGACCAAAGTTTAATTTCATTCGGACAAAACACTAAGAAACGGGGTCTAATTAGAGTTGGGCCCGTTTTTTTTGGTCACCCTATATATATATATATATGTATTATGTGTACACAAGTATACACATACAATATATATGTATATGTATGTATATAATTATTTACTATAATAATTATTACATACCTCCTCGCACTAGTGTTTCATCCTTTCAGGAATAATAAGTGCAGAGTGTCACGATTAACCCCGGTCGATAGATTCGAACCCAGCAAATAAGCCATCTCTGACTCCACCAGCAAGCACTAAATCCATTCGGCTACCGTTAATTGCGAGAAATATATTTGAAATTTAAACATTTATTTTTAAAATGTTTTTACGTCTGTCAGAGTGATCTGATCATTATGATGATCTTCGCATGCGAGCTAAAGTGAGCAACTTTATTTCAACTGAATGTGCTCAATGATAAGAAACGATTTTCTTAAAGGGGCTGACATAATTATTTACTATAATAGTTTTTAAATACCTACAGACACTAGTGTTTCATCATTTCGGAATTAATCAGTGCAGGGTGTCACGATTAACACTGGTCGATAGATTCGAACCCGGATCAGTATTAGCGGACAGAAGATTGAAAATAAAATGAATTCCTCTCGAGAAAATTGTAGTAGATATTCTTAGAAATTGGTTCAACTCTTTGTAAATTGATCTAAAACGCAATGAAGCATAATTTGTGTGTAAAGATCGTGCAAATAAAATAAGCATGGTAATTCGCAGAATTATTTTATTTTAAGTAATATTACTAACATATCCTTTGGTCCAAATAAACATACACACACACATGTATATATATATATATACTAGCTGTACCCTGCCACGCGTTGCTGTGGCTCAATTTGGTGTAATGGAAAATTCTAATAAAAAGAGAAAATGCATGTTTCTTATAATCTTAGTACATCAATCCACTCCAAAAAGTAAAAAAAAAAAGGCGAAAATAAAAAAAAATGGTACTCTTGCAGAATTGGATCCTGATTCTCGGGATTACCGTCAATCATGGCTTGGGCTCGACCAACAATCAGTGGATAAAGCTGAACGTAGCAAAAATGTTGAAACGCTAAATGTTTTTTTTTTTTTGTTTTCTGTATACAAAAATGTGAGTTAGTAATTAATATTTGTGTGATGGGGGGTTACTATACACAGATTCTAAAAAGTTGTCAAAAAACAAATAAATTAAAGCAAAGGTAAGGTAAGTTACTGTTCTACCTAACTGGGTAATTGTTTAGTGTTTTTATGTTATGTAAAATGTTTAATCCGCTCGAAAAACAGAAATGGTTGCAGACTCTGTTGAATACGTAAAGTTTGGGAAAGTAAGTTGAAAACTAAAGACTATACAATACAGTGTAAAAAACCCACCGAATATATGCTACCATGACATAGGCTGACATAATCGGTGGGTTTGTGACAGTATTTTGTATAGTTTTTTTAGTTTTAACTCACTTTCTCAAACTTAACGTAATCAACAGTGTCCGCCACCATTTGTATCTTTCAAATACACCGATAAACACTGTTTTTTGAGCCGACTAAACGTTACATGAAATGAAAAGGGTTTGTATTACTAAACACAGATACAAAGAAGTTGTCAAAAATAAATATATAACAAATAAATGTTATCAAAGGCAAGGAAAGTAAATGTTCTACCTAACTGGATAAGATTGTAGTGTTTTTATGCAATATATAATGTTTAATCGGTTCAGAAACATGCAGTGTTTATCGGTATATTTAAAAAATACAAATGGCGGCAGATTGTATCGAACACGTTAAGTTTTGGGAAATTTTGGGAAAATGAGTTTTAACTAAAAAACTATACAAAATAATAGGAACTAACTCAATATATGTTACTGTGACGTAGGCTGACATATAATCAGTGGTTTTAAACTTTTGCTCGATACAGGTGACGACTTTTAAGAGTCCCTTTTAGTGATTACCTGGTTTGAGGATATTTGCACAACTAAACGGCAAATCTGCCCCCAAAATCCGGTATATTTTACTTTAAGGCCCGTCTCATGTTCGTATACAACGAAATATTTTATTGTAAATTTCGGTGTACTAAAAACGAATCTGCAAACTGTTTCCATCGCAAAAAGAAAGTTTTCATGATATGAAGAAATTACTTTTTCGAAAATTTGGTGATCACTTTTCAATGTAAATTTAACTTAGAATGAGAACCCACTTTCTGGCCACCTGAGAGAGGGGCATATTTCTGTGTGTTTCTTGGATAAAAAAGTTTTTTGTTTGATTTCTTTTGCGTGGTAATAACCCCTGAACTCTGGGACTATTTTCCATTTCGCAGCCGTAGCCTTCGTTTATGCTACGCGCGAGCATAAACGAAAGCTGTTTAGCCAATAAACATGGGAAAAAATCCCCCCTCTCTCAGGTGGATAGAAAGGGGGTGCGTATTTTAAGTAAAATTTATATGGAAAGTGATCGCCTACTTTTCGAAAAAGTAATTTCTTCATATCATAAAAACTATTTTTTGCGATGGAAACGGTTTGCAGATTCGTTTTTAGCACACCGAAATCTACAAAAAATTTTTTTGCCATATACGAACGTGAGACGCACAGCCCTTTATGGAAAATTTTATCAAAAATCCAGGAGAAAATAGTTTTCAATAAAAACAGCAAATGAATTCGATAGAAAAAATGGATGCTATTTTTTTAAAAACTTTTTCTGTGTGTTTCTTGGCTAAAAAGTTTTTGTTTGATTTCTTTTGCATGGTAATAACCCCTGAACTCTGAGACTATTTTGCATTTCACAAACGTAGCCTACACGCGAGCATAAACGAAGGCTGTTAAATATGCACTCGCGTACCAAACTGCCTTGTCAAAAAAACCTTTAAGCTAATAAACACGAAAATAAATACCCACCTTCCTCAGGTGGCCAGAAAGTGGGTGCCCATTTTAAGCTAAATTTACATGAAATTTACTTTTCGAAAAATAAATTTCTTCATATCATGAAAACTATTTTTGGTACTCCTTGGGCGTTGAGTTCCATGGCGACGGCCGCCAAAACACCCTCCGCCCCTCCAACCAACTTAAACAGGTAATTTTAAAGGATTTTCCAAGAGTAGAAAGAAAGTCCCCCCCAAAAAAATCGTTGCCACAAAGTGGGTGATCATTTTGCGTTAAATTATTATGGAAACGTGATCCTCCACTTTTTAAACTAACATTTCTTCATATCTTGAAAACTACTCCTTTGTCTCAATTATAAACGTTATTTTCGTTTTCAGAGACCCCGAAAACCTTTAGGAGTGGTAAATTTGAAAGGAATTTTCGAGGGTGGAGTAATTCTTCATATTTGCCTTCTTTTTTTCCAATAACATAAGAAATTAAGAATCAGACAAATTTATTTTAGGTAGGCTTTTAAAAATAAAAAAATTAAGATAAACAAATGGTGCTAGTTCACTTTTTAAATCGTATTTCCAAGTTTAATTAAAGTTTTATATGTTTTTTTTATTCAATTGTAAAGTTAAAGTACAAAAATATATATATAATTTAAAAAATAGGAATTTTTTTTTACCCATCTATTAATTAGATAGTTAAATGTTGTAATTCGAAAGTCGTCAACGTGTGGTGCACGTGAAAGGCTCATTTCTACCGGAAATGAAATGGCGGACAGTCTCGCAGTTACGAAAAATATTTTTTATTTTATTTAATATATTTTTATAATTTGCGATCTTAACGATCTTAATTTATTTTAATAACATGCAAACATTCCTTGACTTTACAGATAAATTTTCTGAAAATTTCAATTAAATTGGTAATATAGAAATATGGTTTAATCGACTTTGAAGGAACCAAGAATTACATTTTTTATATATATATATAATATATATATATATATATATATATATATATATATATATATATATATATAGGGTGACCTAAACAAAAACGGGCCCAACTCTAATTAGGCCCCGTTTCTTAGTGTTTTGTCCGAATGAAATGAAACTTTGGTCATAACTAGTTTATTATATTCAAACCATCACGTTAAAACACTAGGGTCTTTGGCCTTTTTCTCCGTCATATGTTCTAGATATACTTTCTATGTTCTTTATTTTTTGGGGGTCACCCTGTATATATATATATATATATATATATATATATATATATATATATATATAATTACAAAACTCAAATGACCTTGTAACGGTGTATCCAACCCACTTTCCAGTTTACGACATCCGGTTGCGCATGCGCGCATGACCTGCGTACGGACATATTTACGTTATTATTTCGAAATTATTATTTAACATGGAAAGAATGGGGGTTAAAGTAACTTTTAATAACATGCAAACATTCCTCGACTTTACAGATAAATTTTCTGAAAATTTCAATTAAATTGGTAATGTAGAAATATTGTTTTATCGACTTTGAACGAACCATGAATTACATTTTATATAAATAATGAAATAATAAATAAATGGAAAAAAATGTAAAAAAAAAAGCAGACAGTATTAACAATTGTCTATTTGGATAATTTAAACGCGAAAAATAAAACAAACAAACAAAAGAACAATTAGGACGCTGAAATACTAACGTTATTATTTCGAAATTATTATTTAACATGAGAAGAGTGGGGTTAAAAAAAACAAAAAACAAAGAACAATTGGGACGCTGAAATATTAACGTTATTATTTCGCAATCATAATTTAACATGGAAAGAGTGGCGTTTAAAATAACTTAAACATAATACAGAAATGAATTATGTAAAAAAGCAGATATATCAAAATTTGAATTTAACTATAATAAGTATTATGGTATCTGTTCAGTGCACATTTACCTATAAGTATGGCCAAACACTTATAATTCAGTAACTGTAATTTTTTTTTTCCAAAATAATCAATTATAATAAACAGAACGACTCATAAAAATCTATCTGTATTCTTTTTTCATTTTAATATACTTTCATAGAAATGTTTCTGTTATGTAAAAAAAAACTATTTTCTTTACGTCACAAGTGTCACGCCTATTCCATAGCTAATATAACATACTGACCCAACGGGTCACGGATAGTCTAGTTTATTACTAACAATGGCAGTGACTAAACTAATAAGATATATGTTGTGATTTATATCCATGAGTAAATTTTAATGAAAGAATATTTATTTATTGCAAACAAAGTACAACAATTTCTTGTTTGGCTACAAAGATGCCTTATTTCAGTTATACCAGCTACATATCACTTCAAAGTTTACTAAAAAAGAACAACGTAGTTTTCAGCTTGTCACTATAAAAATGAAATATATCGTGATTTCTGCAATAAATAGAAAAATTAATCAATCTAAAAGTGTATCCCCTGAAATAGTAATACTTTATAGCACTATTGTCTCGGTGAAGACATTTAAAATGTTTCATACACTCATTGTGGTCGATCGATCGGCTAGTGAGTACGAGATTGAAAAATCTCGAATCTGGTTTCTGAAACTTTTTCGTCTGGAATATATTAATGCTAAAATAAATGAAACGAAGCAAAACCAAATGTGTTAATTAATAGAACAGACTGTTAAGTGATTTTCAAATTGAATTTTTGTTCCTTCATGTTTTCTATCTAATTAGTCGAAAACGTACAACTTAGGTTTGCGTTAACTCTTCATTTTCAAATCTACTTCTACTCGTTTTACAATCTGCTGGTTGTACTTGGAAAATCTTTTAAAAAATATATAACTTCAGTCTTAATCTGATTCACACTTTTAGCCGTACACATTTTTATCAGTTCAGACTTTCTGATTTTGCCAGACAGTCAATTGCTTCATATGTCCTTGAAATTTTGCAAATATCTAAAAAAAGAATAGCAATGATATGAAACTAGCTAGACCACTCAAGGTTCAATAAATGAGAAAAGACACCAATCCAACTCCATCGAACTATGCGTTGCTTATATTGAGAATATAACAAAAAATTTAAGTAAAAAACACACAAAAAAAAATAACAGACACAACATAGTCGTATATAAGGCAACTGACTCATTACAAAATGGATAAAAATGATTCGGTAAATTCAGATGTAGTATTGCGGATGCAATTATTTCATTATGAATTTGTTTTGATGCTTTTTGTAATATCTTCCCTTTTAATTATATTCTCAGTACTATCATTACAAACATTTCACATGGCATTTACAATAATAACGAAATGTCAATATTCGAATAAAATTATGTTAAAGATTTCATCCGATAAACGCCATCTAATTTTGTTCTAAAAATTTTCTTCTGAATTCATGAATTTTATAATATTTTACTCTTTTGCTTTTTTTTTTTTTTTTCATTTTTCTTAAACTTTTTCTTCTAGGGGATGGGACATCCAACCAGATGTCTGACATTTACCCCTATTTTAGTGAGTCCAACCAAGAGATCTTTTCAGGATTCTAGCCGTCCCTTTCAGTGCAATCGTTTGTATTTCACTTGCTTTTGCTGTATACATTCTCATATTGTATCTTATTTCAAAATACTTTTCCGCTGTTTAACTACTTCTGCAGTATTTTCTACCGCCTCATGTACACCCTCTTTCTTTTCTTTTGCTTTCAACGTTTTTCTCTATTTTTATTTGGTACCCATATAATTCTTGTCCCTTATCTCTGTGATGCCTTTAGCTTAATACAAAGTCCTAATGCGCCAACCGATGAATTGGTGGTTTAATGTGCATAAATAAATAACAGAAGAGAACACAACCGTTAACATAAATCCATAACAATAGAGTATATAATCGTTATAAAACTGCGCATACATCTTTTCTAAACTTAAAAAATGGAAATCGGTGACGTATTGATGTCTATTAATTACAGATAAGTAATAAGCATTGAGTTCATGATGAGAGAAGTTGCATCACAGTGACGGTGCCTTTCGTTGAATGCTTCTTTACAACCCGTGCGGGGGGGGTTCTATTTATCAAACCATTTTTTTCTTTTCGTTCGACTCTAAATATCCAGACCTTTGATTTCCCGATACATTTTGTTTTGTACTACTGTTCTATGTTTATATACTTCTTTACTTAATTTGCCTGTTGTGTACTTATTTGCAAAAGAAAGTCATAGTACTAGTCCGTCGGGATCGACATATTTGGACGAAATGCTTTTCATTTGATAAACGTGGAGAAATCAGTAAAGGCTAGATCTAGCCTAAACGAGGCATATAAAGTACATTGTTGCTTTGTTTTGTCGCCATTAACGTAACTTGGCTGTGCAGACATATGCATCGGTCGATACGTAAAACAGCTGCATCTAAGAAGAGTACAATTAGAATGCTTGTACAGTATAAGCACTTATATATTAAAAAAATATAACGATATTCTCTTTTCTTTGGACAGAAAGTTAAGTTTTATAATCACTGATGTAAATAAGTATTATCAGACAGAAGATATAACTTTGAAATTGTATTCAATCGACTTTTAAAGTTACATGATTTAAAGGCACATAGTTCTGAAAGTGGGCGGTACCGCCCCACTCTGGGGGCAGTGCTTTGATATCGGGGGAGGGGGCAGTAACGCAAAAAGGGGCAGTTGGGTGCGGTAACTAAAATATATACACACATACAGAGAAAATCGGCAAACTTTTTTATGCTAAAGAATACATATATAAGAAAATATGTGTATGTAGGTTATATATATATATATATATATATATATATATATATACATACATACTGTGTGTGTGCGTTTTGTAAGAATGCAACGATGTAATTGAGTGTGTGTGTGTATATATATATACACACCTATACATATATATACATATTGTGTGTGTGTTTTTTTAAGAATGCAACGATGTAATTGAGTGTGTATATATATATATATATTCACGTTTATATCTATATATAATAATTACACAACATTTGTTGAACAGTTAAAATGCAACTTAGTATATTTTGTAACTATGTGTTATGGTATTATATTGCATAATTTTATCTAAATATAGATAAATTGTACATATAGATCTTTTTACATATTTGATATTCGGACTCAAATACTGACATTGTAAATCTACTCTGTGCCTTTTTCTTGGTTGATGATTCATGATTTCTATTTGCGTACAGACAGTCAAGCTCACAACACACTATAAATTACATTATGGAGATAATCATATAAAGATTAATGGACATCGATGCTTTTTTCATCGAAATAATTTGCTTAATGTTCAAAACAAAGATGTTTTTGCGAACGAAATAAATAACTGATATTATTTTCTATTTATATTTAGAGTCATAACGCTATCCATTAGACTAATTACGCCCTCGTAGAATAAGTGGAACGAAAGGTTTCCCAGTGAGACACGGGCGAAATCGGTCGCTATGGTTTTCACTCTTGAATCAGTGTTCGGAAAAATTCCTACTCCATTCCAATTAACTGATGATTTATACGCCTGCTAATTAACGTGTACTGTGGACCACTGTCTCTTTGTCCATGCTACACCTGTGCGAAAATTACAGTGTCGGTCACATTTTAATAAGTGTTAATTTTCGATATACATCAGCCGACAAAATGCGCAATTTTAGATATCGTTGATTCTTTGACTGTTCCTTCTATATCTATTCTAATTGATATCACAATGACTTGCACTATCGATTATGCCGATTTCAATATGCTATTATATCTATTATAATAATTTACACATAACAATAAATATCATTTCCTTGAACAAGTATGAGAAACGCTTCTAACCGCGGATTTTAATGTCCAGTAGCACCCTTCCCAAGGGACGAATGTTCAAACTTATCGGTCTGACACTCTCAGGCAAGCCGCTGCCAAATCTAGCCTAGACACCTCATTACTACGGCTAGGACAACAGCATATTCTTTTCATTGTTTTGACTCTTGAGTATGTATAAAAAGTATGCATGCCAAGCATGAGTGTGACCTGTCGGACATTAGAAAAACGAAAGAAAGATACAAGTGTACGACATCAGTGTGATTACTAGGGCTAGGACAACAGCATATTCTTTTCATTGTTTTCACTCTCGAGTGTGTATCTGTTGATATCTTATATGCTTTTATATAGAGTGATGTGGTTCTCGGTTAATTAACTGTGTCTAACTATGTCGGATATATACTCGAGAGTCAAAAATGTAAAGAATATTCTGTTGTCATAGTCTTACTCGTCACATTTGCCAGTATACTATATATCAGCCGTTGTTTGTTTGTAGAAACACATTAACACTGGACGGTTTCTCTGCGGGGTATAATATTATGCTAAACATACTTTTCATAAACCTCCATCACGAGTAATCACTGTTTGTTTATTCCATTTATCGAAATACTAAACTGATTACGAATCTATTTCCTTAATCCTTCCACCTGAATGGATTTGACCATAATACCTGATGACTCATTAGTTAAACAAGATAGATAAAATAGCAACTTGTGTTCGATTCAGTATATACACTAGATAGTGAACAATACATATCGTCGCTGTTTACTTGCCTCCTTGCGATGGCAGAGTCAGATACAATGTTAGTTTTTAATGCAGAAAACATCCAGCTACCATTAGGGGGACATTTAATTGTGTAAAAACAAACAATTGTGTCATTTGAAATAAATTCCCCCTCACTAACTGAAGACATAACATGTTTAGCTTTAGAAATGATCTATAATTTGCTTTTAGTCAAAAAGACAAGGAAACTTTAAAGGTATTTAATTTCCTTCACACCACTAATTATCGAACACGTATACTCCAATGATAAGGAGTATCGAAATGAATTTAAAAATTCAAGGATACACGGAGATTTTACACTATTTTTTATTTGTTATTAAATAAACTGAAAAATTAAAAAAAATAAACATACAGAAAGAAATCATATGGAATAAAAAAAAAGTTATAAATCGAACTTCTTCATTTTCTGTTTCATAAAATAGCAAATGGCCAAAACGTGGTGAGACGACAACAATTATGGAAGGCAGTAATTGCTGAGGATGCAATTAGGAGATTTGGAGTTCTTATCCCGTCGCTGTTAAAACCTGACGAAGACCAGAGGAATAGTTGACCGAAACGTCGTGAAACACCAACTAAAAAAAAGATGAGAAAAATAGTCTGCAATAAATAAATTATTAAATAAGCAATAAGTTAAGCATATTTCCAAATTTTAAAACATAATATTTAAATCTCATCTGTCTGTTTAAATGTATGTATGTATGTAAGCCTAAAACCTTTGATAGAGGCGACGAATTCTCACGATATTGATATCATTTTGAAGCTCGACCCTTCGGACGACAAATATCGAAAAATTGGCAAGAAACATTAATTCCTTCACCCTCAACTGTGCACTTTTCTATAAGGAGGAGTCGCCTTTTTTTGCCGATATTTTCGAAAGTCATCATCTCTTTTCGGTTGACCAGCCTTAATTCGCCACTTCTTGTTTGGCGATGGACGAAACGGTAAAGACATCACGTTTTTTTCATCTTTGCGATACGGGTTCGAGCTTGCCTGCCTACAACAACTTTATTTTGCCCAACACACACTTCCAAACACCCGAGAAACGCCAGGTATCAAGTCTAGTTTTATAAATAACTAGAAGAAGTATTGATTTCAAAAGACATAACAGTTTGACACTAATTTTTTATCCTGTTACTAAAACTAAAATTAAGATATAATAATAATAATAATAATAATAATAATAATAATAATAATAATGATGATCGTTATTATTATTATGATTATGTTGTCAAGAATGTTTCTTCCAATTTTAATTAAAACCCATACTTGATTTTAATTCAAGTAAATGCCTAAAATTTAAGGCTTACGCATAAAAAATCTTATGAAGATATTTAAATTCAGCAAATCTGCTTGATTTATATCTTGTAAATCTCGATCACATTTAATATAATGTAAACTATTTTAATTTTCTAAGGCTTCATTATTGTATTGTGCACTATAAAATCTTTAAAAATCTGTAAATAAACTGAGAGTTAGAGAATATTTATTAATTGATATTTTATATCTATTTTTATAATTTTACTGACCTTGAAGCTATCTGAATTTACAAAAGTTTTTCCACGCGTTTTTTCTCGCATGTGCATAACGAACATATAAGCTTCATTAATCATCCTTTAACCGAGCAGTTATGTTGCAAAAATTAATAATGATTAGGATTGTCCTTTATGCATAGAAATGTGTGCACATGTACACATACCAAACCTTATATTAACAGACATAAGGTGATTCGTTCGACAGATACCAAATCAACAAACCTTCAACAAACCTTCTGATAAAGATGATGGTAATACTGATTCTGTGACATATACAAGAAAAGGAAACTTACAACGTACAGGTTTGAAACAAGTAGGAGAGTTAATACTACGAGGGGCGTACAATAAGTAATGCCCCTGACCCACTTCTAGTTGTTTGATCTAGCTGAAATTTTGCATGTGCAATAATTTATATCTCTACGTGTTATATGGCAAAGTACAGCTCTGAACTAATTGTGGTTTCTGTTTTACAGGTGTTTGAACTGTGTCAGGTGTGAAATGGAGCCTGTTGAATGTCGAGCAGTGATCCGCTTTTTGAATTTGAAAGGACGCACACCACAGGAGACTTTTGATGAAATGAAAGAAACTTATGGTGATAATGCCCCATCATATGACGTTGTAAAACGCTGGCATCGTGAATTCAAACATGGCCGGAAGTCTGTGGAAACAGCTCCCAGACCTGGTCGCCCCCCCTTCTGCCATTGATGAGGCATCTGTCCGTCAAGTTGAGGCTGCCATTTTGGAAGATCGGCGCATTACTATTCGCCAAATAGTCCAAGATGTCAAGATTAGTACAAGGTCTGTGGAAACTATCATTCATGGCCATTTGCATATGCATAAGGTATCTGCCAGATGGATTCCCAGGTTGCTCACACCATTCCAGAAGCGAGAACGCATCGAATGCTCGAGGTGAATTTGGAGATGTGTCAAGAAGATGAGTCAAAGTTTTTCAAAAGACTGATTACACAGTATGAAACTTGAGTCCATCACTATGATCCAGAGACCTAATCCCAGTCAATGCAGTGGAAGCACTTGGACTCACCACCTCCAAAGAAGGCAAGGGTGCAGCCCTTCGCTGGCAAGGTCATGCTCACAGTTTTCTGGGACCAGGTCGGAGTAGTGATGACAGCTTTCCTGGCAAAGGGTACCACAATTACAGGAGCCTATTATGCTTCACTTTTGAGGAAATTAAGGGAAGTTATCAAAATCAAGAGGCGGAGCCAGATCAGCAAAGGTATCCTCCTCCTGCAGGACAACGTTCCGGTCCACAACTCGCACGTCGCCAGATCAGAAGCACGGACATGTGGTCATGAAATCCTTCCCTATCCTCACTACTTTTCTGACTTTGCACCCTCGACTTTTACCTCTTCCCAGCTATGAAGTTGTTTTTGAAAGGAAAGCGTTTCCCAGATGATGCAGCCTTGATTTCTGAAGTCACATCTTGGTTGGAGGACCAACCTAGGGTGTCCTACAAAAACGGTCTCCAGAGCTGCATCAAACGATGGGAGAAATGCATAACTCTGGGTGGTTCCTATGTAGAGAAATACTAATAACTGCTCTTCAAGTGGGTCAGGGGCATTACTTATTGCGCACCCGTCGTAATTAGACATTCTATCTCGATCATTCTTTGTCGCGCAGTACAGAACATTTAACCCCTCCTAGTTTTATTGTGTTAAATTATATTTAGTAAATAGGATTTACTTTAGAACTTTACGCTATTACGTTTGTTATTTGATTATGTCGCCTACAAATAGTGAATTAATTAACTAATATGTAAATCTTAAGAACCATACATGCATGCATAGTGTACACGATAAACAGTGATACAGTCCAATTCTATTGAGAGCAAACTATTTAGTTTCTTAAAAGATATTTGATAGCTTATTTATTTATTTATCGGTTTTTCAGTTTAATAAAAAAAAATACTAATTCTTGCTTAGTTTTCAAATCTCCAAACAGTTTTTCCGTATGCCCGATAGTGAATTCTAATTGACTGTGTCTCATATTTCTTTTAAATAACTAAGTATTGATGGGGTAAACTGGTGCAAACCCAGTCTGTTTTTTAACAACAATGTCCATCAGTATACCTTCAAATTAATCGTTAGTTGAATTAATCCCTTTTTTAAATTATTTTCAGTCATCCTAATCTTCAATGTTTTCATTTTTTTTCAAGATTATAGAAAAAATTTCTTACGATAATATTTAAACTTTCATGCGCGGAAGAGAAATATTAAAATATTACATTTAAAAGTTATTTAATTATTGGAATTCTTTGAGATGAATACTTTGCATATTTATTAATTTATTTATTTGCGGACTGTTATCCTCATTTTCATAGTTGTTGTTTCATGACGTTAGCCACTTGACGAAGGCCAGAGGAATAGTTGGTCGAAACGTCGTGAAACAACAACTATAAAGATAAAGATAACAGTCTGCAAATAAATAAATAAATTTAAAAGCTACAACTATTACTATCAACATAATATGAAATATTACTATCAACATAATATGAAATATTGCTATCAACATAATATGAAATAATTTTTACAATTGTATTTTTGGTGGAAATATTGTTTAAACAATACTTAATCCAATGCTAGTATTATTATATGACTGTCACTGCGCAGGGACTTGATAGTATATACTTTTTCCTTTGAGAGGTTCGGTTTTGGAGGCTTTGAATTCTCAAGTGCTTGTCTCACTTTCCACCATACTTCGTCTCCTTGTGCTTTGAGTTTATTCAATGTTGCCTCCTCTATTGGAGCTATCATATCTAAGTATGGAACCTGCTTGATGGTTATTGCGAAGTTGAAACCTTTGTTCAGCATTGATTCCTCAAAGGGAGTTACCTGATGTTTAATTTTCTTGACAATGGCTCTTATTGGTGAATGGTGAACCTGGAATCTTACGTCTTTAGCTTTTAGATTTTACAATTTCTTTATTTGGCGAGATTTAACCTCTTTAAATTGTTCCATATCGGATATGTGCAGGTATTCTTGAATGCGGATTTTGTCATTAATCTGAGTAATACTCTTCAAGAAGGAAGCGAGGTCGTTTGAAATTTCGGTTTATAATCAGTGCTTCTGCTACCGGGTGCTGTGGATTCTGTCTTAGACAAGCATTTTTGTATTGTTGATACACCTTCCAAGAAATATGCTCCGACAAACGTACTGTCTTTGTAATCCTAAGCAAAATACTTCTGATGTAATCTGATTTATAACAAAACCTATCCACTTCCAAGTATACAGCTATAGATGACGGATTATTTACTTCTCCCATAGCTTCTTTCATTTGACTGCTTACCTTTGGTATTCACTACCTGCTCACTCTTTCTGTGACCATAAAAATCTGCAGAATGTTCGATGTAATGTGACAAGATAGTTTACTGCTTTAATCCCAACCTTCGTTCGTCTCCATAAATTTTTCATCTATTACACTATTCCTTACACTTTCAACGACAATGTACTGTTCTTAGGGTGAGCAAAAATAGAGATTTTTTTCATTATTTAATTTATTATTGAATTCATTTGGAATTATTTTGAGATGAGTAATTTGTATAATTTATTTAATTTAATTACTAGCATTTCAACCCGGCGTTGCCCGGGTGTTTGGAGGTGTATGTTGAGCAAAAAGTAAAAAAAAGGTCGATTTTTAAAAACTTTGATCCCTATTATAACCCCTTAACATTTATTGTTTGGGGCTCAAATCAAGTTATTAAGTTAGATCCATGTCCAAGGTACCTATATCTTAAATTTCAAGTGTTTAGACCCAAAATTGTCGGAGGAGTTTGGTAGAGTACTCAAAGATCAAATGGTTGAACTATGACCCCTTACCAGCCAAATTCCTGGCCGAAAACGAATTACAAAGATTTTCCCACATCTCAGTACCCTGTATATCAAATTTCGAGTCTGTAGACCTGAAATTGACAGAGTTATTGCGTTGAAAAATGTACACACACAGACACACACACACAGACGTTCACTTTTATATATAGATATAGATAGATTTGGACTATTATCCTCATTTTCTAGTTGTCATTTTCACAACGTTTCGGTCAATTATTCCTCTGACCTTCGTCAGATTAACTGCGACTGGATAGGAATGTCGAATCCTCCAACTACATCTACAGCAATTACTGCATTCAATAGGTGTTGTCATCTCACCGCGATTTGGCCAACTAATCCTCTGATCATCTTCGGGTGGGATTGAAACTGCTATCTCCAGACAATGCTCAACTGGAATCGTAGATATTCCGCATCCTATCCACTAGACGAAGGCCAGAGGAATAATTGGCCGAAACGTCGCGAAGACAACAACTAAAAGATAAGGATAATAGTGCACATAATTAAAATAAAATAAATTAGAGACGGGTTTGTTAATGATACATTTGTTAAAAATGGATTAAAAAAGCCACTAATCCATTTTTTCATGAAACGAACGAGAAATATATACACAGGCGAAAAAAGTAAGTCCGCACATGTAATTTTTTCAACAATTGCAAATTTAAGCTAAATTTAATGTAACTGTTTAAACAAAATATACTTCATTTGATTGGCCTTTTATTCTTCTATAATTTTACCTGTAAATATTTGACTTTTAATTGAACTAGTGTTCACGTCAATTAAAAAAAATAATTTCAAATTGAGGAGGCAAAACGAAAGTCCGCAGAATGGAAAATTGTTATTTAAATGTAACTTTACGACATTAATGCAATACAAATACAACAGGAACACAATGAACTAGTTAATATTTAGTAGCATAGCCCTTCTGAAATTTGAAAGCCTGCAATCTGTTGGGAATTCCTTGAATTAGACTGCAGCAATACTGCGGGGAAAGGGCATCCTACTTTTCTTTAATTTTTGTCCAAAGTTTTTTCCAAATTTGAAATTTTATCATTGAGTAGCTGTTGCTTGATGTAATGCCATACGTTTTTGATAGGATTGAGGTCTGGAGACACGGATTATCATGCTCTTCCAGGAACCTCTTAACATTGCCAGCAGGGAGCATTATCCTGCAGAAAGATGGGATTATCATCCAAATTCCGACCAAAGTAGGGTAGGAAATGCTCAGTCAACATATTAATGTACTTGGTCGAATTAATTCAACCTTGCAAGCGAACTATAGGCCCTAGACCATTGGTACTAAAAATGCTCCACACCAAAATTGAACCTCTACCATCTTTCAGCGTTGAAACTGAGCACCTAGGATTAAATTCTTCGCCTTTCCTCATCCGGACGTATTGCTTACCATCACTGCCTAGCCTATTGGACTTGCTTTCGTCGCTAAAAAGCACTTTTAGCCAATATGAAGAGTCATGATCTACATTGCAACTGACGAAGTCCAGACGGCGCTTTCTTGTCTTTACAAAAATCATTGGCTTGCATTTTGCAACGTATCCTCGCAAAATAAAATTCCTTTAATCTGTACTTGACAGTAGAAAGAGAGCATTTTTTAACAATATTGTACTGTTGTTGGATCTGTTTCTTAGGCTACGGATCGTGATAGCATTGTCTTCACTGTTAGAAGTAAATCTAGTACGACCAGATTTGGGGGCATCACGAACACTGCCGGTATTTTAGTTATTTTGCACAGTCTTTCGTACCGTTTTCTTATTACATATCAATCTGGGGCCGATTTCTCAATTGGATAAACCAGAAAGGTAGAGATTAATGCGCTCCTGACGATCACTAAGAGAAAGTCGTTGCATATGGACTAAATGTTACGTTGTATAACCTAAAACAATAACAATTACGATTAGAGATGCTTTGTTGCCTGTTGGTGGATATCTTTAACTGATAATTTAAGCTGGTTTTAAGCGAATTTGTTGCTGAAGACTTTTTTTTGCCGCCTCAATTTGAAGTAATTTTTTTAAATTGACGTGGACACTAGAATATTTCAATTAAAAGAGTCACATCTGAACAGGTAAAATTATAAAGAAATAAAAGGCGAATCAAATAAGATATAGGTTGTTTAAACAGTTACATTAAATTTAGCTTAAATTTGCCTTTTTGGAAAAAAATTACAAGTGCGGACTTTCTTTTTGCCGGCACTGTATATAATTTTAATTTAAAAATTGTTGAATAAAGTTTAGAACATTGGTGAATAGATGATGTTGCATATGTTTTCCTTTAATTATTATTAGGATAAACTAGATTGTATTTTATGGAAACGTAATCCATATACTTATATGTAAGTGAGAGTGTTTCTTTTTTTTTTTTTAAATAGATGGCTTTGTATAGTACGAAATTTGAGCTATTCAATTCAATATTTCTTTCTTTAACCTTGGTTGGAAACCACGTTGCGTTTACATGTTTTAGGAGAATAATTGATCACGGAACAATTTATGGGCCTCTTTGTCAACAGGAAACCGAAATCAGGTCATCTGAATCACATAGGATGCTGCTGTTTGATTGATGGCTTAGTTCAAAATTAACGATGATAGTGTGCCTTTATGCTACACCCAGATTAGATTGGAGAGAAGTCTGTCGTGATTTTCTCCACAATGCAAATTAATACAACTGACAATTTGATTAACTTGCTACTGAAATATGATTCAATATATAACATGCATTATTGCACCTGCTAAACTTGCCGGGAAAACACTTTCACGGCTTAATGTTGATCGCTTTTGACTGTTAATAAAAATCCCGTCGAGTTGACTGAAGCATGGGTGACTTTGAACTTTTAATAGTCTAACAGAACACTTACAGGATTTACATATTATTTATTAAAATATATCGAAACTTTCAAAATTCTAAGTTAGAAATAGTAATAGTAATATATTTCCATACATATTTAGTTTATAAATTAACTAGCATGCTATTTTACTTTGTCCAGATTTTGTATATCTATATAATTATAAAACTCCAATGACCTTGTAACGATATATGTAACCCACTTCGCACTGAAATATTAACGTTATTATTTCGAAATTATTATTTAACATGGGAAGAGTGGGGGTTAAAATAACTTAAACGTAATACAGGAATGAACGATGTAAAAAAAGCAAATATATCAAAATTTGAATTTAACTATAATAAGTATTATGACATCTGTTCAGTGCACATTTACCTATAAGTATGGCCAACCACTTATAATTCAGTAACTTTTTTTTTTTCAAAAATAATAAGTATAATAAACAGAACGACTCATAGAAATCTATCTGTATTCTTTTTTCATTTTAATATACTTTCATAGAAATGTTTCTGTTATGTCAAAAAAACTATATTCTTTACGTCACAAGTGTCACGCTCATACATGAATTCCATAGCTAATATAACATACTGGCCCAACGGGTCACGGGTAGTCTAGTATTATTATAGAGTCGTGACTGCAAATGTAAAAAAGTAGTTGCGTGCCATCAGCTAGAATCGATTTAGTAGCATTCAAAACTGGTGACACTATCACTGAAGCAACGTGACACGCTTATTAACTGATTAAAAATTAAAGATTAAAAATAAACTAAGATAAATGTACAAAATGCATAAAGTTTTTTCAAACTTTTACCCATTTTTGACCACTTAAAAACTATTTTAGCCGGCTAACGACACGGTCCGTAAAAAATCCAACATTTGAAGTCCCTCTGCGACTTTTAGTTTCAGAGGAGATAGAGCTTGGAAATATGGAGACAGACATACATCTTTTTATATATAAGATTTCAATATTTTTATGCCACTCACATATTTAATTAATGTAACAAAAATGCATTCTAATCTATTTTCGTTTTTTAAGCATTAATAAGACATTTTTTATAATTTACTTAATAAATTTATATTGTGAATGATTATTTTTAACAATAGCCAATGTAGCGTTAAAAGAGAATTACGGAAACTATGGAGATACATCGTATAGAGATAATCAGTTAAACTATATAAATAAAAGTTTTAACTAATAAAAACTTATAAACTAAGCCTTAGTATAATTAAAAAAAAATTATTGTGATTTCGCCATAAACAAAGTACAACGTCATTTGTACGTAAGGGGGTACTATTTAGCACCAAATATACAGAGATAGTATGTAGGGAGTTGAGTAGCGAGATGTCTGTTCACATTATTGTCAAACTTCTGTATGTCAGTACAGTAAGCAAAACAACGTATCCAGGAGGGTTGCTCAATCTAGCAGTTCTAGGAAAGATATTAGAGTCGAATGCTTTCCAGCATCTGAGTATCACTACAGTCTTGTCATGTAAGTTGGGCGTATATACATCGATAGGGTACAAGTGCCTTGAGTTTATCAGAGAGCACGCTAGTAAAATACTTGTTATATTGGCACAGCGATGCATAATTTAAGCGATAAGACAATAGTTTGAGTTTGAGTATTTGACTGGAGAATCTTTTTGAGATAATGTCTAATAGCGAGGGTTTAGTGGCAGATGCACCGGTTCAGATGTAGCAGCATATAAATATAGAACTACTAGCTTAGCCTCTCTTATCTGATCCAGAGCGTTGTAATTATAAATTACATATAATTAGTAAATTACATTTATGATATCTGCAGTAGAATTGGCTTGCCTAAATCGACGTGTTAGTTAGAAATAAGTTTGGTATCTAAGAGGTGTTAGACAAGTGTTTGATTAATTAAGGACTCACAGATTTTAGATAAGTGAAATTGGCTAAAATGGCGATAACTGAGTTGTTTAGATCTGTCGCCAAAATTTTGGGAAACTATTGTAACCCCTCACTCGAGAGAAGGTGGTTAAGGACTTTTAGTTCTCTAGAATTCTCGGCTCGTGTCATCTAGTCTCCTCTGAGGTTGTTACATGAAATCTGGTATGCTGAAAGCGAATATCGAAGCGGCAGGCAGGAAGAAAGACAAACAATTGTAGTCTATCTACAGAAGCTTAATTTTCACAAAATTATGTACAAAAATGTTTTTACAATTCTCATTCAATTCGTAGTAAGTTTTTCCAAAGTCTCAAATCTCTTCACAGACAGCAACAGACGGTTGGATGAGGTAGCTGGAGGGGGTCCCTCTCCAGGGAGAGGCGGGTTTATACGACCTGTTCTCCCCGAATTCAACAGGCAATCTGTTTATTTTTAGAGCGTATCGACCCGATGTGTGTGGGGTGGAAGTCTCCCCAGTCAATCAAATCACGCTAAGCCCCAACGATCTGAGACCCCATTCAAGACTAAAAATCCCATAACCTCGAGGTCATCAACCATCACTCAGCCAGTACAATATGTTCGTCTAACATCCTCGCATTTCCTGTTGTTGAGTTTTTCCCAAATAACAAAATATCTCAGGTCTTCCAACTAAAAAAACAACAACAAAAAGCAAAACAAATATATCCATTTTGGCAGTGAATTAAAATATATCTATATTTATCTCCTCTATCTTAAATCCTTGGGTTATCTGGCGTCACTCGGGAATACAAAGCTACCTCAGCGTAGTTCTAACGCTCCTCAATGGGGAATTACTTTACACTATCAGGTGGACAAGGAAGTTCCTACAGTTTTTACTTTTAAATTTACATTAACATATCTCGGCTCAATATTTTTTTAATCTAAATAAGCACCATCAGAATCAACACACTTTTGTCAACACAAAACAAGTGTATTTATGGCAGTAACGTAAAAATCTTGCGTTCTGCTGGAGATGAAGTGGCTGAAGGCATTTTTGATATTGCTTAAGTTTTTGAAGCATTTTTTCCGCAAATGCTTGAAAAAGTGGTATTCTGTGCATAGGAAATCTGGAGAGTATAATGGATACGGCAGTTCCGTAGTCCAATTCGTTCAACATTCGTTTTGCAGGGTTGGTTTAGCACCGTGCGATTAGGCATTGTCGTGAAAAAAATAGGTCTTTCTATTAATTAATGCTGTGTGTTGTTCTCGAAGTTTCTAATGCATTTAATCTATTTGTTGACAGTACTTCTTCTCCATAATGATTTCACCTGCATTCAAAATACTGAAAGGGATTGGACCTGTCGCAGACCACGATCTTCTTTTGGTGCAACTCTGGCCTCGGAGAGAATCGTGGAGCTTCGTCAGCGTCTAACCACTGAGCTGAGTGTCGGCAGTAATCGTAAAGAAACCATTTTAAATCGTCACAATCCAGTTGAAAAACAGGTCGTTTGTTTTTGCATGAAAGAAGGGGAGATGATACTTTATGACGGCGTTTCTTTTGGTTGTCATTCAATTCGTGAAGCATCCGTGTATCAAGTTTTTGCATGATTCCGATTATTCTCAAGCAGTTGGAAATCATCGTTACTTTATGTCTAATTCAGAAGCAAGTTCTCGAACAGTTGTGCATGAATAGGCTTCGACTAGGACGTTGTCACTGATCGTTGTCAACATCTGATGACCGACCACTACGCTCATCATCTTCAAAATTCTCGGCGCCGCCATAAATCTTTTTAAACCATCGAGGTGCGGTGCGTTCAGTAGTGGTACTTGGGCCAAACGCTTCGTTTGTATCGCGGGCTGTTTCAGAAGCTTTTTGGCCTAGCTTGAATGGAAATAAGAAAATTACGCGAGTTTGCTTTTTTCCATCTTGTATTCAACGTTCGTAAAAGAAGACATACTTGTTTAAAAAAACGAATGTAATTTAAACGAGTCGATAGAGCGAAGAAAGGCTTTTTAAATTATATAAAGATATTATAACGAAAAATATTTGAAAATACATCATTTGAAATCAAAATTAAAAATTCTGCTAAAATGTTCTTCTCATCGTAATAGTACCGCAGACATATTGAAATACCTTGTCGTTTTTATCAGTAGCTCTTTAAATTAGAGATCGAGAGTTTAGACGGATGTCTACCAATATCGCAACGTGATCAGCATTCTCGTGTTGCTGTTGGCATTTGTTACACAGTCTTCGGGAACTGTGGTTTAAAATAGGTCTAAAAGTGAGGCTTGCTGATCCTGACTATTGGGAGATGGGCCGGGGACGTTACAGTCTTTGACAGGGAGTGAGATATAGAAAAGCTGTGTGATACTACCAGCAACGGCTGTGTAACTAGATAAATCAAACTAAGTACTGTGGAGAACAATAAAGTCATCAAATACATGCACTTGGGCGCTAATATCTACGAAAATTGCTGCATACATGCTGTTAGAGACATGGCTGATTATAGTACAGTCTTGAGTTGAGAGAACAACAGAGAAACATGTGAGTAACTAACACTATGCCGCAAGTTTAGTCTAAAACATATGGAAGTATAATCGTCTGATTATAGTTTAGATTCTCTAGTCAAGGAACCGGTGTAACTAATATAAGCTCCAAGTCCTTGCATCTGTTTGTCCAAGTCCTGACGTCAAAGTGGGAAATAGCCAGATATGTTAAAGTGGTTAGAAGGAACGGAGGAGCGTAGTATCCTAAACGATATTAGTTTTACATAAGGTCATCAGCGTAAGTTATTCTGTTATGATTGAACTCTAAAGAGTTGTAGTGAAGTAGAGAAAAAAAAAAGAAATTAAAATATATATATAAGACACAGCTGTTCCTTCCAAAAGGTTGAGCTCTTCAACGTCCAAAAATAATTCACCGTCACAAAAAGAATTCACCGTCACTTCTCCCAACCGTCGTTTCACTCTCTGCGCTCTTCGCCTGCTTTAAAAAAAGCAAAGTACCGTTTATATGCTGCCCATTTCTCCACTTATGCAAATTGACTATCAACCAGAGCCATCTAGTTTTCCATTTCTCCAAACAGCCAATTTGCAAAGGGGGACAACTCAAACCACAAGAGTATTAAGAGTGTTGGAAATTAACCTGTCAGCAATTACTTGAAATAAAGCGGTGTCTTTCATTCGCTATCAGCGTGTTCCAATGATAAACAATGACTCGTTAAGTAATGAGCGTAAAACTAATCAACCTAATTGATTGATACACACCAATACTCACGGACATTTTATATTGGTATCCATTTTCCTTACAAGGGGTGTATGCAAGTTTGATATTAATTCAGAACATATTTGCTCTCAGTAATTAAAAAGATAAACCTTCATACTTTAATATACAATAAGGAAAGGGAAAAGCAATAAATAAAGTATGACAGCATTGAATAAGGATAAGAAAATAAATTGCCATTAATAATAATTGGGCACACACACATTATATATATATATATACACATATATATATATCAGCTTTTGTAAAAAAGATTCTACTTAGCATCCACTTAGCTTATCACTTACATCTGCTCATCAATTCCCAGTCGTATATGTACACACGTCTATAAGCGTAAGTGCGCGTATCCTGTGTATGTATGGGTACTTGAATAAGCATATGTGGTAGTGCGCGAGTGTATATGCATGTATGTTCACATATGCGAGTATATTCGTGGGATGCCTGGGTGTCCAATTCAAAGTTTTATGAAAGAATTATTTTTGAATAGAGGCCACACAAGTTGCTGATCATTCCAAGCCAAAAATACTGGAAGGGTCATATTAAAATAGATGTTTACCTTAATGGCTATACCCGTGCTTCTCCTGTTACTAACTCTGCCCCTACACTCACATTTTCTATTATTCACACTGAGAAAGATCGAAGAATTGGTTGAAAATTATGTGCTATTTTTCATATTGATTTTTTATTCCTATGTATATATATATATATATATATATATATATATATATATATATGTATATATATATATCCCAAACCTCTGGCCTTTATAGAGGCAAGACAAAAGCTTGCTGCTATGGTTTCAAATGATTTTAAATAATAGCAAGGAGAGACTTGATTCCAAATATTTCTCATATGTTATGTCTCCTCTTTCGGAAATATGGTACAATATAAATATCTCCAGTACCAAATAATCCTTCTCGTACACTGTGAAATTTACTTTTTGTATGAAATCCAAAGAGGGGAGATATAACGTATATCAAGTACATGTCACGTCTTGCTGTTATTTCAGATAATTTGAAGCCATAACAACAAGTTTTTGTCTCCCCTCCAAGCCAGAGGTTTTTGGAAATATCAGATATTTTGTAATTCATATGCAAAACTAGGAAAACAAATACCTATGATTGAAACATTTTATCGCCGTAAAACTGTGCCAGAACAGGCTTTGGATGTTGGATGTTCTCTTTAATGTGTGACCGTAAGGAAAAATGTCACATAGCTTACTACACAATTCAGGTCATTACCTTTCCACCGTGCCATCATTTGTTAAATTCTGCTCGATAGTCATTGAGATTTAGAACTTATGAAATTGCGAAAAGCCAAAAAAGCTATCTATCTATCTATCTATCTATCTATCTATATCTATACTCATACCTAAATTAAATATTGAAATGCTCATATCTATGGTTATATGGGACGAAACTACATGACAATTGGCAAGCTTTTTGAACATTATAATACTATTGTATGGTTAAAAGTTTGAGAATTGGTTAAAAAAAACTATATTTTCAAACAAATAAAATATTCCCAGATTTGCCTGCATTCGTATATATAGTGTCCTATAAGCAAGCTTCATTTGTTCTGCTTCAGTTGTCTCTCCTGTAGCCTTGCAAGGCCACTAATATATATGGACATATCTATACTAGTAGCCAAATGGAATACTGAAATGCCAATATCCTTGGTTCTATGGGACAAAACAACATGAAATTTTGAAAGATTTGTTAGGATTATAATGCTATACAATGTTTAAAATATTATGACAATTGGTAAAAAACCCTATATTTTCAAACCAATAAAATATACCCAAATTTGCCTATATTTGTATATATAGTGTCCTGCAAGCCAGGTTCAGTTTTACTGCTTCTGTTGTCTTGCCTGGTATTCTCGCCAGGCCACTAATATATAAATATATATACATATTATACATATTTTATATATTATTTTATTAAATAATAATTTTTAAAGTGGTACGAGCAAATAAAAATGTAAACATATAAAAATAATACGAATTGATTTGTGGAGAAAAGGGCAGATGAAACGGGCAAGAAACATATTTTTAAAAGACATGAGTTGGATAGTCCTAATTTATCTGGAGGAAAAAACAGATCCAGTGCATAAATAATGTTGTTCATGCGTTTTAAGGGAGGTGTGTTTGATCAACACTGCTGGGGAATCATGATTTGATATGTTTTGTTTTTAAATCCCCGAAACAATGTTTTAGGGTAAACAAATGATGATCAATTTAGGAACATTGGGACTATTATTTATTCATGTAAGTAAAACTATTCAGCGACAAAACAATGTTCCAAGATTATATATATATATATATATATATATATATATATATATATATATATATATATATATAAATAATTTATATAATATATATATAATTTATATATAATATATATATAATATATATAATATATAATATATATAATATATATCTAATATATAATATATGTATATATAATATATATATAATTATATATATATATATATATATATATATATATATATATATATATATATATATATATATATAGTAGCATAGGTGCCTGTCGTTACCCAGGTGTTTTGAGATGTGTGTTGAAAAAAATGTTAGTAGGAAGGCAGGCTCGAACCGTACCCGAAGGAGGAATTGAACGGGGGAAAACGTGACATCTTTGCTTTTACGACCACCACCAAACCATAAGTGACGTAGGTTTAAATTAAGGCTAGAAAAATCGAAAAGAGGGAATGAATTTCGAAAATATCGGTGAAAAAAGCGACCCCTCACTGTATAAAAGTGCCCAGTTGAAGGTGAAGAAATAAATGTTTTTAGCACATTTTTCGGTATCTCCCGTCTGAAGGGTCGAGCTACAAAACGATACTGATTTTGTGAAAATCCGCCGCCTCTATCTATAGTTTTAGGCAGACATGCAAACATACATGCATACATTTATATATTGGTAGCTCAAATTTTCGACCAAAACCGATTAGAAACCTTGCCCTATCTCTGAATACCCTTTATATAAAATTTCAAATGTTTAAACCGAAATTGTCTGAGTAATTTGGAAGAGACCGCAGAGGTCAATTTTTCTTTTTCATTGACCCCTATTATAACCCCTTAATATTTATTGTTTTTGGCTCAAATCAAGTTATTAAGTAAGATCCATGTCCAAGGAACCTATATATAAAATTTCATTAAATTGTTTATATCCAAAATTGTCAGAGGAGTTTGGTAGAGTTCTCAAAGATCAAATCGTTGAATTTTGCCCCCTTAACAGCCAAAACCGATCACATATATTTTCCCAAATCTCCATATCCTGTATATCAAATTTCGAGTCTGTAGATTGAAAATTGACATAGTTATTGTGTAGGGAAATGTACACAGACAGACACTTTAATTAGTTAAGAGGATGGCTCATTCATAACTTGTTCACGTTGGCCTTCAATACGACCATATTGTAGCCAGTTGGAATACAGGAAAACGGAAGGGTTTTTCAGGCGTGCAGTTCTAAGAAAGAAACTTTTAACATAGAATCTACGTTTAGAGTAAGGCACACATAAAGAGTGGGGAAATTATTGATCGTGGTTTCAGATAAATGAGTGTTTTTCGTGAAAGTCAGGAAAGGGTGTCCTAAGATTGGAGCTCAGACGAGTAATTGCCATGAGAATAACGTTAAAGCAGCACCAAGCTCGCACCATCTCTTCTGTGGGAAAGAGTTTGCAGAGAAGGGAGAAGGTCACAAAGTCTATTTTGAACTCTTTTAAGGAAGGATAATATCTTCTAGCAGCTCCTGCCCAAATATGGCAAAAGTACTCCATTTTTGGACGTACTTGGCTCTTATAAGGTATAGAATTGCACCAGCATTGATATATTTATTGGATCGGTAGAATGATTCACCATTTTCCAGCAGCCTTGACGACAGATTTGATGTACGCATTCTATCTCAGATCAAGAGAAAAGTTCAGATGCAGAAGCTTGTCAAAATATGGAGTTTACCCAGGAAGAGAGCCAATCATTGCAATTGATACAAGACAAGGATCAGAAAATTGATGATGTAAAGATAGAAGCTTGGTTTTAAATGCATTAAAATTAACCATCCACCTCTTTTCCCATTGCACCACGTGTTCAAGATCAGAAGAGAGAGAATCAGAGACACTTTGGTCATTTACGGCATTTGAAGTGTTGTCATAGATGGTAGTATAGTCAGCATAAATGTCTACGAATGATCTTAGGATGTTATTTGAGATATCATTGATGTAGATGAAGGATAAGAGCTGGACCCAGGATGGACTCCTGAGATACTCCAGCATTAATACTGTGAGCTTCTGATTTCTGTTCATCAACCACTACTCTTATGAACCTATCAGAGAGAAATGATAATAACTGTGAAGACGTTTCCAGCTATAACGTAGCTGGAGATTTTGTGAAGTAGGCCTTTATACCATACTCTATCAAAAGCCTTTGATATGTTAAGAGCAATTGCCCTAGAAAGGTAGTCATCGTCGAGAGATTCACTAATCCTACGAGATATAAATTACCACATCGACAGTACGAAAACCATATTTTATGTCACTGTGGATGTTATTTTTTCTGAGGTGGTTGACTACTCCTCTATTGAACACAGATTCCAGAAACTTACTCATAATGTCACAACTCTAAATGCTACTGTTAAAATTTATTAATGGAAATAATGTTATCAATTTGCGGCTTTTGACTCGATTGCTATTTTTTTCCCTTAAAGTAAACGCAGGCTCCAATTTTGAATTAATTTTGAATGTGTGTAGCTAAGCCTAGCAATATTCGAATTCGAAACCTGGATCAAGTGACAGACGTCCTGTGTTATTTCAACTATGCAAACTAAATTGTCATTTGCCCATGGGAGATGTTATATCGTAGCAACTTTACAATACTAATTATATCTCTCTATATATATACTTTACTACTAAATAAACTAATACGGTTACTAAATACTAGAAGCGAAACATGCTCATGACTGTGTAGCAACACATTTCTGCGTATGTAAAGACAAATTGAAAGTGCAACTTGCTCTACCCCGGCACTCTTGTATTAACCTCGCTATATTTTATTTGTTACCTTACCTTTGAAAAATAGCAATCTCAAATTATATATATATATATATATATATATATATATATATATATATATATATATATATATATGCACACTCACACACGTATATATATAAGCTAATAAATATGTGTACTACTTTTCGAGATATACTCACTTTAAGTAATTTGTTAAATAACACTAGTAATTATATTAACCTATATTAGTACAAATATAAAGTCAATGCTTATTTATATTTATATTTATGTTTATAACGTCTTCAATTGTCTTACAAATAGACATATACAAAATCTATTTCATATTAAAGAGAAAAATTCATATTTATATTTTATAGACACCATAGTTTGTCTATTTGAATATATAGAACTGTGAACACAGTAGGTTTTTAGATTAACTTCTATAAACAAAAGGAACAATAACTAAATGCCAGTTCTATGTAAATTGATACATTTATTTAGAGGAAGAACTGTTTTCCTCGTGTATTGTAGATTATAACTTGTACATGAAAACCAGTAAATTAAATATTGTGACCTATATGAGAAACTTTCCGTCGTATGATTAAGAGCTGACTAAAATTTGTTCGTGACATTTAATTAATATACTTTAGATATTACTATAATATCAAACGTTTTACATCATGATGCTCCACAGGGAGCAACATTAACATTATTTTCGGTCGAACAAGTTCCATTTGCCATTTGGAAAGAAGTTCCTACGTCTATGTTACCAATGATAACGGCTTTACTATCTCGATATCTGTTCGATCTCCTGTAACATCGCACGAGTTCTGAAATCTATTCTCTCTTTCTCCCTAGGTTTCTCTCTCCTTCTCTCTCTATGAATCCTCTCTCTCTCTCTATCTCTCTCTCTCTCTCTCTCTCTATATATATATATATTGTTAGATAATTTTATTCTGAAGTATATATATATATATATATATATATATATATATATATATATGCTTCAGAAAAAAATTATGTAACAATCAACTGGTATGGAAACCTATGATTATAGGTCTTACAAAATATTATTGCCAATAATATTCTATAAGTACTATCCCACCTAAATAAAAATTGCTCGATATACAAGATAGAGCAAATAAATCAAATTTTAGTCATTCAATACAATTAAAAAATTATGACGTGAAATGGTTAAATTTCAAATCCAAAGATTTTTATTATTATATGTAAGACAAAAAATACATTTCAACTATTATAACTCCTTATCCTATAGAATTTCGATATCTACCATCTCTTCAGAGGAGAAAATATTAGCAAGTAATTATAATGGTTTACACCTTATTTGCTAAAGTCAGTGAGAAATGGAAAATCACAGTTTTTTTAAAAAGTATTTGAATATCAGAGAGTATGGGAAGTTAATGAAAAGGATATAGAAATTCACATCCAAATTACATGGTAAAATCCGAAGTGAATGTCTTTGATAGCAGTGATGTAATGTGATCCAATCTGTACTTTGAGTAATCCACATTACAAAGTAATAGTCCGAAGTAGGTATTTTCCTGGAAATTTTCTTTGTTTATATAATGAGTCCGGTAAATAAATTATTAAATTTATTTATTTGTCTATTTATTTATTTTTTTCATTTTTCACAACAGTTCAGTTTCTCTTCATTTCATTTGCTTAGCCTCTCTACAGAAAGCGGTTTTATTTTATTTGATTCAAAATTTGAAGTTATTTGGAGTTGAATTTGTAGCCCATGTTCTACAAATCTATCTATATATATGTTATACAAATCTATCTATATATCTATAAAAGTGAACCTGTCTCTGTGTGTGTCTGTGTGTCTGCGTGTCTGCGTGTGTACATTTCCCTACGCAATAACTCTGTCAATTATAATTCTACAGACACGAAATTTAATATACAGGGTACTGAAATTTGGGGAAATCTTTGTGATCTGTTTTCGGCCAGAAATTTGGGAGTTAAGGGGTCAAAGTTCGACGATTTGATCTTTGAGAACTCTACCAAACTCCTCCGAAAAATTTTGGGTCTAAACACTTGAAATTTTATATATAGGTTCCTTGCACATGGATCTAACTTAATAACTTGATATGAGCCCAAAACAATAAATGTTTTAATCGGTTTTGGTCGAAAATTTTTAGTTGCCAATATATAAATGTATGTATGCATGTATGTATGTATGTATGTATGTATGTATGTATGTATGCCTGCCTAAAACTTTCGACAGAGGCGACGGATTTTTACAAGATCAGTGTCCCTTTGTAGGTTCGACCTTTCCGACCACAAATATCGAAAAATTGGGAAAAACATTAAAATCTTCACCTTTAACTGGGCATTTTCTACAGAGGGGTCGCTTTTTTCGTCGATATTTTTGAAAGTCATCGTCTCCTTTCGATTGTCTAGCCTTAATTTAAACATAAGTCACTTCTGGTTTCGCAGTGGTCGTAACAGCAAACATGGCAGGTGCTTTCCATTCTTTTTCTCCTTTACGGTAAGGGTTCGAGCCTGCCTTCCTACTACCACTTACAAACAATAAATGT
This sequence comes from Euprymna scolopes, assembly GCF_053919585.1. Taxonomy (NCBI): domain Eukaryota; kingdom Metazoa; phylum Mollusca; class Cephalopoda; order Sepiida; family Sepiolidae; genus Euprymna; species Euprymna scolopes. The sequence continues at coordinate 147,127,907 of NC_136489.1, forward strand.
AAACATTTGAAATTTTACATAAAGGGTAATCAGAGATAGGTCAAGATTTTTAATCGGTTTGGGTCGAAAATTTTTAGTTACCAATATATAAATGTATGTATGTATGTATGTTTGCATGTCTGCCTAAAACTGTCGACAGAGGCGACGAATTTTTACAAGATCAGTATCCTTTTGGAGTTCAACCTTTCAGACGACAAATATCGAAAAATTGGCTAAAATCATTAATATCTTCACCTGGACACTTTTCTACAGGGGGGGTCGCTTTCTTGGCTGATATTTTTGACATTATCCTCACCTGTCGATTGTCTAGCCTTAATTTACACCTACGTCACTTCCGTTTTGGCGGTGGTCGTAACAGCAAAGACGTCAGGTTTTTCCCGTTCTTTTCCTCCTTTGCGGTACGGGTTCGAGCCTGCCTTCCTACTACCACTTTTTGTTTTGCTCAACATACATATCCAAACACCCGGGCAACGCCGGGCTGAAATGCTAGTATATCTATAAAAGTGAACGTGTCTGTGTGTGTCTGTGTGACTGTGTGTGTACATTTCCTTACGTAATAACTCTTTCAATTTTTAGTCTACAACTCGAAATTTGATATACAGAGTACTGAGATTTAGGAAAATCTTTGTAATCCGTTTTCGGCCAGAACTTCGGCTTTTAAGGGGTAAAAGTTCAACGATTCGACCTTTGAAAACTCTACCAAACTCCTCCACCAATATGGGGTATAAGCCATTGAAATTTTAGATATAGGTTCCTTGGATATATATCTAACTTACTAACTTGATTTGAGCTCAAAACAATAAATGTAAATGGGTCATAATAGGGGTCAAATTAAAAAAAAATCAACCTCTGCGGTCTCTCCCAAATTACTTAGACAATTTCTGGTCTAAACATTTGAAATTTTACATAAAGGGTATTCAGAGATAATGTAAGCTTTCTAATCGGTTTGGGTTGAAAATTTAAGCTTCCGAGAGGTCAACGTTCAAAATATTTGACCTTTGCAATGTCTAGCAAACTACTCACCGACTTTTGGGTCTAATCATTTAAAATTTTCACATAAGGAGTATTCAGACAGGTGGCAAGCATTTTTATCAGTTTTGGGCCGAAAATTTGGCTGCCAAAATGTCAAAGTTGAAAGAGTTGACCTTTGCCGATTCTACGAAATTTCTCCGCTAATTTTGTGGTCTAAAGTCTTGTAAACTTTACATGTAGGTAACTTGGACATGAGTAAAACTTTATATATTGATTTGAGACTAAAATAATTAATATTAAGGGGTCAAAATTGTCGTCCAATTTATAGAAAATTTACCCCCGCGGTCTCTACGAAATTACTCAGACAATTTTGGGTCTAAATAGTTGAAATCTTAAATAAAGTGTATTCACACGTAGGGCAAGTTATGAACAGTACATAGGACCCGAGCAAAGCCGGGCTGAATTGCTAGTATATATATATATATATATATATATATATATATATATAAAGCGAACGTGTCTGTCTGTCTTTCTGTATATGTCTCTGTGTCTTGTACATTTCCCTACACAATAACTCGGTCAATTTTCAGTCTACAGATTCAAAATTTGATATACAAGGTATGGAGATCTGGGAAATTTTACTGTTAAGGGGTCAAAGTTCAACACTTTGACCATTGAGAACTCTACCAAACCCATCCGCCAATTCTGGGTCTAAACACTTGAAATTTTAGGTATAGGTTCCTTGGACATGGATCTAACTTGATTTGAGCTCAAAACAATAAATGTTAAGGAGTCAAAATAGGGGGCAAAGTTTTTAACAATTGACCTCTGCGGTCCCTACCAAATTACTCCGACAATTAATGGTCTAAACGTATGAAATTTTACATAAATGGTATTCAGAGATAGGGCGAGCTTTATAATTGGTTTGGGTCGAAAATTTGAGCCACCAATATATAAATGTATGCATGTTTGCATGTCTGCTTAAAACCTTCGGCAAAGGCGGCGGATTTTCACAAGATCAATATAGTTTTTAAGTCCGAGCCCTCAGACGACAAATACCGAAGAATTGGCTAAAAACATTAATTTCTTTACCCTCAACTGGGGTCGCTTTTTTTTCATCGATATTTTCGAAAGTCATCCCCATCTTTTCGATTATTTAGCCTACGTCATTTCCGGGTTGGTGGTGGTCGTTACAGCAAAGACGTCAGGGTTTTCCCTGTTCTTTTCCTCCTTGCGGTACGGGCTCAAGCCTGCCTTCCTACTACTACTTTTCTTTTTTTTTGCTCAACACACACCTCCAAACACACGGGAAACGCCGGGAACCCATGCTATTATTAAATAAAAGTATATCATTAAACAGATCCACCCGATCTATATATACACACACACACACACACACACACACACACACACATATATATATATATATATATATATACATATATATATATATATATTTACCAAATACATATATGTATATTACCATATATATACATATATATTACCATATATATATATTAACAAATATATATTTACGTGTGTGCGGTGGCAGATTGTTGCGGGGTATACGGGGAAATTTGTTAATGTGCATGGTTGTGGGTCCTCGCTGTGCCTGCGTTTAGAGAGTTTCTATCTAAGGGATGGTCCAGAGTGGGCTAGTTTCATATTGAGACCCTCTCTTCTGATAGCCCTGCGGATAGCCGTTGTGATCTTGTCGCTGAGGTGGGGCATTTTAAGGAAGCAAGTATTGGTGGGGAAGCCTCTTACACGTTTTCTCGTGTTCCAAAGGTGTTAATGACAGTGCTGGGGTATCCGTTGGTCTCTAGGACCTGGTGGAACCGTTTAGTGCATTCTGTCTTGTCTTTTGGCTTGCTACATTTGCTTTGGATGCGGGTTATCTTATTCCTAGTGTATCCGATGATGGCCTAAGTAGGGAGGGCAGACTTGTAGTGTATAAATATATTTCAGCTGGCTGGTTTCCGGTAGAATTTAGTAATGACGGCCCCTTCGTCTGATATTTTTAAGTTGAAGTCTAGGAGTGATAGGGATCCGTCATCGCTGGGGTGTTCGATGGTGAATTCTATGTGTGAGTCGATAAGATAGCGTAGATGTTCTCAGCGTCGGTGCGTGATGATGTGAGGATCAGGACATCATCGACATATCTCGAGAGGAATATGACCGAGTTGCACGTATTGAGGACTCGGCGTTCGAGTCTGTCCATGTATGAGATGGCCAGTATTCCTGAGAGGCTGGAACCCATGGGCAGTCCTGTAATTTGTCTGTATGTTCGGCGTTGGTAGGTGAAGTATGTGTTGTCTACTATTATAAGTAGGAGTTTGTGGATGTCTGAGGGAGTCAGGCCGAAGCAGTGTAAGTTGCAGGAGGAGATGTGGTCGGTGATTAGGTCTACTGCTGGGTGTGCAGGTACCGTGGTGTAGAGGGCAACTACATCGAGGCTGAATGCGTATTTACCTCGTTTTAGTTGTTGTGGTTGGAGGGTGTTTAGACGGCGGAGTACTTCATCGGAACTGCTGACGTGTCCGGGGAAGGAGTAGAGCAGAGGTTTAAGTAGTTGAGAGAGTAGCCAAGAGATCTTATATAAGGGCCCTTCAACGTTTGCAACTATTGGCCTAATTTGTGGGGTTGATTTTTTGTGTGAAAAGATGATAAAAAGTGGGGAGTCTACTGGAGTTTTCTAATTCTACATATGTCAGCCCATGCGGTGTTGATGTTGTTTTCGATTTGCGTGGATGTAGTGTCAGTAGCTGGGGTGTATAATGTATCGTTGCTTAGGTGTGTGAGTGCAAGGTTGTCGTATATATCTCGAGCTATGACGCAGAATTCCTTAACCTTGTCGAAAGGTAGGTAAACAAAGTCTTTGCACTTGAGGCTCTTAAGTGAGCAGCGTTGTTTATATGAGATGTTTTGTATAACGCTTCCTTGTTCGTGTTTTATGATGTCGAATATCTTTCGTTTTAATCTTGCAAGCTTAGTGTCTAGTTCCTGGTCTTTTGGTGGAGGATGTAATGGGTGGTCTAGTTGATATACGGGGAAGTCATCGGTGGTGCGCTGTGTTTTAGCGTTGTTGTTGGTAATCCATTTCATCCATTTTAGGTGGTAAGCCGCTCTGCAGAAGTGTGTTTCTATATTGAACAGGGTGTTATTGTTTACTGTTTGAGTGATGATTAATTTGGGTCCAAGGCTAAGAAGGTCTTTCTCTTCGTGTGTGAGGGAGTTTGTGAGGTCTGTGACTTGGGTGTGCGTTTCTTGCGTTGTTTGGGCGCTGACCCTGGTGTCTTCTTGTCTGGGAGTGTGTGCGGGTTTGTGTTTACGAAGTAACCACGTGAATTTATTTTTCAGTCTTTTTTTCGGTCTGTAGGGAGTAGTGGTAGCATTTATCTATGGCTGTCTTATTTCGTGAATCGTAGGTTCGTGTGTTGTGGTCAGTTCAGGCTTAGTGGTGTTGAATTCTTCAATAAGTCTGTGAAGTGTATGGTGGAGATGTAAGAGTTTCTTCATGCAGAACGTTTGGATGAAATTTCTTGATGGTTTCAATTTCGTTAGACGGAGGAACGTCGGAAGATGTAAGTTCTTGATAGTGTTCGGGAGAATCTTGTGCTTGATGCAGCGTTTGATAAAGTTTATTTGGCATCCGGTCCTAGCACGCTTTTCGGAGATCTGAAACAGGTTTTTGGTTGTTGCAAACTCTGTCTGGCTCAGACTAAGGGATAGGATTGATATGTAGTTTGCTTGAAGCATTGTGTGGGATAGGTGTGTAAAATAGATTTAGAATGTTGTCACAATGCGAGGAATGAATTATAGTCGCTGTTGGTAAGAGGTGACGAGAACAAGTGGCGATTTACAAATCAATAATTACATGCATATATATATTTTTTTTTATATATATTTATTCAGTTGCATGGTAAAACGTCTTACTTGTAAGTCTATGCGACGTATTCCATTATTAATTTAAGAAAAATTTTCCCTTTTCAAATGTTAATTACCTAATCATACCATACATAAATCCCCTACTCACATTTGCCCCGAGACCTCAAATAGCTACACAACTTCCGGCCCTTCATCCAGCATGCTTTGAATCGACCTGTTACGCACACCATTTGAAAAGGGAAAATATACCAAATATATATATATATATATATATTACCAAATATATATATATATATTACAATATATATATATATATAACCAAATATATATATATATATATATATATATATATTACCAAATATATATATATATATATATATATATATACATATATTACCAAATGTATATATAAACATATATTACCAAATGTATATATAAATATATTACCGAATATATATATATATTGCCAAATATATATATATATATATTACCATATATACATATATCTCTCTATATATTACCATATGTATATCACCATATATATATTTATTACCAAATATATATATATATATATATTACCAAATATATATATATATTACCAAATATATATATATATTACCAAATATATATATATATATATTACCAAATATATATATATATATATTACCAAATATATATATATATATTACCAAATATATATATATATATTACCAAATATATATATATATATATATATATATATATATATTACCCAATATAAATATATATTACCAAATATATATATATATATATATATATATATATATATATATATATATATATACAAGTTAGAAAAGTACTTCATCCAAAGCACGAAAATTGTTAAACAAAATAAATTGCTAGATGAAAGATATTGTTTTTAAATTGCAGCAAAATGTACATTACATAAAATAAATCCACGGTAGTTTTTTGATTCAATTGAAATTAAATTTTTATTCCTTACTTTGAAAAATCTTTAAAAGTGCACTTTGAAGATAAATAAAATTCAAATTGAATCTAGTACCTTTATTTTTAAAGCTATAGGCTTTAATAATAAAGGTAAAAGATTCAATTTGAAATAAAACACATTTTGTTTAACCAAATTTTGAAATTAAAAACATTTTGTTTAAAAGTTTTCATGCCTGGGATGAAATGCTTTTCTAACTTGTTTCTTATCTTTTTAAGATTATATTTTAAAACTCTTCTGTCTATTTCAGTCTATATTTCCCCTCATACCACAACTCATTTTTGCAACCCCCTCTTTGCATTATTACATGTCTGAATATTCTCTCTGTTTCAGTTTTTATTTCTCCTTACACCGCAACTCATTTTTTGCAACCACCTCTTTGTAATGCAGGTCTGAATAATGAGAAAATCTTTTTTTTTTAACAAAAACTTTAAAATAACTTTTTTAAATTAAATTTTTTAAAACTTCTTTCAGAATAAAAAAATCTTTAAAATTTAATAAGGCATATAGTTCATATGTGTTTCATTAACAAATATTAAGTACATAACGAGAAAAATAGAGATGGAAATTTCAAAAAGACTGTATAACTGGTTACGGTCAATAGTAGTCCTCGTCAGCGAAAGTCTTTCTTATTGTTATTCTGTTATTATTATTATTATTATTATTATTATTATTATTATTATTATTATTATTATTATTATTTAAAATATTTTGTGTCCTGCTCTTCGCGCGAGGACTAATATATATATTTATATTTATATATATATATATATATATATATTTATATATATATCACACATATATGTATATACGTATATAAATATATATACATATATATACGCCTATACATATATATGCATACATACGTATATGCATATGTACACGCATATACAAATACACACACATCTTTATATATACACGAAATAAGTCTACGACTTCACTACACATGCACATGTTATTTCTCGGTATAATGTCACTAGCATATAGCAAGTTAAAGCGACTATATGTAGTATTTATCGTAATATATATAATATACTATTAAATTCATACATATCAGAAAATACACAATTTCTCTTGACAATTTTATTATGTGTTAAATGTACCAACGTGTGTGAGATTATAAACTGCCTTAACGTATTGCTCTATAACTAAGCATTTGGAGTCTTCTCTTTTATAATTGCCTGTGTTAAGCAATATTATATCTGATTTTTCTATCAGTCACTTTTTATTTTGAACGATATTCTATTACCATAATGCCAGGCTATCTTCCAGTTCAAATCTTTGCTGATCTGACAGTATATATTTTTTTAAATCTCGGCGTGTCTCCCACTCATCGAAGTCGGTTTTTCCGATAAGGCACTTTCTCGGAAATGTGCCAACAGAAAGAAAAACGAAAACAAAATACAATAAAGCGAAAGGTAAAGTAACAAGAATGGCTGACTACACCATATATAATATCAATCAGACGGGTTTGATGCAAAATAGAAGCACGTTGCTTGACGAACGTCACAAATCACAAACACGTCAGACAAGTGCAGTAGCGTGACAAATCCGGTTGGGTAAACACGTCGCTTGAACCAAATCCGTGGAAATATCACGTGCAAAGAAATGCTTAATTATCAAGACAATCTTGGAAACGTAGATCAGAGACCAGCAAACTTGAATCGTATCATACTGTTAGGGAAAGCCAACAGCAGATAACATCGTTTGTGCATTTGAGAGATACGAAAGTAAAAATAGATAAACCCGATTGAACTATCAATTCATTTTACTGACAACGTCTACGCGAGGGAAGGTGGCATATCAACACTCACAAAATCGATAGTATTCACTTACTATATATTAGTTGCGAAGTATAGGCGAATCTCTCTCTCTCCCTCTCTCTCTCTCTCTCTCTCTATATATATATATATATATATATATATATATATATATATGAACGTTACAAAGTTCAGTATATGGAATGAGAAAAAATGGGGAAAAATTGAAAAAGAAAAGGTAGATATTTGTAATAGTTTACAGAATATATATATATATATTTATATATTATATAAACTATTATACAGACTACACATATACATATATATATATATATATATAAGAAATCTTGTGCTTCCTTTTAAAATTAAATATGTTTTTAACTCGTTTTCAAGATGTTTTTTAACATGTTTTATTAATCATTTGTTCATATATATATATATATATATATATATATATATATATATATATATATATTCTGTAAACTATTATTGGGGGGTGCTATTGATATTATATGAAGAATGCTTGATTTTCCTTTCATTTTACAACTATATATATGTGTGTGTGTGTGTGTGTGTGTGTGTGTGTGTGTGTCACTGACTATGTCATTGTACGTTGTTCTGATAGACAAGATATAAATGTTACACGCCTTTACAGCATCGGAGCATGTTGGTCAGACCATAAATTGATTTGCTCCACAGTCAAGATGAAAATCAAGCGCCCTGTTCGAAACCAACGTAATTCTTCCATCAAGAGAATTGATATAGGCAAGTTGAAGGTTAAGGAAATAATGCACTTATTTCAAAAGCCTACCGATGAAAAGTTTTCCTCCGTTGTATGTGAGAATGACATTGAGGCATCTTGGAGAGAGTTTATAACCGCAGTGTATGACTCTGCCAAAGAGTCATTAGGATATGTTCAAAGGAAAAACCAAGATTGGTTTGATGAAAATGATCCAACTATCGTCCCTCTGCTTAATAACAACGTCTAAACTTAAAGACAACCTGGTGTTGTGGAATTTCTCTGAGTTTCTGGGAGAGTGCAGCAGGGGATCGCAGAGAATGGAGGAAGATGTGTTTCCTGAGGACCAAAGAATTTGAACATAACCGCCTTTGTCATAGGGGCGCCCTTCGTTCAAATGTGAAGGCAAAACACAAGAACAATCCACCAAAAAATAAATGTGTATGCCACTGTGGTTTCGAAGCATGCAACAAAGCACGGTTATCTGTTCACTCGAGAAGTCATCTTTGACCGACGAGCATATATGCAGGTTCATCATCTGCGGGGAAATGTGCTGGACGTCTACAGGATTGCAACTACGCATGTGGTGGCACAGAGCTTGGGAGCTGCTGAAGATTGCATACTGAACCCTCATTCATCGTCTTCGATGAGAGAATCCACCATGTGTGTGTGTGTGTGTGTGTGTGTGTGTGTGTGTGTGTGTGTGTGTATAAACCCGTAATACAAATCGTTTTCTTCTTTCTGCGAGAATATATTACAGTTTCGGTGGCATCTCCTAGAATGTTAAAGTTTATAAAAACATACAATATAGCAACATTGTTAGCCCTGTATCCTAGAACACATATTCCATAATGGATACTGATATTTTCCTAAATTTAGAAGTTTATTAGGCACATACATTATATGAATGTTCACGCCCGCGACGATGCGTTGAAAAAGATATCAATTAATATAAGTCGAACTTTGATAAATATCTATTATTAAACAAATCACATACAACCAATTCTATGAAATAATATTTTATGGTGGGGAAATGCGTGTTTTGGTGAATAGATATTACAAAATCAATAATAATCAGTTCATTAGTTTCGACATTTGTTCTGTATCACGACATATTTATTTACATTTCATTCTTTCTCTTCTTTCTTTTTATTTCCTCTAACCGTATTCCTCTCTCTCTTTCTCTCTTTCTATATAATTAGAGAGATGAAAATAGAAAGAGAGAAAGTGAGGAGGAGATAGAAACACGTACAAACATCTCTCTCTCTCTCTCTCTCTCTCTCTCTATATATATATATATATATATATATATATATATATATCGGAAATATCATTTTCTTGAAGATAAATGTTTCATTAACGATTAGAGATAACTGGTCGGCAGGCGCGTTCTTTATCTCTGTAGCTTTCCTTTGATCCTTTCTAAATTTATGAAACTTGCAAATTACTGAGAAACTTGAAAAAATAATCAAAGACAAGATAGTTTCATGTAATCATTTATAACTCATACACACACATTTATATGCGCAGTCTGAAATCTTCATAGGCATATATATGTATGTATGTATATATATATATATATACATGCATATATACATATATAAATACAAACACGCACACACACCAAAGTATATACACAAACACACACACACACATATCTATATATCTATAAAAGTGAACGTGTCTGTCTGTCTGTCTGTCTGTGTACATTTCCCTACTCAATAACTCTGTCAATTTTTAGTCTATAGACTCGAAATTTGAAATACCGGGTACTGAGATTTGGAAAAATCGATGTGACGGGTGTCAGCCAGAAATTTGGCTGTTAAGGGGTCAAATTTCCACGATTTGACCTTTAAGAACTCTACCAAACTCCTCCGACAATTTTGGGTCTAGACACTTGACATTTTAGATATAGGTTCCTTGAACCTGGATCTAATTTAATAAAGTGATTTGAGCCCGAAACTATAAATTTTAAGGGGTCATAATAGGGGTCAAATTAAAAAAAAATTACTCTTTTTTTTTTTTTGCTCAGCATACACCTCCAAACACCCGGGCAACGCCGGGCTGAAATGCTAGTATATATATATATATATATATATATATATATATATATATATATATATATTTCTTAATATAAAATTTACAAACACTAATGTGCCAATGTTATTTACTCTGGTTCATAAAATATATTTCCAAAATTAATAATTATCCGGCGATTGCTTTCGCAGATTTTCTTGTACACACACACACACACACACACACACACACACACACACACACACACACACACATACACACACACACACACACACACACACACACGCACACACACACACACACACGATCAACGTTTCAACGTTTTTCTATCTCGTCAAGACTGTGATTGTTGGAAATCATTAAACGTTAATCGATCCGCGTATGTTGACTTACTATGTTTATCTTATTTTTTTGCAAAAAAAGTTCCATTAATCACTTTCGCGGAAACATTTTTTAAATTCAGGTTGACTACATACCGCAACTTCATTCGTCAATTAATCTATATATATAAAAATGTAAAATTGGTTCGTTCTAAAGAAATAAAACCATGTTTATACGTTACCAATTTATTTGAAATTTTCAGACAACCCATTTTTAGAGTCGAGGTATGTTTTTATGTTATTAAAATAAATTTACCTAATTAAATTTAAAATATTAAATAAAATAAATATATTTATTTATCGTTTCTGCGAATCTGTTCTGTTGATAAAACTGAACTTCCGGTTCGATTCATTTCACAGCCACGAATTGACGAAAGGTTTAATTTTCTGTTAACTCGATAAGTAAAAAAAAACAAAACAAAAAAAAAACATATTTCATTTGTTTATCTTCCAAATTTTTTAATTTACACATCTTTTCTTTATTATATAAGGCCAAAAAAAAAGTTTGTTGCTTGCTTTTGAGTTTTTTTTTCTATATAAGATTACTCATGCAGAGAGTGATCTGTGCTGAAATAATGTTATTATTTAAAAAGTCATTCTTAACATGGGGAGGTAAGGATGTTTTGTACCTATTCTGTACTTTAACCTTACAATTGAATAAATAAAAAAAATAAAAAAACATATTGTAAAACGTTATTTAAACGTGGAAATATGATTTAAAAAATAGTGCGGCTCTCTGCATTAGCACCATTTTTATTTATTGTTGTTGTTTCACGAATTTTCGGCCAACTATTCCTCTGGCCTTCATGAAAAGAAGTCCTTTTATAAATGTTCAGTAACTTTTTCCTTTTATTATTCTTAAAGAGTAAAACTTTTCTTATTCATGAAAGAAGTTAAGCCTACGTAAATAAATAAATGTTTGTACACGTGACAAATTATCAATAAATGGTTTAGTTACTTTTTTAAAAAATGTTTGTAAAAGTGCGAAAGGCGACGTTACGTTGTTGTACAAACATTACTCCCATGCTTAATTTCTATACTTATAGGTTTTGGAATTTTTTTTCACTGGATTATTATTGATTGGACACTAATTAAACAGATTATTAAAAAAAAATGTAAAAAAGAAATCATTATTTCGACGTTTGAAAGTTGTGCTCACTTTTTAGTTACAACGTTCTGATAAATCAGTCACCCATTTTGTAAGCAATAAAAACGCGGTATATCAAAACCATAGAAAGTAAAAATAATGAGTCTCTACCGCATTTGTAAGTCAGAAATATATTTGTTTCTCAAAGAAAAAAAAATAGAGAGAACAGGACTTTTTTTTATTGTTTTCATGAAAATAAAGTTTCGAGATTTTTAATTATTTTTTTTTTTTTACTTATTTAGTCAGTTTGTGTTTTTTTTTAAATTGTTTTTGTGAAAGGTGAGTTTTTTTTCATAACTTTTGTTTTGTTTCTTTTTAATTTTTTTAAAGTATTATAAATTTCACTAACATGCTGGAGAAATGTTTAATAATTTGGTATTTTTTTAGATTAGGTCCACCTCCACAATTTTCCTTTCAATGACGACATTTATAGGTTTCCGAGTATGCTGAACACGCAAATTGCATTGAAATTTTGCGGAAATAAATAGTTGTATTATGCATTGTATTCTTCGGCGGCCATCTTTTTACGTACACACGCGCCATAAACAAATACACACATGTAAAAAGATGGCCGCCAAAGATTACAATGCATAATACAACTTTTTATATCTTGATAACTACTTATTTCTGCAAAATTTCGATGCGATTTTCGTATTCAGCATAGTCGAAAACCATTTCAAATCGTCATTTAAAAGAAAATTGAGGAGGTGGACCTAATCTAAAAATTTACCAATAATTTTTAATCCCGTACGCCTCCCGATACATTGCTTCGTCAACATGCGACCATTTTATATCTCCCGAAGACACTTCCGTATTTAGAAAAAAAAAATAAATAAATAAATAAAAAGTGACTGATTTACCAGAACGTGGTAACTAAAAAGTGAGTATCCCTTTCAAATGTTGAAATGATTTTTTTTTTCAATTTTTTTTCATAATCTGGTTAGTGTTCAATCAATAATAATCCAGTGAAAAAATTTCAAAAAACCTATCAGTATAGAAACTCCACCACGTAAGTAAATAAATAAAAAATGTTACGTGCGCATGCGTTAGCCTTGACTAGGGGGGTACTAAGGGAACGACCATTAAATAATGCTGCGGGTCGCCATGGAACTCAACGCCCAATGAGTATTAAAATAGTTTTCATGATCTGAAGAAATTTTTTTTTCTGAAAAGTGGGTGATCACTTTTCCATCTAAATTTAACTTAAAATGAGCACCCACTTCTGGCCACCTGAGAGAGGGGTTTTTTTTTCCCATGTTTATTGGCTAAACAGCTTTCGTTTATGCTTACGCATAGCGTAAACGAAGGCTACGGCTGTTAAATGGAAAATAGTCCCAGAGTTCAGGGGTTATTACCATGCAAAATAAATCAAACAAAAAACTTTTTAGCCAAGAAACAGAAAAATACCCCTCTCTCAGGTGGCCAGAAAGTGGGTGCTCATTCTAAGTTAAATTTACATTGAAAAGTGATCACCCACTTTTCGAAAAAGTAATTTCATGAATGTCATGAAAACTTTTTTTTTGCTACGTAAACGGTTTGCAGATTCGTTTTTAGCACACCAAAATCTACAATAAAATATTTCGTTATATATGAACGTGAAACGGGCCTTAAAGTAAAATAATACCGGATTTTTTTGAGCAAATTTGCCGTTTAGTTGTACAAATATCCTCACACCAGGTAATCACTAAAAGGGATTTTTAAAAGTCGTCACCTGTATCGAGCAAAAGTTTAAAACCACCGATTATATGCCAGCCTACATCATGGTAACATATATTGAGTGAGTTCCTAACAGTATTTTTAGTTTAAACTCATTTTTCCAAAATTTCCCCAAACTTAACATGTTCGATACAGTCTGCCGCCATTTGTATTTTTCAGATGTACCGATAAACATTGAATGTTTTTGAACCGATTATACATTACATAAAAACACTAAAATCTTATCCAGTTAGGTAGAACACTTACTTTTCTTGCCTTTGATAACATTTATTTGTTATATATTTATTTTTTGACAACTTCTTTGTATCTGTGTTTAGTAATATAAACCCTTTTCATTTAATGTAACGTTTAGTCGGCTCGAAAAACAGTGTTTATTGGTGTATTTGAAAGCTACAAATGGTGGTGGACACTGTTGATTACTTTAAGTTAGAGAAAGTGAGTTAAAACTAAAAAAACTATACAAAATACTGTCAGAAACCTATCCATTATGCCAGCCTATGTCATGGTAACATATGTTCGGTGAGTTTCAGACACTGTTTTGTATAGTTTTTAGTTTTCAACTTACTTTCCCAAACTTAACGTATTCAACAGAATTCGCGACCATTTCTGTTTTTTGAGCCAATTAAACATTTTACATTACATAAAAACACTAAACAATTATCCAATTAGGTAGAAACGTAAATTACCTTACCTTTGCTTTCATTTATTTGTTTTTAGATGACTTTTTCGAATCTGTGTATAGTAAACCCCCCCCACCATCAACCAAATATTAATTACTAAATCACATTTTTTTAAAACAACAAAAAAAAGCATTTAGCGTTTCAACATTTTTGCTACGTTCGGCTTCATCCACTGATTGTTGGTCAAGTCCAAAACATGAATGATTGACAGAAACTCTCGAGGATCCAGATCAAATTCTGCAAGAGCACCATTTTTTTCAGTTTCGCCTTCTTTTTCACTTTTTGCAGTGGATTGCTGTACTAATATAAGAAACATGCATTTTCTCTTTTATTAAATTTTTCCATTACACCAAATTGAGCCACTGCAACGCGTGGCAGGGTACAGCTAGTATATATATATATATATATATATATATATATATATATATATATATATATATATATATATGAGTAAAATGATTCATAATTTTTTAATTGAAAATCCGTTTTAAAAGGAAAAAAAACAAACAAAATCAATAGTTTGTACGATCGTTTCGGAAATGATATTTTATTGAAATAGACAATATATTTGAACAATAATTTTATAAAAATATCTTTCTAGATTTAAAATAAGTTTACTCATCAGCAAAACGATGCGGGTGGGTGGAAGTTTAAAGACACCAAAATAAACTAGCATTTTGTATTGGAGCAAATATTCCTGGAAAAATTAAATGAATAATAAAAAAAAACGAGGTTATTAATTTTTTGTTCACGAATAAAATTAATATAAAAAAGGATGGTAAATTAAGGTTAACAATGATATTATAATTAATTAAAAAATATATACCTTTTTTCCGCCTGTTTTTAAAGTTAGTTCTTATTTTAGTCCATCTTTTCCCTGGCATGTTGTTAAACGTTGTCTATTAATGGTTGAAATAATTATTTATATTATTTTAAATGAAACGCAATTAAATCTCTACATAAATTCTTTAAAAATTATAGACTTACTATAAAAATCGACCACAATAAAAAATAGTTAATTTCTTGGATGTAACTTTACATCCTGATAACTCTACTTTTGAACCCTATCACAAGCCAAAACAATCTGTACTATATGTCCATAATGAATCAAACCACCCGAAGTCAATATTGAAATCAATTGTCCCCAATGTCTCTTTAAGAATTTCTAAATAATCTTCTAACAAATCTATATTTAATAAAAACACAGAATATTACAATGAAGCCCTTAAAAACGCAGGATACAAATCACAAATTAAATACCAAAATAAAAATGATAAAAACACAAATTACATAGGAGACTACAATAATCATAATAAACCTAGTAAAAACATAATCACCTGTAATTTGCCCATGTCATCCCACAAAAGAGTCGCAAAAAATAATCTAAACACAATGCAAAACCAAATGAAACCATAAGAATTAGCTAATAACACAAAGAAACCCCAAAACAAAATCATAAAGCGTGAAAACAAACACAAGGAAACCCTATGGTTAAACTCTCCATACTCTAAAAATCTTAAAACAGACTTAGAAACCTAGAAAGAAACTTTAAGGCTCTTCATAGGTACAGTAAAATCTTTAATAAGAACGCGATCAAACTATCTCAACAATGCAAAATCTATATTAAAAAATAATTAGTTCCAACAATAAAAATTAAGAAGGATACAAAATACACATATGCAAACTATGGCAGACTGTAATTGTATAAGAAAAAATGCAAAGTAAAAAGTGTAATCTATAGCTGCACAATATCACAAACCCCAAATATAAATTAAAATAATAGTAACCATACAAATCCTTACATACATAATAATTCGAGTACACAATTAATCAATGACAACACTCCCATAAACCAATCCACCAATCAAATACAACCAAAAGTATTACATTCCAATACCACTCTAAATCTAGCTAGAGACAATTATTATAAAATGCAATTTACTTGATGTCCACATCTGGACTTATTAAACACAGAACCTCATTTAAACATCTACCCTTGAAAAAACAGACATCTTCATCAAAACATATTCGGTAACTTAATGAAGGAGATATTCCCTTCAATTTAAAATGGAAAATACTTGGATCTTATTAAACGTACATGCCGGATGACAGATTCTGCGCACTTTGTAGATAAGAAGCCCTTAATATAGTACAATATACTGACAGTAAATCAATTAAATCCATTAAAAGATGAAATTCTGACGCATTCATATACGTTGGTTTAAATTCGACAGGTTTAAACCACAATAAATCATAAAATCTTCTGATTACTAATCTATTTTAAACATTTATTATCTATAACTTAATAAATATTATTATTACTATTATTTTATTATTATAATTAATATTATTTTAAATTATTTTCTATTTCTATTTTATTTTATTATCTATTTTTTATTTGTTAAATTTATATGCTATATTTTAAAATTATTATTAATTAATTATTTAATAATAATTCAATAAATAATTAGTGATTATCTCCCTTTGACTGATAAAGCCTTTTTTATTTAAATGTCATTTTTCAGAAAATGGCAGTTACCCCCCTTTCTAAATTAATTATAAATTGAAATTTAAAAAATAGAGAAAGTAAACTGGCAATTATGAATTTATCAGCGCTTCATTTTAAATAATACAATAATTATTTCAACCATTAATAGATAATGTTTAACAACATGCCATGGAAAAGATAGATTAAAACAAGAACTAACTTTAAAAACGGGCGGAAAAAAGGAATATACTTTTTTTTAAATTAATTATAATATTATCTTTTAACCTTACTTTCCCATTTTATTTTTATATTATTTATCAACAGAAAAATGAACTTGGTTTTTTTTTATTATTCATTTAATTTCTCCAGGAATATTTGCTTCAATACAAAATGCTAGTTTATTTTGGTGTCTTTACCCCCTCCCCCAAGCCGCATTATTTTGCTGATGAGGAGACTTTGTTTAAATATAAATTAATATTTTCATAAAATTATTGTTCAAAATATATTGTCTATTTAAAAAAAAAAACATCATTTCCAAAACGATCGTGCAAACTATTGATTTACTCAGTATTAAAATAGCTCTAGGATATTTATACCTATTGAGCTTATTATATACCTACATTACAACAAGCATTGCTTTTTCTTTTAATAGTATTAGTACATTTACATTAAAGTAAACTCTGCTCTTTAGACTCTACGTCGAATTCCCCCCAAATTATATATATATATATATATATATATATATATATATATATATATATATATAGATATATAAATTCCCGTTCACATACACCTTTCAGGATAAAGCTAGAACCCAGAATTTGATAGAATCGAGCAATTGCATCGACAACGGACGACGCCAGACCCAAAGTGGGTTTCGATGTACTGCATCTCATCAGTGTCGTGCTCCGACATAAGCGCGAACCCAGGTCGTCGCACTCATGAAGTGTGCAATACTGACGACCTAACTATATGGGCCATGGCGCAATCTATTGACTATGCCTCGATTTTTTAAATTCTTATATTTTCATCCAGTTCTACATTCTACGATGTGACAGGCAACGCGTCATATACAACTAAGATAGTTACTGCTGGTAAGGTTGTTCCGTAATCGTGTCTGGGGAGTCGGCTAATTTCAGTTAATGTTTGTAGATGTGATATCTACCGCCTGCATACCAGCAGTAATAACTTTATTTAACATTCCAAAGTCATGGAAATATAAATTTAACTCACATTCATATTGTTTTATTGAAAAGGTTCCACGTATTGTATTGAATGGTATGCATATACAAAAAAAAAAAAAAAAATCAGTTGAGACTTATTTGAGTTCATCAGGAAAAATATATTTTTTCCATTGGATTGAAAAGAATAAGTAATGTCAAAATGAATTGAAAGCTTCCAGAGAAGAGAAGAAATAAAAGAGCATAAAAACTCAATAAAAATAGTAAGGTCTCGGTGATATTGAAATCCTACTGCACATGAAAACATTGAACCCCCACGAGAAGATTAAATCAGTACATGGCGTTATATTTGCATTAATAGTGAGCTAACTACATTATTATAACTACATTTATGGACCTCACCTGATGAGGTTATTTCTTGGTTTGAATATCTGTAGATTACTAACAATAGAAAAGTCATTATATTTGATATTTACTCGTAATACCAAGCAATTTCCCCATTTACTGTTGCATAAGGCGCTTAACACAGACAAAATTGAAGCCGATTTAACTAATACAGAAATTGGCATAATTTAGCTTGCTAGAAAAAATGAACTAAGAAGAATAGCGAAAACAATTTTGGTATAAATATGGGATTAAAGATTCAACATAGGTTACTGATTTAGTAGAGCTATATATAGGAAGGTAATCCCGAGCTAATAGAGGGACCCTGTAGAGATAATTCTTTATTTTTTCTTAATTCAACCTAAGGAACTTAGATAAGAGGAACCAGCTGAGAAAATTCTTTCGAAAAATAGATTTAAAATATCTACAGACATTAATCATAGTGCAGTTATTTTTATTTATTTCTTTTGATTTGGTTAATAAGACATGTAAAACCTTTCATAATAAATAAACCATAATCTGATGTACGTAGATAATAGTTCCAACAAACCAAGTCTATTATTTCTTTCAATAAACTAAGAATGAACAACTGTTTAATAAAAATAAATCATGCTATACTGATGCATTATATCGATTTAATAAATCTAATAATGAACTAAATGATACCAACAGATCAATTAGCGTTAATCAACACGGCTGCATATCGTATAATCGGGACATGGGGGAAAATGCAAATAAAAATGTAAAAAGTGTCGATAACAACGTTACTGAAATAGAATCGCCTTACATGCTAAAACAAAATGAGGTTGTTTGCTATCTAAAGTCAAACAAAAACGAAGAAAAAAAGACAGTCCTGTGGGGTATAAGAATATAAGAAAAGAAGAAAAAAAAAGAGAAACGTACCGGGCGTATCTGCATCGCTCTTTGGGAAAGAAGAAGGAAAGGATGGCCAGCGCATTTGTATACGTGAAGGGCATCTTGGGAAGGCAGAGCATGATGGGAGAAGCTATTTTTTCCTGTCTCTTCTTTTTTTTTCTAGATAGGAGGATATAAAAGCAGGGGAAAATTCCCTGGGACAGCAGAGAGAAAAGAGTCGTGAACATCTTCTCTTGAAAAGGATTTTGTATTGCTGACGTTCAGATTGTGCGGTGTGACACTGGTGGCGAGAGGCCAGGTATGGTCGATTGGAAAAGAAGAGGGCAGAAACGTGCTGTTCTCGAGAGAGTGACTCACTCCTTCCCGAATCCCAGAACCGAATCCTGATTATAACCCTAGAGATCCATCCTAATTTTTGTTCCGCAATATAGTAAATATATTCTCTCGAATATCTCTTAAACTTTTAATGCATCGTTGATAGAGATTTTCTTAAATATATTAGGTTTCGTAAACTCTTTAATAAAACACTATCTTACTCCACTACAAAAATATCTACTTCTTTTATATTATTTAAAGATACAGAAAACTTGCCGCATATACGTTTATCAATTATCCAATAATGCCAATATCATATCCGAAAATAATTATAATTGTAGAATGTAGAATAATTATCCATTTAACCGAGGATGTTTAACTGTATATGTTCGGCGCATAAATGTGAAGTAGCCACTGCAAATAATACTCCGATCTGTTGGTTCTGTAAGCACTGCATTTAAGGACATATACTAAAATTACGTGTACTATTATAATGCCGAACTAGAAAAGAAACATGATAAATCCCCCTATTCTTTAGCAAAATATGCTAGGGAGTTATTTAGAAATAAAAATATTTATAAATTAAGATGGTCAATTTTGGTAAGGCAAATAAATAGATTCCGAAGAATGAAAAAAATTGAAAAATTAAACACATTCCTAAATTCAGGTTTTCATTCTCAGCATTTGAAGGCCAGCTGTTGTTTTTCTACATTCTTCCCCATCGCCTCTCCATACAGGAAGTATATGTAAATGTTGGAGGTTGTATTTTAAGGGTTCCGTATGCAAAAAAGTATATATATCAAATATGAAAAAAAAAACCCACACTTTTATAAAGTTCGTTCTTCACTTGATAATTGGTAAACATTTTATAATCATACCTACGAGCGTCAATTTAACTAAGGAATCATTCAAGCATTCTTGTGTTCATAGATCTTTAAGATGGTTGTAAAGGTCAAATCATAAAGAAAGATAAATAATGTAATTAACAGTGTTTCTATTATTAGAAGATGATATTATTAGAGCTGCCTCCAAAAAGATATGGCAGAATTATGAGTCTGATGAGTCCGACTTCTTCAAAATATTACAATTTTATAGAGATTAATATATGCCATTTATGAAAGTAATACTTAAAACTTCCAATTTTAAGTTTTAACGAGACATACAAACCTTTTTTATTAGATCAACTTGAAATGAAAGAATCCTTTTACTCTGACCACCGCAATACAAAATAGTTATCATCAGCCTCATTACTTCAGCGTCCAGCTTCAAGTATTTCTACGCAGCGCACTTCTTTCGACCTTGACAGCAAATACTTACTTCGAAATCGATTTTTTCAGTTCTATCAGTAGAGTTGATGCTCTGCTTGGCTCAAGTTTCTGGTTCCTCTTTGTAAAACATTTTCTGCATAAAATCAGCTTTACCCCAAAATGTTGAAAAATATATTTACCACATACTTAGGTGAAATTTACATAGACACAAATATGTCAATAGTTTATAGTCTCTGCGACGAATCACCACGGGAGTACAATAGAACCTAGAACTGTTAGAAAACGATAAAATTAAAAGCAATAAATCGATATAATAAATATATTTTATCATCGAGCCATCGAATGATAATGCGTAGAAATATTTATTGGCTTAAGCATTAATTAGAGTTTAAAAATTAACGCACACACGTAAACACACACACATTTTTCTTTACATGGAGTTCACCACTTATCAAGGCCCAATGGCCACTCAGGGATAAGGGTTATTGTGCGCACAGTAATCAAAGGGATAATGTAGCAATAGTATTGGAAAATTGGTAAGATATCATTACTTAGGGGGGGGCAGTTCATCAGGAATTTGTTTGTGTTGGACTTGAAGACATCCAGGTTGAATTCGAGAGGGAAACAGGCAAGCGGAACAGAGTTCCACAGGCGTGCAGTTCTAAGAAAGAAGCTTTGTTCATGGTATCTACGTTTTGATTTAGCCACAGATAGGGAGTGGGGAAAATTATTGACGGTGGTTTCAGCTAGTCGGGTGTTTTTTGGAAAAGATTGGCGAGGGGGGACCAGAGAATGGAGCTCAGACGAGCACCTGCCATGGAAGTAACGATAGAACAATGACAGGCTCTCTAAGTCTCTTCTGTATATATATATATATATATATATATATATATATATATATATATATATATATATATATGTGTGTGTGTACTTATTAATTTAGTTATTAAATTATTGATCTTTATTAATGAGAATTCCTGATATATCAATATATATCAATATATATATATATAATATATATTCTGCACATATATGTATGCTAAGACTATATTAATAAACGGTAGTTTTTCAAGTATTTCTTCTAATACATACGAGTCAAATACATAATAAATGTTATTTAGTCTGAAATGGAGTTATGCTTAAAATACACACATACTATTCTGCTTACCTATTCCTTAGTCCATAAGTTAAGTTTTAAAAAATACAAATACAATTTTTTAGGGTTAAACTGCTCCAATAAGGATAAATTCGCGAAATTCACCGAAAATAAAAACAGTCCGGCAAACCTGATCAAGGATATAAGAATTTGATGTAGTCTTGGGTTTGAATGTCATTATAATAATATACGGTTATTGCTGCAATAATGTAAGAAAGAAAGTAGAAGTAATTTCGTCGTGAAGCAGTTTTTCACCGAACGAAAGTGAAAATGTAATAAAAAAGGAACATTTGAAAGAAACAGGGCAAAAAATAACAATATCATCTACAAAGACGTGCTTGATTGAAAGAGTAAATTAAGGATTGTCTCTTACAATGTTATTTCATTATTTGTATTGAACTATGTAGCACAATATTCTGACTATATAATAGAACTTATTAATTTATCTCATTTGGGTCGGTTCTTTATTCAAAATACAATGGGAACTATTTTCATAGAAATGTTAATAAACTCATATTTGCTACGCGTTATTGTTTTTTTTTCTGTCAAAAAACTTTTTTTCGTTAGAAAGAAAAATCACTTTTATCAAGCATATTTGTTGAGTAAATATACTTCCCATTCCGTGGTCAATTTTAATTCTTCTTATTAGCCGTAATTTATATGGAACAACCACTGTATTTCTCTAGCTCTCTATTATTCTATGTTTATTTACGCACTTTTAATGCGTTTTATGCTTATTTAATTCTAAAGGATTAGAATGACTTTTACTTGTCAATTTAAGCCTAGAATACTGTACAACGTATTTGAAGTGGATATCAAACAAATAAATTTCGATATTTTTATCTTATCCAAAATAGTAATATAGAAGGAAATCTTTATTTTTAGCCACTCAAGAAGAATTTCTTAACAGATATATATAACCATTTATAAATTTATGAATGAAATCAAAGTGGTAATTATAGTTGAGGTGATCTAACGCGCCACGGGTAGTCTTGTAGATAGATAGATAGATAGATAGATAGATAGATAGATAGATAGATAGATAGATAGATAGGTAGGTAGGTAGGTAGGTAGGTATGTAGGTAAATAGATAGATAGATAAATAGATAAATATACAGATAGATATATAGATAAATAGATGGATAGAAAGAGAAAGAGAGAGAGAAAGAGAAGGAGGCAGAGAGACAGAGACAAACGGACACAGAGAAAAGACAGTGAGAGATTTAAAAAGTGTAAGGTAAACATAAATAGTGTTATTAACAAAGGTTTATTCTCAGTTTTGAAAAGTTTTAGATCATATGTTTTTGAAAGCCGCAATGTGTCATTAACAGGCCTTTGTTTGAACACTTAAAGTTGCGTATCATTGTCACATTAAGATACGTTGTAATGATTAATGCGAAATGGGAGAATGGACAAAGAATGATCACTCTCAAAGGCAACAAAAGGCACAAGCTGCTGCCCTAAACAGGAAATTCTATTCTGTTTCGTATGATTAGCGCACAATTATGTTTCAGCTAAATGTCTAGATAATAAGTAAAATGAATGTTTAATCGATATAGAACTTGAGATAATCAAGACGAATTTGAGGAGATCAAAGAGATATAGTACAGCGTGGAAATAAGACTGCTGCTTAATGAAGAGTCAAAACTTCAGGGCGATCAAAATAAGGAAATTGGCGGGATATAAACGAACAAAAGCTGATCGAATCAATATAAAAGCGGAAAATTGTTTAAGAAAATACGTGAAGGTGTCAACACAAAATGTAATAAACCAATTTTTATTTTAACAATGCGAATCAATGACTACTAGAACAGGAAATAATAAAGGTCAAAGATATTTTAATGAAGTGTATTTTATAAATTAACATTTATTATCATGTGTTGAGAGAGAACATAAAGTTTCAAACTGTAAAATGTCTATACGCAATGCTTACAAAATTTGGTGGATAAACTGGCTCAGTGATAGTTCAGTTTTAGATATTAAACGAAAGATCAGTTGAATCTTCTAAAGTATAAATAAAGCATGTTTGAATTACATAGCAGTAACGCAACAACAGATCAAAATGTATTTATGCTTCGTAATTGTTTAGATGAGGATTAATAATTTGTATTATTTTAAGTATTCCGACTCTTTGACCCAATGAAAAATAAAAACTAATTGTAACTGACAGATTTTAGATTAAATGGTTTAATTCTTAACTTAGATGATACTGAGAATATAATTAATAATTATTTAAGACGCTTACCTTGTCAGAGTTGACGGACTGAAAGAGATTTATTCACGCGGATTAAATAAAGAATTAGCTCCAAAATTTCGTGCAGATTCGTGTTCGACGTAAAGAATTTTACTGTTCGAAAATACATTAGATAAACGTAGACTGTTGCATCATCTGAAATGTTAAAATGATATTGAAGATGAGGTTGAAAGTGAAAATGATATTGAAGATGAGAACAACAGTCCGAATATTACACATACTTGATTTATATGTTTAGTGCAATTTTAATTTAAAAAAAACATGATGTATAGCCAAATATTCATTGTTTACAACTAGTTGGACAGAAATATGAAAATCAGCTGTTTGTTCTACAAATCACCGGTATCAAAAAGTTTAACTTCCACACGTCGTGTCGAATAAGTCTTAGACCAAGATATGAAATATTTCACTAGTAGGTTTATCAACATTCGTATATATCCAGAACTAATTTGATTAAATTATTCTTAACCACAGTCCGATAAGCTTTGAAAATAATTTTAACCCAGCGTAAATTATATCTTCAATTTTAGAAAATTTGTACTGTGGCTTTCATGAACCAGAAACATAGACCCCATACATGTAGTACTAACTACAAACATAGAATTGTCCTGGAATTAATGATGATTTATAGGCATTGTGTCCCCAGTTCAACCCTGAATTCTTTATTTCTAGTTTTATTCTTAAGTAGCGGCTGCGCCTCATCGGCACATACAACACCGAGTCAAACACAAAATCGAGTACACTCAATATCAAGTACACTTAACATCGTCTTATCATCAACGTTGCCTTGTGAACTCGGAGTATGGGAGATTCGCATATGCACAAAACAAAATCACTGAAAAACAAAAACACCCTAGGGTAAACGTTGAATAAAATGATGGTTTAAATTATTACGAACTTGCCAGGATTCGAACCTGGAATCTTTTGATCCGTAGTCAGCACGTTATCCATTGCGCCACAAGCCCTGTCCGTACGCCGAAAGATGTTACCACGACTGTATACAGACAGTGTTAAATTCCGTTGACATGGGCAGATAACTTTTTTGACAATTGCACGAAACGGCCCAAACACCCTTATTTCGGGCTAGAACTTGATTTAAAAATAAAAAGAAATTACGTTTTTAGAGTTAAAAATATTTATTTACGATTATTTTATTTGTATGTTTACTGCAAGTTGGAATTGTTTTTAAACAAACAAAAACAGCAAATATATTTTGCTAATGTAAAAAAAAAACTGCTTGATAAATTCACATATTTAAAAATATATATATATTTGGATTAGGGTTTTTACGACCTGATCAGGCGTAGTTTATCTTTTAAAAGGAAATACAAAATCTACTATTTTGAGGCTAATATGATTTAACGGCCTTTAAATATAAGATGAAAAGATTTTTTTTAATAATTAAAATTTAACATTTTAGAGTGTGGAATCACTTTCCTATATAAATTTAACGTAAAATAAGCAACGGCGACGTAGCGAGACATGTAATCGTTAGCATTTTTTCAAGTTCGGTGAGTGGAGAGGGGTAGAAGAAAGAATGTGTGTGGGGTCATAAGTTCCAAACATTTTAAAAATATGTAGAAACGCTTACAAACGTGTGTGAGGGACTTTTCAGTTTTTTAAAGATTTGCTTCTGAAAGATCTCACCGTTAAATATTACTTAATCATCTAATTTTTTTCCTGATAATTTTAAGGTTGTTAGCACACACACACACACACACACACACACACACACACACACACACACACACACACACGTAACTAGGGTTGACCTGTACAATGCACACTCCCTACTAGTATTTTTCTTTCGTTTTTTTTCAATTATTAACAAAATTACACCCCTCTTATAAAAATGATTTTTTTCATTAAATGTAAGAGCATTGATGTTAAGATCTTAATAATCCAATGCATTCCGTATTCGTGAGCGCGTGCATTCAATTTTTCATACGCGTAAAATTGCGTATTGTTTCACTGGTCACCACGTGTGTTTTTACGCGTGCATTCAATTTTTCATACGCATAAAATTGCGTATTGTTTCACTGGTCACCACGTGTGTTTTTGCGCGTGCATTCAATTTTTCATACGCGTGAAATTGCGTATTGTTTCACTGGTCACCACGTGTGTTTTTGCGCGTGCATTCAATTTTTCATACGCGTGAAATTGCGTATTGTTTCACTGGTCACCACGTGTGTTTTTGTGAGTGCATTCAATTTTTCATACGCGTGAAATTGCGTATTGTTTCACTGGTCACCACGTGTGTTTTTGCGCGTGCATTCAATTTTTCATACGCGTGAAATTGCGTATTGTTTCACTGGTCACCACGTGTGTTTTTGTGAGTGCATTCAATTTTTCATACGCGTGAAATTGCGTATTGTTTCACTGGTCACCACGTGTGTTCTTGTGCGTGCATTCAATGTTTCATACGTGTGAAATTGCGTATTGTTTCACTGGTCACCACGTGTATTTTTACGCGTGCATTCAATTTTTCATACGCGTGAAATTGCGTATTGTTTCACTGGTCACCACGTGTGTTTTTGCGCGTGCATTCAATTTTTCATACGCGTGAAATTGCGTATTGTTTCACTGGTCACCACGTGTGTTTTTACGCGTGCATTCAATTTTTCATACGCGTGAAATTGCGTATTGTTTCACTGGTCACCACGTGTGTTTTTACGCGTGCATTCAATTTTTCATACGCGTGAAATTGCGTATTGTTTCACTGGTCACCACGTGTGTTTTTACGCGTGCATTCAATTTTTCATACGTGTGAAATTGCGTATTGTTTCACTGGTCACCACGTGTGTTTTTACGCGTGCATTCAATTTTTCATACGCGTGAAATTGCGTATTGTTTCACTGGTCACCACGTGTGTTTTTACGCGTGCATTCAATTTTTCATACGCGTGAAATTGCGTATTGTCTCACTGGTCACCACGTGTGTTTTTACGCGTGCATTCAATTTTTCATACGCGTGAAATTGCGTATTGTTTCACTGGTCACCACGTGTGTTTTTACGCGTGCATTCAATTTTTCATACGTGTGAAATTGCGTATTGTTTCACTGGTCACCACGTGTGTTTTTGCGCATGCATTCAATTTTTTATACGTGTGAAATTGCGTATTGTTTCACTGGTCACCACGTGTGTTTTTGTGCGTGCATTCAATTTTTCATACGTGTGAAATTGCGTATTGTTTCACTGGTCACCACGTGTGTTTTTGCGCGTGCATGCATTCAATTATTGCGCGTCTACACATTTTTATTCCATAGTTAGGTGGAACATATACTGACCCAACGGGTCATGTGCAGTCTAGTAATTATTATATTCTATTTCCTTTCTATCTATTAAATTCACCCTATGTTATTTACAATTCTAATTACAATAATAACTGTTATACTGATTATTATCACCTTTGTCGTCATTATTATTGTTGTATATTCGTCACACCTACCATTTATTATTATTATTATTATTATTATTATTATTATTATTATTATTATTATTATTATTATTCCATAGTAGTCTCAACATTAGTTGATTTTAGTTGAATTGTTTTCTTGTTTATAGGCAAGCTTTTTGCAAAATTGAAAAAGAAATTGACTTGTCACTGTGATTAAGCCATTTCTGGTGGCTTTTTATTATAGTCCCAAGCATACCATAAAAAACCCACCATAATTGGCTTATCAGATTGACAAGTCAATTTTTTTTCCAATTTTGCAGAAATTATTATTATTATTATTATTATTATTATTATTATTATTATTATTATTATTATGTAATTTGTTTATAGATCTAGGTTCTGATGAATTTTACCTCGAAATATATTTAAATTTACCTGATTTCAACATCTTAGCCAAATTTACATATGTTTTGTTAACCAAATTCAAATATATTTTAATTAACCCAATTCACATATACTTTTATTAACCAAATTTAAATATACTTTAATTAAACTAATTCAAATATATTTAAGCAATCTAATTCAAATATATTTTCTCTTTGAACTCGTGGAATTCTATGTAAATACCATGTGTGCACGTATCTGCCTGATCTTTCGAGATATCTTTTCTATTTGCCGAGTGTGCGTTTTAATTTTCGTAGGCATATTATATAGAATGGCGCCGAAAAGTACATGTTCAGCCATAGTTTTTCAAGCGGTTTCTATCGGGGCATCCGATTATCGTCAGGAGCAATTGTTGTTGTTTTCTTTTTCTTTTCCTTTGAGGCTTGGTGTAGTTATAATTGTTTTCATTTTAAATTGGCCATAAAGGTGGGTGTATGTGAATTATTTCATTTATTTAATTTTTAGTTTCGATTTCTTCTTTTATAGTTTATTGATTTAATTTCATGTTAGTTATTAAATACTGTTAGTATATCTATCCCGATGTTAAATGCGATCCGGTTTAAAAAAGGTCTGTAATTTTTTTTTATAAGTATGCCTTCTAGTAGTTTTAGTCGTCGTGTGCAGTTGTTAAGATATCAAATGTTAATATTTTTAGCTAAGATATTTCTAACGTCGGACAACTGTAGGTTTTTATCGTGGGATAAAAGGTGTTGTTTTATGCGCTCTTGTCAGCAAAGTGATAGGTAATCGTCAGGAGAGTGTTGTTGTTGTGTGGCCTATGTATGCGTTGTATGAGATTTTAGAGTGGGTTAGAAGACCTTCTCCGAAGGGGTAAATAAATTCATACACTACAATATTTGCTTTAGTGTGGGTTTAGTATTGTTATTGTTTTTAATTATTAAATTGAGAGTTTTAAATTTAGTATAATATATTATTAGTTTGATCTTTTTTGTTTTTATTCGGTGGGTCTGGTGTATCTTTTTATTAGGTCTGTTATTATTTTTTCGTCTGTTTTATAGTTAGTGTGTAATTGGCTTTTATAGTATACTTTGATGGTGTCGTTTTTGTTACGATTAGGGTTTATGTTTCTATTGTGGAGTGAGTTTAAATAGAGTTTTATGTATTTATCGACGATTTTATTGAGAACGTTATTGTTTATAAGAGGGTGTTTTATGTTTGTTAGTTCTTTGTAAAATATCTGTCGGGTTGATGCTATGTTGTATGAGCGAAGGAGCAACTTTTTTATAAGGGCAGTTTTATATTTTTCTGAGCATTCACTATGGTAATTTAGGAGTATTGCGTTATTGTTGGTAGACTTTTTTTTGTATGTGGAAGTTGTGTATTCAGTAGGGTTGTTTGAATCAATTAATACGTCGAGAAATGGTATTTTATTACTTAAGTTTGGTTCATGGATGAATTTGAGGACGGAGTGTTTTTCTATGTTTAGTTTGAGTTTTTTAATGTCGTGCATTGTTTCGACTGCAATGAATATGTCGTCGACATATAGGGCATAGATAGTGGGTTTATTTTTTTCATCTGAGAAGATTTTATTTTCGAGGTGGGTCATATAGTATTCTGCGAATGTTGGGCCTATAGGTGATCCCATTGAGACACCATCTATTTGAATGTAAGTTGTCCCATTAGGGTCAGTGAAAGGAACTTGTGTGATGCATTTTAATGGTAACTTTTGAAGGGTTTGGTGTTTTATAGTTGGAAGGAGTATTGTACAGTGGTTGTATACTTGATTAATAGTTATTTTAATTGTGTCGTTTATAGGGACGTTATTGAATAGGGATATACGGTTATGTATTTGTGGGTGAGTTTAATTTTAAAAAGTTGATGAAGTCAGTGTAGATTTTTATGCATATAGAGATGAGTAATTTGTATAATTTATTTTTGTTAATTATTTGCAGACTATTATCTATAGCTGTTATCGTCTCACTACTGTTTGGTCAACTAATATTCGGACTGGCTTTGGGTTTGGGTGGGATTGAAACCGCTATCCTCAGACAATACTCACCTGGAATCGTAGATATTCCGCATCTCTATCCACAAAAATGTGGATTTATAAAACCAAAAATCTAACCTTGATTGCCTTTTGGGGCCATGGCGCAGTGGAATATCTAGGATTCCAAGTGAGCATTGTCTGAGGGTAGCGGTTTGAATCCCACCCAAAGCCGGCCAGAGGATTAGTTGACCAAACCGGGATGAGATGACAACAGCTGTAAACGCCGTAAAAACAATAACTTGAAGATGAGTATAATAGTCAACAAATAATTAACAGAAATAAATTATACTACATTATGCTCTATACATGGAATAGATTAAACCGATCCCTTAAGGACAAGTATTGTAATAGAAAAAGTACTAAGCAAATCTAGTTCTAAGTGATAATTTTCGAGTGTGTAAATTACGATTATCAGTGCAGACGTTACTAAGAATACAATTGCGAATCACTCACCGCTGTCGATAAGATAAATTATTCTTTTAAAAATCCATGCATATTCCCGGCTCCAACAGAAATATTTCAAAGTTCAATGAAATATACCTTAAGAACCTCTTGTGCTACATCAACTGAAACGTTTTCAAAATGAGGAAAGTATATCAAATAATCCAAATAATACAAAAGAGGTTTGTACTAGTGCACTTATTGATCCGTGCTGAAATAATAATGTTATTATTTAGAAAGCCATTCTTAAAATGGGGGGGTTGTACCTATTCTGTACTTTAATCTTACAATTTAATAAAAACAAATAACATAAAACTTTAAAATATTCAGAATAATCCAAATAATACAGAAGAGATTCTATATTGCACACACAAGTTAGCATTAACAGCACAGAATTTTGAAATAGTATAGTTGACTTGAGCATTGCAATATAATTAAAAAATTAGAAATAATCGTCTTCAGCCAGCTAGAACAGATCTTGATTAGTAACAGAAGTTCAAGTAATAAAACTCTCAGCTTCGGAAAGACAGACACAACAACAGTAATAAATTACACGAGTAAAATTCTAAATATTATATCTTGAATCTGCCGAACTATTTATTTAACCAAACAGCGTAAGAATACAATAATATCATCCATTTATTCTGAGCAGAAGTGAATCGAAAATATGCGAAGAATCTATATTGGCAACCACAATTTTTTGATGACAACTTTAAAAGATTTATGTAGAAGCAAAATATAAAACTTCGCACAAGTTATTACTTAGGCAAATGTTTCAGTCAGCGTTTTGAATTTTTAATGTAATGTTTGCGCTATTTATTCACACACCCAAAGGTAAATGCGAATACGTATATTCTTTTTTATTATGTTTTCACTTCCTTTGATAAGGAATGAAAGTTTGATTTATATTTTCTATGAATTTGACGTGATATTAGATAAATTCATCTTGCATGATCGTAGCTTTCTCAAATATTCTTTTATTTTTTATTTGAAACTACCAGGTTGCTGTTTTTATCATCTGTCTTTATCGCACCATAGGCATAAAGAGTATTTAATGTAAACTTGCATTAACCGGAAATATAATGGTTAGCAGGTAGACCCGCCGTTGCCCGGGATTGAATGAGTATCAACGAATATTTCACACTCCTATATTTTTATTGCCATCGAAATCCGTGAAATCGCCCGGGAGGAAGCTTCACATGCCTCCATGCAGTAACTTAGTCCAAAATATATGTTATTCTACATTGCACTCTAGAGAACCTACTGTTTTTTTATGAAATTATTTTATATAAACTTCTTTCCAGTTAACGAAAAAAAAATGGAGAAATTTACGTGCAGAGTTTGAACATACATACCACGTCATGCAAAAAACAAAAAACAAAAACAAAACAAAAAACAGTAAAAAACAAACAAACAAACAAACAAAAAACAAATAAAACACGTAAATTTTCAAGTCTGATAAAATCCTTTGCAGTTAATGAAAAAAAAAAAAAGAAATTTTCGTGCGGATTTTGGACCTACAGACTGCGTTATGAAAAAAAAAAGACCCCCCCCCCGAAAAAAAAAAAACTATCAACTTACCCATAGTAGAATTGTCATAGCCCATTGTTCTATCATTCTTGCTAAGCGACGATATGGAAAAAAATGCTTTACCAATGATAGATAAATTAAAATAACGGTCTCGATTATCGGTAATTATCGGGGTTATTCTGAGACAAAACTTAACTAAGATCACTCCCAGATTTATACACTAAAGTTCTGCAAATTTTAAAGAGAATCTGTTCAACCGTTTCGGAGTCAATAAGGAACGAACTCGCACACGCTCATATAAACTTGCATTTATATCATTGTAGATAAAGCATACACTTAAAGGCAAAAGAGTATATCTGCTGACTATTTTTCGAATATTATAAATAAAAATATGCGGTGAGAAAAGAAATATGCGACATTATACCTCAACATATGTTTTAGAATAAGTACAGTCTTCTGGATTAATATTTCTTCGGATCTTCTCGCCAGTTCCCGGTTTATTTTGAAAAGAAAATTCAAAATGATATATACTTGAAAGACTACAAAATCAACTTCAAAATCTAGTGGGAAATAACCTCTTCTGTTTTTCATAAAAGAGACTTTGGTAATCGTTCTCCAACGTGTCGTTATTTCCAGCATAGATTATTCAATGTGATCGAACCTCTGTTTAATCATTGTAAGACATTTACAGGAGTGCTCCTGTTACTATAGCATGGCGAAATAATTTCCCTTTTCTTATCTTAAATGCATAAAGTTCAGCGAATGTCCTTAAACAGTGTTTTTATGTAAGGATTTTCTGTCTATAGAATACCTTACCAAACGATTGCTCCCTCTACACTAAGACATAGTCGCCTTTAAACCCAATGTCAGCAAATATTCATAAATAACCAAATTGCGTTGTTTTCGGCCCTCTCATAATATTCTTCATCAATTCAATCCATCCAGCTTACAAAACATATCAAGAAGTGGTAGTTTATTATAAAATACTTAGTTTTACATTTATAAGTAATAGAGATTATTTAATAAAGGTTTCTACATAAAATTCATTTTGTTGGCAATAATCATATCGCGTTACAAACATGTATAAAGGCTTTTTTTTATAACACAGTCTCATAGAACCGATGCTCATCCTCCAGGTTATGCAAGTCTATTAGTAAAATAGCATCAACCATTATGGATCAGACACAAGTCTGTTAGAGGTTTCACACTCATCTATGGTGCTACGTACTTGTCTAAAAATCTCTATCTTTATAAGCGATCACAACTTGTTTATGTCATTACTAGGGCCATGACACACAGGATATTCTTTTCATTGTTTGATTCTTGAGTATACATCCGACACAGAAACAGTTAATAAACCGAGAACCACATCACTCTATATAAAAGCATATAAGATATCAACTGGTACACAGTCGAGAGTCAAAACAAGTAAAAGAATATGCTGTTTTCTTAGCCCTACTCATTACCAAAGTTACAAAGTTTAATTATTAGTATCAATAGTATCACTATTGTAACTATTAGTACCAATAGTATCACTATTGTAATTATTAGTATCAATAGTATTACTATCGTAATTATTAGTATCAATAGTATCACTATTATAATTATTAGTATCAATAGTATTAGTATTGTAATTATTAGTATCACTAGTATTAATATTGTAATTATTAGTATCAATAGTATTAATATTGTAATTATTAGTATCAATAGTATTAAAATTGTAATTATTAGTATCAATAGTATTACAATTGTAATTATTAGTATCAATTATTAGTAGTTTATTTATTGTAATTATTAGTATCAATACTATTAAAATTGTAATTATTAGTATAAATAGTATTACCATTGTAATTATTAGTATAAATACTATTACTATTGTAATTATTAGTATCACTATTATTACTATTGTAATTATTAGTATCAATAGTATTAGTATTGTAACTATTAGTATCAATAGTATTACTATTGTAATTATTAGTATCAATATTATTACTATTGCAATTATTAGTATCAATAGTATTACTATTGTAACTATTAGTATCACTATTATTACTATTGTAATTATTAGTATCACTATTATTACTATTGTAATTATTAGTATCAATAGTATTACTATTGTAACTATTAGTATCAATAGTATTAGTATTGTAATTATTAGGATTACTATTGTAATTATTAGTATCAATAGTATCACTATTGTAATTATTAGCTTACAATGACGGATTCATAGTTTGCTTGATTGCGTTAAGATAAAATTTCATGACAGCTGTCTGGTTTCAAATCTAAGCTTTAAACATTCGAAAAGTTTATCCACATTAAAGGGCCATAATACATTAAAGCATTTGTCTGCGGCTGACTAGATATATTTAACATAGACAATATTTAAAAGCATGGATTGAAAAACTAACCAATTAATTAAGTGAATGTATTTGCCACAAGAAGTTATCATGTTTTTGATTCTATGTCCATTTCTTTTTTCACCCTGAATTCCTTCACACATTTCCGAAATTTTCTATGAATGTTCTTCAACTATTCGCAAACAAATCCCACAAGAGAGGCGTCATTGTTCTAAATCGACCTAAACAGCATAATTCACAGCGTTTAGATCTGATCTAAAAGGCCGTCATGAACATAATTCATTAAAATTGCTAAAGTGTTTTTTGGAGTTATGTGGCTTGGAGAACAGTCCTGTGTCGATAAAAATTAAAATATCGGTAGTTAGTTTTTAGTCATAGCAATATCTAATATAATAATATCTTAAAGTCTTGTAGTGAGTATTAATATTGATTTTTTTTACATCGGAAACAATAACAGCAAAAGTATTTTGAGTGGACCTGGGAGCAATGGCAATGAAAGGGTGGCTCCACACTCCCCAAAGCCCTCAAGCTGGGGCATCGCCACTAGATATAGTTTAAGGTCATATCCAGGACCGCTTCGATAGAGGACTGAATGATTGTCAGTAGCAGAATTATGTATAAGAAACTGAAAGTGTCAGCTATATGCTTTAATCTAGTTTAATTCAGATATTTAAGATATAAATTTAACTCAAAATCTCGTGAGGCTTTGTCTTGCTTGCATACTTCATCTGACATTAATTTTCTAGATAGTCGTTTAATGCTTAATGCCGCAATTAAAGTGTAAATTGTTATACAACTGATGAAAAGAATGAACTAATGTGAATAATAGAAAAATACAATAAAAAACACAAGAAGTACAATATATTTTATTTTACACAGGAATCACCACTTATCAAGGCCCGGAGGCCACTCGAGGATAAGGGTCAATGGCTATACATTAGTCAATGAGATTATGTAGTGGGAATCTTTTTAAATTGGATTACTTAGGAGGACGGTTCATCAAGAACTTGTTTACGTTGGACTTGAAGACAATCAGATTGAAGTCAGCTGGAAAGCAGGCAATCAGAAGAGAGTTCCACAGACGTGCAGTTCTAAGAAAGAAACTTTGTTCATAGGATCTGTATTTAGGTTTAGGCACAGATAAAGAGTGTGGGAAATTGATGATAGTGGTTTTGGGAAGACGAGTGTTTTTCGTGAAAGTTTAGCGAGGGGGGACCATAGATTGAAGCTCAACCGAGCATTTGCCATAAAAATAACGATAAAGCAGAGACAGGTTCGCAACGTCTCTTCAGTGGGAAAGAGGTTGCAGGGAAGAGAAAAGGGTATCCCCACTAAGCTACGAAGTCTATTTTGAACTCTGTCAAGGCAGGATGAGCTGCTTCTAGCAGCTCCTGCCCAGTTGTGGCAACAGTAATCACTCCTTGGCCGTATCTGGCTTTATATAGGTTGGGGAGAGAGGAATCACGAGTAAGATATCTACTGGAGCGGTAGAAGGATTCCACCATTTTCCCAGTGACCTAGGCAATGGATTTGATATACGTGTTCCATTTCAGGTCAGGAGAAAAGGTCAAGCCCAGAAGCTTGTCAAAACATGGAGCTTCCCCAAGACAAAAGACATTCATTTCAACCGATGCCAGATTAGCATCAGAGCGTAGATGGTGTAGAGATAGAAGCTTGGTTTTAGATGCATTAAAAGTAACAAGCCACCTCTTTCTCCATTGTACCACATGCTCAAGATCAGAGGAGAGAGAATCAGAGAGAACTTGGTTATTTACAGTCTTTGATGTGCTACCATAGATTGCAGTGTCGTCAGCATAAATGAAGTGATGTAAGGGAGTGATTTGGAAGATCATTTATGTAGATCAAGAAGAGAGTTGGGCCCAGGATGGACCCCTGAGGGACTTCAGCATTAATACTGAGAACTTCTGATTTCTGCCCATTAACCACTACTCTTATGAACCTATCAGAGAGAACTGATTTAATAATTGAGAAGACCTTTCCAGTTATACCATTGCTGGAGATCTTGTGAAGTAGTCCTTTATGCCATACCTTATCAAAGGTCTTTGATATGTCAAGAGTGATTGCCCTTGAGAGGAAGCCTACGTCGAGAGATTCGTTAATCCTATGAGATATAACTGTAAGCACGTCTGTTGTAGATCTAGTAGAACGGAGACCATATTGCATGTTACTAAGAAGGCTGTTTTTATTGAGATGATTGACTGATTAACACGAATTCCAGCAGATTGAAATATTTTTACCTGATCTTAAATAAATCTAATAATTTAAGAATACAATGTCATAATATATCCTCTCGCTCCCGTTTCTCTTTTTCACTTTTCTCTCTATATATATTCATCTTCGTATATAAGTATTGTTTGAAATATTTTGAAGTATATAGTTATACGTATAAAAATAATACCAAACAGTTCACCCTTAGTCTAGTAAATAATAAAATGTCAATATAAGTCAGAGTCTTCATTATTGTAATATATCTATCTATCTATCTATCTATCAATCTATCTATCTCTCTCTATATATATATACTGTGTGCATGTATGTATATATATATATACACATATACACACACAAATATACACGGTGCTAGTTGGCCGTTGACCCAGAAAAAGAGTTTATTCGCCCTTTGGAAGGTTTTTAATCTTCCAGGGAGACTAGCCGCCCTCCTCACCAAACAAGTCTGGTGGGGGAACCAGTTTAGTCGCCGGTGACCCGTATGTATTGGTGTGGAGAGGGCTCCCGTAAGCTGTGGTGAAGGCAACCTTTCTAGGAGAAGCAAATCTCTGATTTCAAAAACCATAAAGCGGGAGACCAATACCCGCATTAAGCTGGTCTGCAGTTTAATTTGTTGCTGGCTATCTTGCTCTTGCTTGTTGCTGTATCTCAACATTTTGAACCGAGAGAGAGAGACTTAGCTGTCGTACAAAGCTAAGACTCTGTAACATCATCTTTGTATAGATACTCCCTCAGGCATTTGGGCTCATGGATTTTAAATGTCTGAGGGAGTGGCACTCGTCTGACAAGACGTTGCAATCATCATATATATATATACTGTGTGTATGTATATACAAACGTTTCATCAGGTCATTCGTGGCCAAGAGTTATTCGATCAGGCACGTAGACGGTGAAACACCTAGTGAATTTATAACGGTGGTTAGAAATATTAAAGAAATTTATCATTTAAGAGAACATCTTCTCAAGTGTTTGTTTACAGTGGACTTAAAATCAGTAATGTTATGGCCAGCTGGGAAGTATTCCCGCAGTACTGATTTCTACTTAATTCTGGGTGCAGAACGAGAGAAAAAACTTAATGACAATACTTGAAGTTGGATGTGTTTTTGTTGCGATTATTTTACATAGAATGAAGCTGAGTCGAGGACTTACCATGAAAGTAACAATAGAGCAGAGAAAGACTGGCAACATCTTTTCTGTAAGATTTAGATAGTAGATGTGAACATCATTTATTAGATTTCGAAGTTGGGTTTGTACTCTGTGAAGATGGGAATGTTTGCGCTGAGCTGCACCTCACACATACATACACGCAGACAAACACATATATAATCGGTCTCTTTTTATCTATCTCTCAGTGTATATATGTATATATGTGTGTGTGTGTGTATGTGTGTATATGGAGAAAGAATAAGAATATATCGTTTATTTTGGCTAAACGCTTTTATTATAGCCAATATCGATCCAAACGTTATTATTGTTTTTCAAATACCTTCTTGTTTTCTTCCCGTACAATTTCCTGTGTAAATCCTTTACTTTCGTCTTTTCTTTTTTCATTGATGCTGCCATTTTCTTTTACGTTGACCTTCTCCCCAATTACATTAATATAGAACACTCTTGTCAGAGGATTTTTCAAAGCTAGTCATTAAGAATCCCAAGGTTTTGTTATTTGTCAT
Source organism: Euprymna scolopes (assembly GCF_053919585.1). Classification (NCBI taxonomy): domain Eukaryota; kingdom Metazoa; phylum Mollusca; class Cephalopoda; order Sepiida; family Sepiolidae; genus Euprymna; species Euprymna scolopes. The sequence continues at coordinate 147,166,230 of NC_136489.1, forward strand.
AAAACAAGGAGTATTCTAAAAATAGAGACTTTTAAGGCCGAAAACTTGGCTATCAATTTTGTTTATTCTCAGAAGTGCTCGATCAATTAATTTATTTTCTGTTTTATGCTCCAAAGCAGCATCGACATTTTACTTTATTTTTATCATAAATATGGAAGATTCTTTTACCCAATATCAAATATAGTTGCTAATTCCAAGTTAATGGTATTGGTTGAACAACGTTTCAAACGTTAACATTTGGGCAAATGCTTAATCACACGAGAAAAGTAGTTAATATAATACCCTTGTTTTTCAAAGTACATCACATATATCTTCATCCTGGAATAATTATTTATCTTGCTTTTAATTATAGAACTACGACACTAAAATATTATATTACTAAACAAATAGATTTAATAAAATAATACCAAACGTCATGAGTATAGAAAATTCTCTCTCTCTCTAACTATATATATATATATATATATATATATATATATATATATATATATATATATATATATATATACTATATATATACTATACAATATATATATAGTATATATATTATACTATACTATATATATATACTATACTATATATATATAGTATATATATGTATACTATACTATATATATACTATACTATATATATAGTATATATATGTATACTATAGTATACATATATACTATACTATATATATAGTATATAAATATAGTATATATATATATAGTATATATGTGTGTGTGTGTGTGCATGTGTGTGCGTGTGTGTGTGTGTGTGTATGTGTGTGTGTGAAAATAATCAGTAAAGATTTCTGTAAGCTTAAAGTACATATAAATGTTAATGTATATACATATATATGTGTGTGTGTGTATATGTGTGAAAAAAGAAATATATATAGTAATCCGAACTAAATAAAAAGCTCAATACGAGGGGCTTGCAATAAGTAATGCCCCTGATCCACTTCCAGTTGTCTGATCTAGCTGAAATTTTGCATGTGCAATGATTTATATCTGTACAGGTTATGTGACAAATTACAGCTCTGAACTAATTGTGGTTTCTGTTTTACAGGTGTTTGAACTGAGTCAGGTGTGAAATGGAGCCTGTTGAATGTCGAGCAGTGATCCGGTTTTTGTATTTGAAAGGACGCACACCACAGGAGACTTTTGATGAAATGAAAGAAACTTATGGTGATAATGCCCCATTATATGACGTTGTAAAACGCTGGCATCGTGAATTCAAACATGGCTGGAAGTCTATGGAAACCGCTCCTAGACCTGGTCGCCTCCTTCTGCCATTGATGCGGCATCTGCCCGTCAAGTTGAGGCTGCCATTTTGGAAGATCGGCGCATTACTATTCGCCAAATAGCCCAAGATGTCAAGATTAGTACAGAGTCAGTGGAAACTATCATTCATGACCATTTGTATATATGTATAAGGTCTCTCCCAGATGTATTCCCAGGGTACCACAATTATAGGAGCCTATTATGCTTCCTTTTGAGGAAATTAAGGGAAGCTATCAAAATCAAGAAGCGGCGACAAGATCAACAAAGGTACCTTCTTCCAGCAGGACAACGCTCCGGTCCACAACTCGCATGTCGCCAGATCAGAAGCATGGGCGCGTAGTTATGAAATCCTCCCCATCCTCCCTACTCTCCTGACTTTGCACGCTGTGACTTTCACATCTTCCCAGCTATGAAGTTGTTTTTGAAAGGAAAGCGTTTCCCAGATGATGCAGCCTTGATTTCTGAAGTCACGTCGTGGTTGGAGGACCAACCTGTGGTGTTCTACAAAACGGTCTCCAGAGCTGTATAAAACGATGGGAGGAATGCATAACTCTGTATGGTTCCTATGTAGAGAAAGACTAATAACTGTGCCAAGTTTCGTTGCTCTACTGGTATGAGAAGTGGGCATTACTTATTGCACACCCCTCGTATGACCAAGGTAGGATATATAACTAAATTTAAGACTGTAAAATATATTGTACATGAATTTATCGTTTGACAGGATACTCAAATAAGATTTATTGACATTTCCTTAATCCGTAGAGTTTCAAAGATAATGCGTTCTTTTAATCAAAGTAAAGATATTCACAAATGACTATTATTACGAATGTGTTTACTAATCCATAATGTTTGTAATAATCAAAAATATGAATAATCCAAGTTTCAAGAAATATCCGTTTGGAAGCAGACGAGAAAAAAAAAAAGATTATTTCAATTCGTTATAATTTTCATTTATGGACAATTTGGTCTGCATATCCCATATGGCCGGTAATAACAAGAAAAGGAGATTACAAAAAAAAAACAACAAGAAAAAACAACAAAAACAACAGAAATGAATTACAAGAAAAACAAAAATAAAAGATAATAGAAAGGAAAGAAAATAGAAAATAAAAAGGAAAGAAAAAAGAAATAATATATACATGTATATCTAGATTTATTTGTCGTTTGTAGGAAAAAGGTAGAATTTCAACCACTAACCATACTAAAGAAGTACCATACTAAAGAAGTACCATACTAAAGAATTATCACGCTAAGAAATTATCACACTAAGGAATAATCATACTAAATAATTATCATAATAAATATTTATCATACTGAAGAATTATCATACTGAAGAATTATCATATTAAGGAATTATCATGCTAAAGAATTATCATATTAAGGAATTATCATACTAAAGAATTATCATATTAAGGAATTATCATGCTTTACTGCTTTCACACTGAAGAATTTTCAGACTAAAAAATAATCATACTAAAAAATTATCAGACTAAAGAATAATTATACTAAAAAATAATCATACTAAAGAATTACCATACTAAAAAATTACAACACGAAAGAATTATCATACTAAAGAATAATGATGCTAAACAATTATCATATGAAAGAATTATCATATTATGGAATTATCACGCTAAACAATTACCAAACTGAAGAATTCTCACACTAAAAAATTATCAGACAACAGAATAACCATACTGAAGAATTATCATACTGAAGAATTATCATACTCAACATACTAAAAAAATTATGATACTAACAAATTATCATACCAAAAGAATTATTAGACTAAAATTTATCACACTGAAGAATTTTCAGACTAAGAAATTATCATACTGAAAATGACCATACTAAAGAATTATTATACTAAAGAATTATCCTACTAATAAATTATCATGCTAAAAAGTGATCATACTGAAGAATTATGATACTGGATAATTGTCATATTAAGAATTATCATACTAAAAAAATATGACTCTGAAGTGTTATCGTACTGAAGAATTATCAAACTGGATAATTATCACACTAAAGAATTATCATACTAAAGAATTTTCATACTAAATAATTATCATAATAACGAATTATCAGACGGAATAATTATTATACTGAATAATTATCATACTTAATAATAATCTCGCTAAAAATTATCCTACTGAAGAATTATCATACTAAAAAATATCATAATTATTATCATACTTAAGAATTAGTAAACTAAAGAATTATCATACTAAAGAATTATATTACTGAAGAAGTTTCATGCTGAAGAATTTTAATAATAAAGGGATATCATACTAAAGATCTACCATAAAGAATTATCATACTTTAGAATTATCATACTAAAGAATTGTCGTACTTAAAAAATTATATTACTAAAAATTATCATACTAAAGAATAATCGTAATACAGAATTATCGGACCCAGTAAAGAATAGATACCCTGTAGCAGAAGACAATGATTGGCACACATTTTAAATGACACTGGTGATTAGCCCTTGACACTGAACCAACCGCATGGGGCTTGTAAACACGTCAAATAGAAGACATTCACGAGCAAGATTAAAAAAAAAATTACAAAACATTAAAGGATTTAAAAGAAAATACATATTTACAAAGCAGTTTTTAATATAAAATATTTACAAAACTTTTAAGGATTAAAAACTACTTTTTTCTATTTACACAAAACGTCTTGATGTAACAGAACGAACAAACAAAATACATTCAAATATATGAGTGTATTCCTGGATGCGTCTTTTAAAAATATATTTAAAAACTTTTTAATGAAACAAATAATAATAATAATAATAATAATAATAATAATAATAAGAAAAAGAATAATAATAAGAAGAAGAAGAAGAAGAAGAAAAAGAAGAAGAAGAAAGAAATAAAAAGAATGCGCTATATTACTTACAAAACCGACGTTATAACAAAGAATTTCTGCACAACATCCATTTCTTTAAATGTATGTTGTTTAAATGTTGTGTTTTGTTACTTTAAAACTTACTTGCATTTAATTTTCCCTTGTGGAGAAGTAAGCAAATAGCCAATTTTTTTAAAATAAAAATACAAGTTAAAAAAAAGTTGTATCCTGTGATACTACATTTCATATTCATAAAAATAAAAGTTATAAAATGATATGTAAACAAAATAATACGTTTTTAAATCTCGATTGTTTATACTTGTTGCTTATATTTGTGGTTTCATTGCACATAACAATTGCCTCAGTCTAGAAAGATTTCTATTTCATTGGGCACACTGGACATACATAGGATTTTAAATAAATATTAAATTGTATTAAAACACACACAAAAAACACTCTGTACATAAAAATCAATCTTGGTCGCAAAAAACCGCGAAACATTTGCAAAAATCCGAACAAGTCAGTTATTTTATATTTGTTTCTGCCATTAAAAAGTTTGGTTAATTTTTACAACGTGCCCCAGCGTATTATAATCACCCCAAGCTCCCACGGTTAAGAACTGCTTTCGGAATAAACACCCCCAAACTCGAAAGCCGTTCTTAACATTGGGATGTTGGGGTTGTTTATTCTGAAAGCCGTTCCTAACATGGGGAGGTAGGGGTGTTTATAATACGCAGTAGTACGTAAAAATTGACCAAGTTTGTTTAAATAATTTTAATATTTAAATATATGTATCTTTTTATAGAGAGGAGAGATCGGCGTCTGAAATTTTCAATTAAAGCGTCGGTTTAAATTTTTTTACTTAATTTAGCTCATTCTTTTTATTCTTTGTCTATATTATAATTATAATAATTATTAGTTTTATTAAAAAATTCTGTAAATATATTTTAAAATATTTTTCTCGCGAACATATGACCATGCCTGCTATGTTACGTGTTTACAACCAAACAACACTAATATCAAGGTCAGACCATCGGTGTCACTCTAAATGTGCGCCTATCCTCGGCCTCTGCTACAGGGTATCTATTCTTTACTTGATCCGAATTACTATACTTAAGAATTATCATACTAATGAATTATCATACTAAAGAATTATCACACTAAAAAATTATCATACTAAAGAATTATCATACTAAAGAATTATCATACTGAAAAATGATCATATTAAATAATTATCATACGAAAGAATTATCATAATAAAGAATAATCACACCAAAGGATTATCATACTGTAGATTTATCATACTAAAGAATTATCATACTGAAGAATTGTCATACTAAAGAATTATCATAATAATTATCATTCTTAAGCATTAGCATACTAGAAAATTATTGTTGTGTCGTGGAACAACGGTGAAAATGAGAACAATCAAGTCGACGTTCGGTTAAGAAACAAGTGTATTAACAATAATGTACAAATATAACAAAGCGTGTATATCTGTTGGCACTCGGCTACTAGTTGAAGTGCAGTCGCATCTCTCTCACCGATGTTGGAATTACGAGCGCTATTTATAGTGCTAATCGGTGTAAATTTCTTTGTTCAAGGAAGGCCGGTATAATACTCCCCTTTGAAAATATCCCGTCTGGGATTAATAACGTTTTTGTTTTGAGTCCACCCTAATCAACTCTGTTGATTTCCGTTTTCTTTTTGATCTTCTGTTCTCCGGAGCTGTCTCTGGTATTAGCACCTGAAAAGTATCAAACACTGTGTCAATGATCTCCTCCTCAGGCGATCTGGTCACCTCACTGTTCCAGTATTTTTTTCCGAATTTGGTTAGTTTGTGCACGAAGTCTGGCCCCTTAATCATGTAGACCATGTTGTCTATTTGTTTCTCAACAGCGCCGGACTCCCAGAAAGTCTTTATTTTTGTGAATCTTGTAGAAGACTCTTTCGCCAATTTTATATTGTTTTTTTTTTAGGTTTGGCCTATCCTGGTTTGGTAACAACTTGGGAAAAATCGATCTAACCTTGTGTCCGAACATAACCTCAGCAGGTGTCTTCGACATTTCGATGTTTGCATTCGTAGACTTGTAAACACTTTTGGATTACGTCGGCGACCCACTAACTTTTTTCAGAGCTCTCTTGAATGTGTCAACGAATTTCTCTGCTTGTCCGTTACTTCTTGGATGGTATGGCGGAATGGTTACATGCTCGATTAGACGACCCTCGCAAAAATGTTTAAAGTCCGTAGACGTAAATTGCGTTCCATTGTCTGTAACAATGCAGTCTACTACTCCAAACATAGCGAATAGTTCATACAGGAAGTTGATAGTTACCTCGGATCTGGGATTCTTACATTGTAATACTTCCGGCCATTTAGATAGGCTGTCTACAACAATAAGATAGTCGAACCCATCTAGCGGTCCTGCAAAATCTTAATGAATCCTACACCAAGGTCGGTCCGGTTTTGCCCAGGATCTTAATTGAGTCGGAGGAGGTTTCATAACTAATGTGCATCCTCTACACTCCCTGATTTTTCCTTCTATATCGTTATCCATGTTTGGCCAATAAACGAAAGAGAGCATAAGGCTTTTCATTCTTGATATACCTGGATGCTCTACATGAAATTCCTTGAGCATTCTTTTCTGTAATGTCGCAGGAATTACGACCCTGTCGCTATATAACAGGACGTTATCGCAAATTGAATAACTTTCTTCATCCAGTTCGTTATTGTTGATCCTTTCTTTCGTGCTTATAATAAATTCGTCTACCTCTGCCTTACTCTTAATCTCATCAAGTGGTACTGGAAGTTCTCATATTGTGTCACATAATGTATTTTTTACTTCAACTTCCGTTAAATCGCTGCTATTACCATATCTTCCAATGGTTCTGTCTGCTTAGGTATTAACCTCGATAACCCGTCTGCATGACACATTTTTTTAGATAGTACATACTCCATTTGAAAATTGTAATTCAAAAGTATGGTACCCCATCTTTGGAGTCTATTCCCCGTATGTTGTGGTAGTACTTTTTTCGTTCCGAAAATCGTTAATAATGGTATGTGGTCTGTTTGTAACAGAAATTGCCTACGGTGCAGGAAACGATGAAATTTCTTTACCGTGAATATAATGCTTAGCACCTCTTTTTCAATTTGTGAGTAGTTCTTTTTGGCTGATCGGGATGAATGTGCTATGGGTTTCACTTTTCCAACATCCATTTTGTGTAAAATGGATGCTCCTATGCCAGAGAAGCTGGCATCAATTGCAACTATAATTTCACGCTTAGGATTATAATGTGCCAGAAACAAGTCAGACGTTAAAGTCTCTTTAATTTCCCGAATTGTTTCTTCGCACTCTTGCGTCCAGACCCATTTTTGCTTTTTCATTAACAGTTCATTTAGTTTATGCATATTTGGCAAAAACACATTGTAGTAATTTGCCTAACCTAAAAAAAACTTTGTAAAGACGCAATATTTTCTGGAGCAGGCATATTCTTTATTGCACTCGATATATCTGGACCCGGCCTTCTTCCATGTTTATCGATGATTTGCCCCAAATATTTTATTTTCTCCATGAAAAATGTACATTTTTCCTGTTTTACTTTAAATCCATAATCCTGGATCCTTTTGAATACTTGGTTTACATGAGCCTTGTGTTGTTCTTTGCGCTTTTCATTAACACATCGTCCAGGTACCCTACTGCGAAATCCAACCCATTTTACATAATGTCTATAATTTGCTGAAAAATCGCATGGGCGACTATGACCCCAAAAGGAAGTATGTTAAACTTGTATAATCCCTTATGGGTATTAATACATAGCAGCTTTGAACACTCCTCATCGACTGGAACTTGTAAGTACGCGTCACTGAGGTCGATTTTAGAAAATATTTCCCGCCACTCAGTTTCGCAAATATCTCTTCAGGGCTCGGAAGAGGATAATGGTGACCTTGTAATGCCCTATTTAAGCCTGTCGCGAAGTCGGCGCAAACTCGAATCTCCTTACTCTTCTTTTTTATATAAACCGTTGGTGCAGCCCACTCACTGCGTTCAATTTTTCCGATGACACCCATGTTTTCGAGTCTTTCTAATTCACCGTCTATCTGTTCTATAGCGGCATATGGAACATTTCTTTTCTTTCTGAACACTTTTACGTGAAATTTTGCTACCGCTTTTGTACACCTTCCCAAATCGCCTGAAAATACGTCTGGAAAATTCTCTTTTAACTCCCTCTTAAGTTTTTCTGCCTCCACATTCGAATCCTAAACCTTTTGGTAAAATGAGCTTTAAGAGTGATCCAATAATTTAAACTTTTCGAACAGATCAGTTCCGAAGAGGTTGTTTGATTTTCGCATGACAAAAATTCTTGCTTTTTCGGCCTTGTTCTGGAAAAAATATTCGTCAATAATTTTCCATTGAAGGTAATTTTTCGCCACTGACGCTTTTCGCCGTTTTATGTGATTTAATCATAGTGGGTCTCCCAACCCTCTTCCATGTCTGTACATTAATAATGGAAATGTCAGACCCACTATCAAGCTGTAGCCTTACTTTTTTAAAAACATTTTGACCTGTACCTATTTCCAGATATTTTGTTCCTCAGGTTCAATTTTCGTAAGTTTAATGGATGTCTTTCTACCAGATTTTTTTCTACAATGCGATGTTTTATGCCCTTTCTGGTGGCAGTTGTCACATTGTTTTAATTTGTAGGGACACTTATTGTACCAATGTTTATTTCCACACCTCCAACATGGTCCAGGTGAAACTTTTCCCTGTTGCTTTCTCTGGTTATTTTCTTTTGATGGATCTTTTTAATATGCAACACTCCGCTGTCCTCTATGTCACGACTGTCTTGTTTCAACGCAATAAACCGTTCACAGTATTCTGCTAAGTTTTGCAGTTTTAAATTTGGTTCGTTTTCGAGTTTATTTAAAACAAGACGCCTGATTTCAGCATTTTTATTTAAGACCAGCCTTTGCACAAATATTAAACATTTAAAATTATCTGATAATAATTCGTCCGGTTTAAAATCGTTGCAATGCTTGTTCACTATACTTGCATAAGTAGTGTAGTCGTCTTTCTTTCTTCTAGTAACATTCAGACATTTATATCGCCTATGGAAAACAGACGTTTTTGCAGAAAACAGTTCTGTAAGTAGCGTAACTGTTTCTTGGAAGCTAAACTCACTGGTTTTTATTGGGAGAATAAAATTCAGGAACTTTGTATGTTCGGCTGTTCCCAATTTCTTTAGCAAAACTCTAACTTTTTTCGCGTCTGACCAGGTACTACAATACGATATAAAAATATCCTCATATCGTCTATATTACTGGACGAAAGTGACATCCTCTTCCGGATTATAATTGAAATTTTCAATAGCGGCCCACACAGCTATTTGAGAAAATGCGTTATAATTATCGTTCGCCTTCGATAACTGTGTCGCCCCCAGAATTTTTCTTTGTTCCTCCTGTGTTTCCATCAATATTTCCTCGAAGCGTTTCTGTTGTTGAAGCATTTTTTCTTCAAATGCTTGTTTAAATCTCTCTTCTCTTTCTACTTGTTGTTGAATTTGCTGCTTTTGCAACGCGAGATTTTGCTCTACCTGGAATTGAAACAATTTCAACAGTGAATCTTTGAATTTCGCATCCATCATACGATTTCAGTTTACAATTTACGCTTTATTAAAGAAATATTCCTTAGTAAAAAAATCAATTAAGTTTTCTTTCCCAGTTCTTTTGTTTGTAGAACAACAGTTTAGCAGTCCTGTTCTAACATAATTTGTTGAACGCTATATTTCTAGTCTTACTAGAGACAATCCAGCGAAATAACATTTGTTTAACATTTTTTTTTATTTACACGCGTTTTATCGTATCAAAAATAAAATCAGTCGCTTTAAATATCCGACGAATTCGTATGGGAAAACATTTAGTTTGTTTTTACTCTTTGCCTTTTGCAAAAAATGACTTGATTCTTTACGCGTTTGCTAATCACAAATGACGTACGAGAATAATTATTTTTCAAGGTTTGTCTCTTTTTCTCTTGACAAAGTCAAGCGTATTTTTTTTTCAAATCCTAGATGTTATCGAAATAACGATAAGCTTACACGGTATTTGCTAGTTGCTTTTGGACATTAAACTTTGCAGAAGAAATTCTTACCGTAGGAAAAATAGCTTCTGGTGAAGAAAAAAATGAACTAATTTTCCCTTTCAAAAACTCTTGGTAAGGGTGTTCAATTATTAAATAATTGACAACATTCACGTTTTTCGCTGTAGATTTTGGTAGCAATATTTTTCCCGTCGCCAAATTACTATTCTAATTAATTCGCTGTTAATGCTTGCGTTTCAAAATATCTGTTGACATGACGAAGGTGTTCTGCCGTAAAGATTGTATGAATCTTTATTCCAATCACTTTTGGTGATTCTCTGCAGTGATGGTGGTTTCGATTCCTTGTCTCCAATCTGTTGTGTCGTGGAACAACAGTGAAAATAAGAACAATCAAGTCGAGGTTCGGTTAAGGAACAAATGTATTAACAATAATGTACAAATATAGGAAAGCGTGTATATCTGTTGGGCACTCGGCTAGCAGTTGAAGTGCAGTCGCATCTCTCTCACCGGAGTTGGAATTACTAGCGCTATTTATAGTGCTAATCGGTGTAAATTCCTCTGTTCAAGGAAGGCCGGTATAACAATTATCATACTGAAGAATTATAATACTAAAAGCATTATCATACTTAAGAATAATCACACTGAAGAATTATCATACTAAAAGTATTTTCATACTAAAGAATTATCATACTAAAGATATATCATACTAAAGAATAATCACAGTGAAGAATTATCATACTAAAAGAATTATCATACTAAAGAATTATCATACAGTAAAAGATAAAGAAAGAAAAGAAAAAGAAAAGAAAGAATATATATGTATATTTATTAATGAAAGGTATATTTATTAATGAAATCAAAGGGATGTAGTGTTTACCTGGTATACACAATTGTAAACATCAAACAAATATAAATAGAAGTATTTATATATAGATATTTTAATCCCTATCGAATAAAAAAGTTCAATACGCAATAGAAAATAGAGCTTATTATAAGAGAAAGAAAATTAAAACTGTAAGTTGAATCAAATTTTTTTGTTCGACTGAATACTTCAAAAAACAATTTACAAAGTGCTTATTCCGCGGAGTTTCAAAGAATGCTATTCTTGTTATTCTTCTCGTCAGAGGAGATAAAGAAATCAGCAAATTATATTTGTAGCAATGCAAGAATTTGCTATTTATGGCATTAAGTGAAACCGCAATTTACTGTAATTATGAATTGCCAAGAAAAGAAGTGAAAAAATGTTGAATATGTATGTATATATATATATATATATATATATATATATATATAAACAAATCGCGCATAATATTTCAGCTTGCATGAAAATTCTCTCAAGTTGATTCGAAATACGACAATAGTTTTTTTAGAGAGAATGGAGTCCAAAATTGAGTCCTGCGTGACGATGAATATAATCTGATTACAAAGCTTTCAAAATAGCTGAAATAATGAAAATTGTTTTTTTTCAGCCCAAAGAGAAGTCGATCCCCAGTCAAATGGGATGGAGCAATAAAAGGAGAGAAAAGTAGTACGTAAACCTTCATCATCGGCGTAATTAGAAAAAGGTAATTTCAGATTAAATTTTAAAGAAATTAGATCAGGAGACGCGGAAGAAAATCAGCCCGTGAAAGCTCGTATTACTCTGACCGAAAATTGTCTAAGACAGAACGAAACAAATCTTTTTATAACGTGTTAAATTCGACGTCATTATTAAAAAAGGTGGTGGTGAGGATTATAAAGTTTTAAGAGTGGTAGAATCTTAGCTTATTAGTAATCATAAGGCTGTCGAAGAGTCATGATGTTATTGATAATGATGATAAATGATGATATGTATACATACATACATACATACATACATATATATATAGTTTATATACATGCATATATATATATATATATATATATATATATATATATATATATATATATATATATATATATAGTTTGTCGTTTGTAGAAACCCGTAGACTTACGACCTCAGTAGAAAGCAGTTATCTGTCTAGCCGTACTAAAGAATTAATATACTAAAAATGATCATAAAGTGGAACAGCAATCTTTGATGATTATTACTGCTCATAAAGACAGATGATGTAAAGTATTTTCTATTAAAAAAGCTAAATACGTTTTGTAATTATTACCATTGTAATATAATTTCAAATATTGTTATGTTCACTATTTTTACGCTGAAAACAGTGTTAGATATCACATTTTAAAATCAACCAAGTAAGATTACCACGGATGTGTTGTCAATAAACTCTCTCTTTTAAATCCTTAAAATACAAATAAAATATTGTTCTAAACGTTTAAACCTTTTAAAACATGTTCTTTTATTAAATATTAGCAAAGCGACTTGACGTTGCCCGGGATTAAATGAGGATAAAAAAATTTACCATATTTCCAATACTTTTATTGTCAGAAATCGCCTACTTTTCAATCAAATAGATTGATGGCAGCTCTATTCAGGGACCCCCCCCCGCGGTGCACTGAGAGGAAGCTTCACATTTTTCATCGCAGTGATCTACTCCACTATAGTCTACATTGCACTGTAAAGAACCTACTGTGTATTTTAAAATAAAAATTATGTAATGCTTACATTAAAAATAAAGTTACAAAAGTCAAGTATCATTTTTCTGCTCTGAACAGAAATATTCATTTCGAATGCGTCTCTGTCTTATCAAAGAACCTACTGTTGATTTTATACATCAGGTTATTCTGCTTGCGCCGTGATAAAATTTCTCAATTGAACGTTTTTATTACGTTGTCACCCTTAACAAGGCAAAGTGCCACTTGAATGTAAGGGGCCACTATCAGGGACATACGTTGCAGGGATACTATGTAGGGAGTTGAGCAGTAATTTGTCTGTTCACATTACACTTGAACTTCTGCATGTCAGTACAGTTGTGGAAACAGGAAGCCGGAAGAGAATTTCAAAGTCTAGCAGTTCTAAGGGAGAAACTATTAGAGTAGAAGGTTTTCTTACATTTAGGGTTCTCTACTATGTAGGGGTGGGATTTTGCTGTTTGACAAGTTTGTCGGGGGTATTTACGTCGAGGAGGTACAAGGGTTTGTATTTCGTCGGGACATCCACCATTAAAGTATTTGTAGAACAAGCAGAGGGATGCAACATTTCGTCGATGGGACAGAGGTTGAAGCTTGTATCACAGTTCAGGACCTACAAAGTTGTCGTCTCTCTTTTGAACCCTATCCAGGAGTGGGAGACTAGTATCAGATGCACCAGCCACAATGTGACAACAATACTACCTGCATGGGCAAATGGTTGACGTTCAGGCGTAAGTAACTTTCTAGCACTGTAGAGAGAGAGAGAGAGAGAGAGAGAGAGAGAGAGAGAGAGAGAGAGAGAGAGACCACCTTCATCGCAACAGCTTTGGTAATGCTCTCTGTGATGTTTTGGATCAGACTGTTCCTTCATTCATCGGATTTATTTTAATATCGATTTCGATACGTATCGGAGCCATTCCGAAAAAAAACCCAAGTATCTCAGAACACTCTGAGACACAAAGCCATTTTGTGCGAAATTAAAAGAAAATCAGCTCAGCCGTTTTGAAGTCCACGGAAAATGAACTCACAAACATATACAGACAAAGTGCCTTTTACATATAAGTAGATATTCTTCGTTTGTGGTTATTTTTTGTTTTAAAAGGCGAACTAAAATTTGTTTATTTATAATATAGTTAATATATTTTATATTTTATGAACTTAGTGATAATTATGCCGGCTTACCCTAGATTGAATAAAAAAAAAATTAATGATGTCGTCAGATTCTCTTAAAGATTTCTCTTTTATTTAATCTTATTTGAATGTTCTCTTAACATATTGATTACGGGAACACACACATCAATAATATTGACTTTTTTATAGATGATTCTCATTCTCAATGAAGCGATGAAGTAACTTTACTTGGTATAATATTTGAATAATAATAATATAATTGGAAACTTTCACCCTTTGATTCATGCCTGTTGCCTGTGGCTGGATGGCCATTCTTCTATAGTTGCGTCTGATTTAAAGGCTTAAACTCAAACTGCTGTCCAGGTAATATGGACCCAGATTTAATCCAAATGCAAAAGACTGATAATCATTTGACGATTGTAATCCCGTGGAAACGTTCGTGATATAAACTAATGCCGTTCAATTACGTTGTGCTAATAATCATCGTGCCACTTGTGTTTATTTTGTTACATAGGCCGAGCAAACAATGCCGCCACAACTGGGACCGATTTGATTAGATGAGCAAGATTAATCTCGGTAACATGATAATATCCTCTGAAATAATGTCAGCATTCATTAATAAAAGAAGCAGTCAGTAAATGTTCACATGCTGCTATATGACACGGATTGGAACCACAATGAGAAGATATCCATAAGAAATTAATGGAATTCTTACAAATATTTATTTAATCTCATCCGGAACATCTGTACAATGATTTTATTGCGTTCTTTTTATGGTACTATCGCTCCCCGGGAAGGTTTCTTGGTTGAAGAATGTCTTGGGACTACTATAAAGAAGAAAGTTTCCAATTTTTACAAATCTAAAGAAAGTGTTGCTAATATAGATGTCCCGTGTACCTTCATCTACCTTGACTAGGTACTATCAGTGTGGTACTATCGCCTCCCCGGGAGGGTCACTTGGGTGAGGAACGTCTTGGAAACGCAACCAGCTCCCCGGGGAATAAACGATATCCAACGATATCTGACGATAGATACATGCTGGAAACATCAAAGAAAACGGGTTGATCCGTCGTCGGCTATAACTGTCTGGCATGGGTCGCATTATGTGTGGTCGTTGCAAGCATCTTCCCATCCTCAGCATTAATGGTATGCTGAAATCGGATAATTGTAGAAAAAATAGCGACAAATGCATTTTTATAAAAATATATATAATTTATTTAATAGTTAACAAGTAGGAAGCATATTTAGTCAACGCATTGCATGCACATTCTCCGCGTATGGGGTGCAAACCTCAACTGTTTTTACAACAATGAAATGTATTTCAATTCTCTCTTTCTTCACTGAAAGAGAGAGAAAGGGAGTGAATTAGAGAAATAGAGAAAGGAAGAGAGAGAGAGAATGAGAGAGAGAGAGAGAAATATGCGTTTCACGCAATGTTTTATTTTTCAACTTCAGATATTCGCGTATAAGTCTGACCTATCTTGAATTATTCTGACACCGGTGAAGTTTCATAAAGCCTGTCATTCAAACCCAGCCGAACGACATGCTCTAACGTTCTCAAACCCACAAACACCTGCATGAAACGTTTCTAACTTCATCACAAAGTCAGGCACAAGGTAAGAAGCTAGATATAGGGGTTATTATTGTAGAAACCCCCAGCTCCCTTAAAAAGGGGCTAGCCATTGTGCCACATCTTTACGTTATTAACTATGTTTATTTCTCGTTTTCAAAAGCTATCAGGATGGTGAAGAAGTGTCGGCTAGTTTTAAAAGGAAATTTTTAAACCCTTGTACTTGTTTTAGGCATAATGTTATTACTTAAATAATTCCTACGATTAAGTTAAAATCGCGAGAAGAGATTGGGCAAGCGTTAGATGCACATTTCACATCAAAATATAAATAATTTGACAAGAGAAGCATTTATAAGGTCGTTGACGGATCAATTAAGTAATAAGGAGAAAAGATCGTTATTGTTATGAATAAATATTTTCAAATGTAGAAAAAATTGAAAAAAAATGTGTTATATTTGTTATTAATATACCGACTAGTATTATGAAAAGGAACATACCCTTACAGGAGATTTTTTTACAGTAAGTAAGAAAGCAAAACTAGACAAGTTTGAAAATGATGTTGGGAAAAGGCTAGAATCGAACCCAGTAGGCTAGTGTTAAAAGATAAAAGATATTAAAATCCTAGGATGCAGAACGATTATCATTGTTCGTGCAAGTAACTAAATATTATTTATGTCAGAGATAGATATGCAATTTATGAATGCAGTTTATTGTTCATTCTTTTAGACATGACCGGATATTAAATATGTCAGTTAAAAGAATGAACAATTTGAGTTTTAGAAATAATTAACAAAATAGGTTAAAAGAGATACAATTAAATTTCTCTTGTTTATCAAGGGTGTAGATACATATGCAAACGGGCACAGGTAAATTGAAACGTGATAAAGTCACATTGGTTGACCACACTTCTGATGTCATAAGGAAAATAGATTCTCAATATATTGAGACGGGGTTCGAAGTTAGAGAGAAGAGTTGGAGAAAGAGTCAGACAGACAGGGAGAGACAGAGCTAGGGAGAGATCGAGTCGGTAATGTTACAAGAAAAAAGGGCCCCTTTTCTTGTAAATAAGAAAAACATAAAATAAACGAAAAATGAGATTAGGATAGACCGAGATTCGAACGGGTTAATCATGTAGAAATGACTTTGAATTCCTTGATGTCATCATCTTTCGACTGGTCGATATGATAATAAAGAAGTTATCATCATGTTTTTGTAAAACTGTGTCGTGTCATCATTCAACAGCAAAAGGTAATGTGTGAAACATCCTTATATGAATTTTGTATAACCCCATCCTACGTAATGTCTCTATCCATCATAAGTAATGATTGTCCCCTCTTGTGTTAAAAGAACTGATCACCCTCTCCTCGCTTTATGTGAAGAAGAAACTACCTAAGATCATCTTTGCACTCGCTTAAAAGTCCTCCCAGAAATACAAACGTACTCCAGGAAAAGTGCAGTGATAAACACCAACATCTCTATATAATGTTTATCGACCTGGACAAGATCGTTGACTCGGTTTAAAGAGAGCTGCTTACTTTTGGATTCTTAGGTAAGAAGAAACGCTCCAGAACTATATAAATGTATCTTCTTCTCATCAATATAAATACCCCCATCCTATCTCTTTAATATGAAACCCCATCTATACAACAGGTAAGACTGGAAGCTGATGCCCCTTAGAGGCGAAGGGGGGGGAGACCATGCAGTTGTAAAGGCTTGAATCCCTGACAATCATCAATCATCCAGCTGGTATGAATAAAGAATCATCATATATTTTGTACATTTGTCTCGTCGTCGTTATCATTACAACTAAAAGGTAAATGTGTTTCGTCTATCATCTTGTAAACGAACTTTGTATAACTCCTTTCAAGTATTGTCTGCCCGCACCTCCATCATCAGTAATTATTCTCCCACTTTTTAAAAAAATAACTGTATTACACATTCCCCTCCTTCAATAATGAATTCGCATCTCTTATGTGTTATAAATATGAACTGTGTGTGAAATCTATATAAATGTCATTATAATCTTCTGTCCTGGGTCGCCGAAATATATGTCCCCCGCAACATAATACTAGTATCTCTAATGTTTTAAAAATGTTTTTCATTTGTCTCTTACTTCTAACATATAAACGTTTAATATTTTTAAAGTTATACCTCGAGAGCATTTAAGCTGACATTTGAATTTGATATTTTTATTGTTATTTCATGTTAATGACACTATACGTACTTAGCATAATTAAGATAATAAAGGATAAGCAATCTATTTAAGAGAACACGTAATATAGAAAAATAGATTTCAGTTATGAATAAAAAATATCAATGAGTTTAATACGTTTTTCTCTAAAAGTTTACAAAATATGCAAAGAAAATGTAAAATGACTTCAGCTTAGGAACCTTCACTCGCTACGTCATTTTTCAAGTACCTTTCGACCTATCTATTGGCAAAATCTTAAAAGTCCAGTAACTCAAGGAGGCGGTCAAATTCTTGAAGAATAACAGAGCCCCCGGGCTTGATAGCATCCATGCTGAAATCGACAAGACTGCTGGATATCGTTTGCTAACCCAACTGCATCAAAACCTGAGAAACTCAAAGAGTTCCAATGGAGTTCGGAAACACTGCCATCGTCAAGATCTATAATATAAAAGGTGACTGGTCAGAGTGTGGGAGCTACAGAACAATCTCTCTTCTAGCTACGGCTAGAAATGTCATTGCTCGTATGCTGAGCTATAGCATCTTTGCACTCGCTTTAAAGTCCTCCCAGAAATACAAACATACTCCAGGAAAAGTGCAGAGATAAACGCCAACATTTCTATATAATATTTATCGACCTGGACAATATCTTTGACTCGGTTTAAAGAGAGCTGCTTACTTTTGGATTCTTAGGTATCTACAAAGACATA
Organism: Euprymna scolopes; assembly: GCF_053919585.1. NCBI lineage: Eukaryota > Metazoa > Mollusca > Cephalopoda > Sepiida > Sepiolidae > Euprymna > Euprymna scolopes. The sequence continues at coordinate 147,184,607 of NC_136489.1, forward strand.
ATGCCACATACCTCTCTTGTAACAACACAGACGGCTCTTTAAAGTAAAAGAAAAAAAAACAAACTGTCGCCAAACAGGGCTGTGTCATTTCCCTGACGTTATCTATGTTTGCAACAGCCATAACACATATGCCTAATAACGACCTTCCCTTAGGACTCAACATTTTCTGCAGGATAAATAGATAAAGCTGTCAATTACTCTTATTTGTGGTCGGAAAACAAGACTTCAGTCATATCCGTGATGGAATTCCAGTACGCCGACGACAAATACGTAATGTCCATCTCAGAAGAACACCTGCAGCAATTCTTGAATGCGGAAACCTGGTTCGATCTGGTCATTAACTTATAAAAGACCCTTCAAAGCCTGAAGACAAAACCGACGGTGAAGTATCGGAAAAAAACCTCTGGAGAACGTATACCACTTCCCTTACGTTGGAAGCTACATGACATGAAGGTTGACATCCAAGAATAAGTCTATTATCGTATAAAATACCCTGGAGCCGCCTGTGGCCGTCTTAGAACCTGAATGTTTATAGACAGAGACTTCAAAATGACTGTATACAAAGGTGTCATATTCTCGACGCTTCTCCACGCCTCAAAGATCTGGCCGACGTACCGCCGATACCTCAAGCCACTGAATAGTTTTCACAAACGCTGACTGCGTATGATTCAGAACATATACTGGGAGGACTATTGTAACAAACAGATTCTTCCAAGCGATCAAATCTCCTATAGTATAAACGATCTTTATTAGAGACCAGCTGAAAGGGTCAGCTCACGTCGTAGAGGTATCGGATTTCCGGCTACTGAAACACAGCATCTATGGGCAACAAAATAAGAAAACCTCAAGCTATATAAAATGTATAAAAAGCGATACAAGGATCTTAAAAAAGACTTGTAGAAGAGTGACATCAATACAGACACACGTGAGATGCTGGTGAAGACCAGGCAAATGTGGAGGCAGTCCATCATCGAATGCACACCTACCTTCGATAGCAATCGACGGGTGAACCCCGAGGAGAAGAAAAAGAGAAAGATGAATAGAAAAGAACGCTCTCGAATCAACTCTCTATATGGAAATGAAATTATCTGCTCGCAGTGCCGAAGACAGTTCAGGATCAGAATCGATCTAATCAACCATGTTCGCATACACCAAAATGCAGAGCACGGTCACATTCTTTATTGCTTAGGAGTCGCCAAGAGAGGGCTAGAGAAACAGTATCTTTCCATGTAAATATAGGTTTCGATGTTGAAGTGTTTGTTTCGTATTTTTGCTAGCAATAATATGCTCGCCCCTATGTACATTTTTTTTCTTATATAAATTACTAGCGGGGGTACCCGGCGTTGCCCGAGTGTTTGTTTCCGGGACGGGGGGGGAGTTTTAAAAAATGTTATGGTAGGTAAGTAGGAAGGATCAAACCCGGAGTCATGAGTAAAAGTAGGAAAATAAAGTGTGAAAAAAAACACATCTGCAACGTTAACAGTTCGGCCACCAAGAAAAGTCCATTCCAGTTGTTTAGGAAAAAAAAATACGACTACGGTAGGTCGGCGCGAACGTGAAAATATAATGTGAATTGTCCAGCACGCTAACCACTACGCCACAGAGCACTGCAGCTTAGTTTAGTGATTTTAAATAACTTCACATTAAAGAACTACGAAGCCAAACCGGTGTTCTCTTCTCAACTGTTCCTTGTGAACGATCCCCAAACGGTGTTAAGTGGTGGCAGTGGGAGGAGGACTTTATTAGAGAGAAAATATTTTACCACTTCCATTGATCTTAACCGATTTTGGCCGTGACTTCTCAGCAGAAAAAGTATAGAAATCTAAGATTATCGAGGAATTTGAGAAATAATAAGCCCATAACACACCTCAGATATTGTTCTGCCGTTTGTGCATATTATATTTGCATGAAATATCTTGATTTTTAATCCTATTTATGTCAAAATCAGACGGGAAAAATGAGTTCATTTTATTTATATAGAGAAGATAAATGGACATATAGAACAGTTTCTCCAAGGGATGAATTGTACCACGACTAATGTACCTATAACGAAACATAATACTTGGATAATTTTATGACAAAAAGAAACAAAACAAATGTTGTATAGCCGGGGTCATATTGGGAGACATATATCGAGGACATTTTAAAGAGATACGGAGACATGTAATACAAGATTTACGATGATGAGAGAGAGAAGAAATTTATGCCGTTCTGAAGTTTTTCTTCTGATAACATATTTTAGCGAGGAGAGAGATAGAGGATGCACATTCTTGGGAGAGTTACATAAAGTTCATAATAACGACGGCGGAGACAAAGTTCATATTAAGGATGTTTCACATATTAACTTTTGAATGATGACATGACACAGTTTTACAAAAACTTGATGATAACTTCTTTATTATCAGATCGATCGGTCGAATGATGATGACGTCAAGTAATTCAAAGTCGTACTACATGATTAAACGTTCTCCCTTCGCTTCTAAAGGGACCCTCCTCTGATCATGTCAGCTCTGTCCGACCGACTCTGCTGGTTGTTCGATCCGCACTCGACTGCCTCTGATCTTTGACTGCCTCTCTCTTCTAAACCTAGCTTCTATTATTGAGAATTTCCCTTTCTGCTATGACGTCATATGTATGGCTCTACATGTGATCGACTCACGCGGCTTAAACATACGTGGATCGGCACATGTTCCCAAAAAATGCTTCTGCAGGCAAGAATTCTCACTAACCTATTATTCAATATATTTTTAAATTGTATTATTTTTTTTAGCTGACCTTTTTTTTATTGAATTTCAATAAAAGAATGAACAATTAATTCTTTTTACAAACAAACATATCTAAACTATTTTATGTGAAATTTAACAATAGCCAATTTCCAACATTCCGTTTTTTGAATCTATCTCTGAACCTTGTTTACAAAGTTCGAATCTCGGTCTATCTTAATCTCATTTTCCACTTATCTAATGTTCTTCTAATTTACAAGAAAAGGGGACCCTTTTTCTTGTAACACAAATACTCCACAAACAAAAAGTGGTACTGCATGTGATTATGATTTTATGATAAGATAACAAATACACTTTCTTTGAAAAGGATTAGGTAATGCATAGGAAAATAGTATCATCAAAACGCAACAGGTACTACACGACCTCTAATTTAGCAAATAGTATAACAAAGCGAAATGAGTTTTAAAAAATTGTAAATTTAATAAAATTTAAATGAGACATTTGAAAACTTTGATACCTCTGAATTTTATTAATTTTTTTGTTGTTGTCAGTCCGATATTTCGCGAAAATACGTTCATCAGGGTCGGAAATCCCGTTCGTTATTTTTAAAATCATTTTATTTACTTTATTTGTAGTTGTAAGCAGGCATCACCTCCTCCTTAACACCAAAATAAATAAAATGAAAAAAATCACGAATCGGACTTTCCACCCTAATGAAGCTATTTTAGCGACATATTGGACTTACAACAACAAAAAAGTAAATAAAATTATTTCATTATTATCTCCGACACTTCAAATTGTTAAAATTTCTCATTTAAATTTCATTCAAAGCAAGTGTCTTCTAAAAGTGTGTGACCATGTTTTACTTGAAATTTCCCGCTCGAAAGTTGAGCAAAACACACGTGGAACCTCCAGAACAACACATATAATTATCTTCTTTTCTACTCCGAGGCTTCACCTTCTCCTTAACAACAAAATGAAGAAAAAGAAAAAAAATCACCGACCGGACTTGCCATCCTGATGAGGTTATGTTTAGCAAAATATTGAACTTACAAAAACAAAAAAGTAAATGAAATAATTTTATTGCTGACACTTAAAATTTTTTTAATTTCTCATTTAAATTTTATTCAAAATAATTGTCTTCTAAAAGTTTGTGACCTTTTTTTACTTTAAATTGAATGTTTCTGCTTCAGATATAGAATTTATATAATATAGTTTTAAATTCAAAAGAATATATATTATATCATATAATATCATATAATCACACACACACACACACACACACACACACACACACACACACACACACACACACACACACACACACACATATATATATATAATTATGTAGCAAATTTCCATTAGTAATATATATAATGCTTACACTAAAACATTTCATTTCAAACAAAACAAGTAAAAATGCTTCTATTATATCATGCATATTATTTATGAACTAAAATAAATGAAACCCTGAAACATAGTGTAGGAGAAGTAGGAGAAGGTCAATCAGTGTTTGGAGAGCATCGAATTGAGACAGGCGTCCACTCTATTTTTGTGCCGATAATTGGAGTACCGGCTTGTCAAAACAAATGATGAAACTCATACTTGAAATAACCAGATACGAAGCTGAGCTTGACTGACCAAAATCCCTGAATAATATTGCAGCCGTTGCAATTAATCATTAACTTACGTCCGTCGCTGCTTCTCATCTGTTTCTAGTGAAAACTTACGCCAGATAACGTTTTGAAGAATGTGTAGTTTAATCTAATAAATTAGAATTTTATCAGGTGTTTCCATAAATACAGTTTCCTCTATTTGCAGCAGTTTACTAGAAATGGTAAAATAGCGAAAATGTTTTCCAGGTGTTCGGGTGTAATATAATATAGGTAAGAAGAAACAAAATAGTTCACAGTACTATATTTCCTGTTTATTCCACACACACGCACACATACACATACACACACATACGCACATATATATCTGTGTGTGTATTATTATTATTATTATTATTATTATTATTATTATTATCATTATTATTTTTATTATCATCATCATTATTATTATCATCATCATCGTCATCAGCATCATCATCATCATCGTCATAATGATTATTATTATTATTATTATTATTATTAGTAGTAGTAGTAGTAGTAGCAGCAGAAGGTACATTTGCACATCTTTAATGTAGACCGTGTTACACCAGAGATGATTATATTCTTTTTATTACTTTGTTGTAAGTTAAATGTTTCGTCAAGAAGAAGGCAAGTTCATTTTGTAACTAAAAGTATATTTCATTCATATATAAGTAATGACGTCCAACTAGTATGAGTTTTTGAAAACAATTACGCCCAATTACGCCCAACTAGTATGAGTTTTTGAAAACAACTTTTTTAAATCACTATGTTATCTAAGCAAACAACCCGATTATTTTCTACGTTTCTTATGGGATTAATACGCACTAAGTCCATCATTTTCTTTTATAACGTATAACCTGAACAAAAACCAAGCAAACATATTGACGCAAGATCAGGATGTTTGGTGGCTATGCATGAGTAAACGTTAAAAAATATGAAAGTAATTAAGTAAGGTTCCAACATTGCAGTTTCTTTCGAACATATTAGGGGCAAAAGGGTAGAGAAAGGCAATAAAAACAAGAAAGTAATAAGCTGTTACATTAGAACCACTCCACTCAAATCTATATATACAAGTCTATAAAAACAGCAAAAAAATCCCCATAAAACAAAGATATTATAAACTTTAAGTTAAATAAAAGTAGTCTATTCTACCCATGCTTTAAACTAATACGTACAAATATAACGGACGTTATAATTAAGATGTCACTTATTTGCAAAGTGGTTTACACCCATTGTAATATATGTACGTTACCTGACTCCGTTAAAGTTATGTAATTTTTATTTTAATCACTAATAACTCAATTAATAACAAGCATGATTAAGACTTTATAAACGGATATAATAAAGTGATGAAATTAACACATTGTATACCGCATATAATAATGTGATGAAATTAACAGCTTGTATACGCATATAATAATGTGATGAAATTTACACCTTGTATACAGCATATCATAATGTGATGAAATTTACACCTTGTATACCGCATATAATAATGTGATGATATTAACACATTGTATACCGCATATAATAATGTGATGAAATTTACACATTTTATACCGCATATAATAATGTGATGAAATTAACACCTATACCGCTTATAATAATGTGATGAAATAAACACCTTGTATACCGCATATAATATTGTGATGAAATTTACACGTTGTAAACCGCATATAATAATGTGATGATATTAACACATTGTATACCGCATATAATAATGTGATGAAATTTACACCTTGTATACCGCATATAATAATGTGATGAAATTAACACCTTCTATACCGCTTATAATAATGTGATGAAATAAACACCTGGTATATCGCATATAATAATGTGATGAAATTAACACCTTGTATACCGCATATAATAATGTGATGAAATTAATACCTTGTATACCGCATATAATAATGTGATCAAATTAACGCCTTGTATACCGCATATAACAATGTGATGAAATTTACACCTTGTATACCGCATATAATAATGTGATGAAATTAACGCCTTGTATACCGCATATAATAATGTGATGAAATTAACACCTTGTATACCGCATATAATAATGTGATGAAATTAACACATTGTATACCGCATATAATAATGTGATGAAATTAACGCCTTGTATACCGCAAATAAAAATTTGATGAAATTTACACATTGTATACCGCATATAATAATGTGATAAAATTAACACCTTGTGTACCGCATATAATAATGTGATGAAATTAACACCTTGTATACCGCATACAATAATGTGATGAAATTAACACCTTGTATACCGCATATAATAATGTGATGAAATTAACACATTGTATACCGCATATAATAATGTGATGAAATTAACACCTTGTATACCGCATATAATAATGTGATGAAATTTACACCTTGTATACCGCATATAATAATGTGATGAAATTAACACCTTGTATACACCATATAATAATGTGATGAAATTTACACATTGAATACCGCATATAATAATGTGATGAAATAAAAACATTGTATACCGCATATAATAATGTGATGAAATTAACACCTTGTATACCGCATACAATAATGTGATGAAATTAACACCTTGTATACCGCATATAATAATGTGATGAAATTAACGCCTTGTATACCGCATATAATAATGTGATGAAATTAACGCCTTGTATACCGCATATAATAATGCGATGAAATTAACACATTGTATATCGCATATAATAATGTGATGAAATTAACACATTGTATACCGCTTATAATAATGTGATGAAATTAACACATTGTATACCGCATATAATAATGTGATGAAATTAACACCTTGTATACCGCATATAATAATGTGATGAAATTTACGCCTTGTATACCGCATAAAATAATGTGATGAAATTAACACATTGTATACCGCATATAATAATGTGATGAAAGTAACACCTTGTATACCGCATATAATAATGTGATGAAATTAACACCTTGTATACCGCATATAATAATGTGATGAAATTAACACCTTGTATACCGCATATAATAATGTGATGAAATAAACGCCTTGTATACCGCATATAATAATGTGATGAAATTAACACCTTGTGTACCGCATATAATAATGTGATGAAAGTAACACCTTGTATACCGCATATAATAATGTGATTAAATTGATGCCTTGTATACCGCATATAATAATGTTATGAAATTGATGACTTGTATACCGCATATAATAAGGTGATGAAATTAACACCTTGTATACCGCATATAATAATGTGATAAAATAACCGCCTTGTATACCGCATATAATAATGTGATGAAATTTACACCTTGTATACCGCATATAATAATGTGATGAAATTTACACCTTGTATAACGCTTATAATAATGTGATAAAATTAACACCTTGTATACCGCATATAAAAATGGGATGAAATTAACCCCTTGTATACCGCATATAATAACGTGATGAAATTAACACCTTCTATATCGCATATAACAATGTGATGAAATTAACACATTGTATACCGCATATAATAACGTGATGAAATTAACACCTTGTATACTGCATGTAAAAATGTGATGAAATTAACACCTTGTATACCGCATATAATAATCGGATGAAATAAACACCTTGTATACCGCTTATAATAATTTGATGAAATTTACACCTTGTATACCGCATATAAAAATGTTATGAAATGAACACCTTGTATACCGCATAAATAATGTGATGAAATAACCGCCTTGTATACCGCATATCAGAATTTGATGAAATTAACACCTTGTATACCGCATATAATAATGTGATGAAATCAACGCCTTGTATACCGCATATAATAATGTGATGAAATTAACGCCTTGTATACCGCATATAAAAATGTAATGAAATTTACACCTTGTATACCGCACATAATAATGTGAAAAAATTAACGCCTTGTATACCGCATATAATAATGCGATGAAATTTACACCTTGTATACCGCATATAATAATGTGATGAAATTTACACATTGAATACCGCATATAATAATGTGATGAAATAAACACATTGTATACCGCATATAATAATGTGATGAAATTAACACCTTGTATACCGCATATATAACTGGGATGAAATTTACACCTTGTATACCGCATATAATAATGTGATGAAATTAACACATTGTATACCGCATATAATAAGGTGATGAAATTAACACCTTCTTTACCGCATATAATAATGTGATGAAAGTAACACCTTGTATACCGCATATAAAAATGTGATGAAATTAACGCCTTGTATACCGCATATAATAATTTGATGAAATTAACACCTTGTATACCGCATATTATAATGTGATGAAATTAACGCCTTGTACACACCATATACTAATGTGATGAAATTTATACCTGGTATACCGCTCATAATAATGTGATGAAATTAACACCTTGTATACCGCATATAATAATCTGATGAAAGTAACACCTTGTATACCGCATATAATAATGTGATGAAATTAACACATTGTATACCGCATATAATAATGTGATGAAATTTACACCTTGTATACCGCATATAAAAATGGGATGAAATTAACAACTTGTATACCGCATATAACAATGTGATGAAATTTACACCTTGTATACCGCATATAATAATGTGATGAAATTTACACATTGTACACCACATATCATAATGTGATTAAATTAACACCTTGTGTACCGCTTATAATAATGTGATTACATTAGCACCTTGTATACCGCTTATAACAATGTGATGGATTTAACACCTTGTATACCGTATATAATAATGTGATGAAATTTACACCTTGTATACCGCATATAATAATATGATGAAATTAACGCCTTGTATACCGCATATAATAATGCGATGAAATTAACACATTGTATACCGCATATAATAATGTGATGAAAGTAACACATTGTATACCGCATATAATAATGTGATGAAAGAAACACCTTGTATACCGCATGTAAAAATGTGATGAAATTAATACCTTGTATACCGCATAAAATAATGTGATGAAATAAACACCTTGTATACCGAATGTAAAAATGTGATGAAAATAACACCTGGTATAACGCTTATAATTATGTGATGAAATTAACACCTTGTATACCGCATATAACAATGTGATGAAATTTACACCTTGTATACCGCATATAATAATGTGATGAAATTAACACATTGTATACCGCATATCATAATGTGATGAAATTAACACCTTGTGTACCGCTTATAATAATGTGATTACATTAGCACCTTGTATACCGCTTATAACAATGTGATGGATTTAACACCTTGTATACCGCATATAATAATGTTATTAAATTAACACCTTGTATACCGCATATATAATGTGATGAAATTAACGCCTTGTATACCGCATATAATAATGTGATGAAATTTACACCTTGTATACCGCATATAATAATGTGATGAAATTAACGCCTTGTATACCGCATATGATCATGTGATGAAATAACGCCTTGTATACCGCATATAAAAATGTAATGAAATTTACACATTGTATACCGCATACAATAATGTGATGAAATTAACGCCTTGTATACCGCATATAATAATGTGAGGAAATAACCACCTTGTATACCGCATATAATAATGTGATGAAATTAACACATTGTACACCGAATATAATAATGTGATGAAATTAACGCCTTGTATACCGCATATACTAATGTGATGAAATTAACACCTTGTATACCGCATATAATAATGTGATGAAATTTACACCTTGTATACCGCATATATAAACGTGATGAAATTTACACCTTGTATACCGCATATAATAATGTGATGAAATTAACACATTGTATACCGCATATAATAAGGTGATGAAATTAACACCTTGTATACCGCATAAAATAATGTGATGAAATTAACACCTTGTATACCGGATATAATAATGTGATTAAATTAACATCTTCTTTACCGCATATAATAATGTGATGAAAGTAACACCTTGTATACCGCATATAATAATGTGATGAAATTAACGCCTTGTATACCGCATATAATAAGGTGATGAAATTAACACCTTGTATACCCCATATTATAATGTGAAGAAATTAACGCCTTGTACACACCATATACTAATTTGATGAAATTTACACCTGGTATACCGCTTATAATAATGTGATGAAATTAACACCTTGTATACCGCATATAATAATGTGATGAAATTTACACCTTGTATACCGCATATAATAATGGGATGAAATAACCAACTTGTATACCGCTAATAATAATGTGATGAAATTAACATCTTGTATACCGCATATAATAATCAGATGAATTTACATCTTGTATACCGCATATAATAATGTGATCAAATTAACACCTTGTATACCGCATATAATAATTTGATGAAATTAACGCCTTGTATACCGCATATAATAATGTGATGACATTTACACTTTCTATACCGCTTATAAAAATGTGATGAAATAAACACCTTGTATACCCTATATAATTATGTGATGAAATTAACACCTTGTATACCGCATATAATAATGTGATGAAATTTTCACCTTGTATACCGCATATAATAATGTGATGAAATTAACGCCTTGTATACCGCATATAATAATGTGATGAAATAAACACCTTGTATACCGCATATTATAATGTGATGAAATTAACGCCTTGTACACACCATATACTAATGTGATGAAATTTATACCTGGTATACCGCTTATAATAATGTGATGAAATTAACACCTTGTATACCGCATATAATAATCTGATGAAAGTAACACCTTGTATACCGCATATAATAATGTGATGAAATTAACACATTGTATACCGCATATAATAAAGTGATGAAATTTACACCTTGTATACCGCATATAAAAATGGGATGAAATTAACAACTTGTATACCGCATATAACAATGTGATGAAATTTACACCTTGTATACCGCATATAATAATGTGATGAAATTAACACATTGTATACCGCATATAATTATGCGATGAAATTAACACATTGTATACCGCATATAATAATATGATGAAAGTAACACCTTGTACCGCATATAATAATGTGATGAAAGTAACACCTTGTATACCGCATGTAAAAATGTGATGAAATTAACACCTTGTATACCGCATATAATAATGTGATGAAATTAACACGTTGTATACCGCATGTAAAAATGTGATGAAATTAACACCTTGTATAACGCTTATAATAATGTGATGAAATTTACACCTTGTATACCGCATATAATAATGTGATGAAATTAACACATTGTATTCCGCATATCATAATGTGATGAAATTAACACCTTGTGTACCGCTTATAATAATGTGATTACATTAGCACCTTGTATACCGCTTATAACAATGTGATGGATTTAACACCTTGTATACCGCATATAATAATGTTATGAAATTAACACCTTGTATACCGCATATTTAATGTGATGAAATTAACGCCTTGTATACCGCATATAATAATGTGATGAAATTTACACCTTGTATACCGCATATAATAATGTGATGAAATTAACGCCTTGTATACCGCATATGATCATGTGATGAAATTAACGCCTTGTATACCGCATATAAAAATGTAATGAAATTTACACATTGTATACCGCATATAATAATGTGAAAAAATTAACGCCTTGTATACCGCATATAATAATGTGAGGAAATAACACATTGTATACCGCATATAATAATGTGATGAAATTAACACATTGTACACCGCATATAATAATGTGATGAAATTAACGCCTTGTATACCGCATATACTAATGTGATGAAATTAACACCTTGTATACCGCATATAATAATGTGATGAAATTTACACCTTGTATACCGCATATATAAATGTGATGAAATTTACACTTTGTATACCGCATATACTAATGTGATAAAATTAACATATTGTATACCGCATATAATAAGGTGATGAAATAATCACCTTGTATACGGCATAAAACATTGTGATGAAATTAACACCTTCTATACCGCATATAATGATGTGATTAAATTAACATCTTCTTTACCGCATATAATAATGTGATGAAAGTAATACCTTGTATACCGCATATAATAATGTAATGAAATTAACGCCTTGTATACCGCATATAATAAGGTGATGAAATTAACACCTTGTATACCGCATATTATAATGTGATGAAATTAACGCCTTGTACACACCATATACTAATGTGATGAAATTTACACCTGGTATACCGCTTATAAAAATGTGATGAAATTAACACCTTGTATACCGCATATAATAATGTGATGAAATTTACACCTTGTATACCGCATATAACATTGGGATGAAATTAGCAACTTGTATACCGCTAATAATAATGTGATGAAATTAACATCTTGTATACCGCATATAATAATGTGATGAATTTACATCTTGTATACCGCATACAATAATGTGATGAAATTAACACCTTGTATACCGCATATAATAATTTGATGAAATTAACGCCTTGTATACCGCATATAATAATGTGATGACATTTACACCTTCTATACCGCTTATAAAAATGTGATGAAATAAACACCTTGTATACCCTATATAATTATGTGATGAAATTAACACCTTGTATACCGCATATAATAATGTGATTAAATTAACACAGTGTATACCGCATATAATAAGGTGATGAAATTACCACCTTGTATACCGCATAAAATAATGTGATGAAATTAACACCTTGTATACCGCATATAATAATGTGATTAAATTAACATCTTCTTTACCGCATATAATAATGTGATGAAAGTAACACCTTGTATACCGCATACAATAATGTGATGAAATTAACGCCTTGTATACCGCATATAATAAGGTGATGAAATTAACACCTTGTATACCGCATATTATAATGTGATGAAATTAACGCCTTGTACACACCATATACTAATGTGATGAAATTAACACCTGGTATACCGCTTATAATAATGTGATGAAATTAACACCTTGTATACCGCATATAATAATGTGATGAAATTTACACCTGGTATACCGCATATAATAATGTGATGATATTAACACCTTGTATACCGCATATAATAATGTGATGAAATTTACACCTTGTATACCGCATATAATAATTGGATGAAATTATCAACTTGCATACCGCTAATAATAATGTGATGAAATTAACATCTTGTATACCGCATATAATAATCAGATGAATTTACATCTTGTATACCGCATATAATAATAGGATTAAATTATCAACTTGTATACCGCTATAAATAATGTGATGAAATTAACATCTTGTATACCGCATATAATAATCAGATGAATTTACATCTTGTATACCGCATATAATAATTGGATGAAATTATCAACTTGTATACCGCTAATAATAATGTGATGAAATTAACATCTTGTATACCGCATATAATAATCAGATGAATTTACATCTTGTATACCGCATATAATAATGTGATGAAATTTACACCTTGTATACCGCATATAATAATTTGATGAAATTAACGCCTTGTATACCGCATATAATAATGTGATGAAATTTACACCTTCTGTACCGCTTATAAAAATGTGATGAAATAAACACCTTGTATACCCTATATAATTATGTGATGAAATTAACACCTTGTATACCGCATATAATAATGTGATGAAATTAACACCTTGTATACCGCATGTAAAAATGTGATGAAATTAACACCTTGTATACCGAATATAATAATGTGATTAAATTTACACCTTGTATACCGCATATAATAATGTTATGAAATTAACACCTTGTATACCGCATATAATAATGTGATGAAATTTTCACCTTGTATACCGCATATAATAATGTGATGAAATTAACGCCTTGTATACCGCATATAATAATGTGATGAAATAAACACCTTGTATACAGCATATTATAATGTGATGAAATTAACGCCTTGTACACACCATATACTAATGTGATGAAATTTATACCTGGTATACCGCTTATAATAATGTGATGAAATTAACACCTTGTATACCGCATATAATAATCTGATGAAAGTAACACCTTGTATACCGCATATAATAATGTGATGAAATTAACACATTGTATACCGCATATAATAATGTGATGAAATTTACACCTTGTATACCGCATATAAAATGGGATGAAATTAACAACTTGTATACCGCATATAACAATGTGATTAAATTTACACCTTGTATACCGCATATAATAATGTGATGAAATTAACACATTGTATACCGCATATAATTATGCGATGAAATTAACACATTGTATACCGCATATAATAATATGATGAAAGTAACACCTTGTACCGCATATAATAATGTGATGAAAGTAACACCTTGTATACCGCATGTAAAAATGTGATGAAATTAACACCTTGTATACCGCATATAATAATGTGATGAAATTAACACTTTGTATACCGCATGTAAAAATGTGATGAAATTAACACCTTGTATAACGCTTATAATAATGTGATGAAATTTACACCTTGTATACCGCATATAATAATGTGATGAAATTAACACATTGTATTCCGCATATCATAATGTGATGAAATTAACACCTTGTGTACCGCTTATAATAGTGTGATTACATTAGCACCTTGTATACCGCTTATAACAATGTGATGGATTTAACACCTTGTATACCGCATATAATAATGTTATGAAATTAACACCTTGTATACCGCATATTTAATGTGATGAAATTAACGCCTTGTATACCGCATATAATAATGTGATGAAATTTACACCTTGTATACCGCATATAATAATGTGATGAAATTAACGCCTTGTATACCGCATATGATCATGTGATGAAATTAACGCCTTGTATACCGCATATAAAAATGTAATGAAATTTACACATTGTATACCGCATATAATAATGTGAAAAAATTAACGCCTTGTATACCGCATATAATAATGTGAGGAAATAACACATTGTATACCGCATATAATAATGTGATGAAATTAACACATTGTACACCGCATATAATAATGTGATGAAATTAACGCCTTGTATACCGCATATACTAATGTGATGAAATTAACACCTTGTATACCGCATATAATAATGTGATGAAATTTACACCTTGTATACCGCATATATAAATGTGATGAAATTTACACCTTGTATACCGCATATAATAATGTGATGAAATTAACACATTGTATACCGCATATAATAAGGTGATGAAATTAACACCTTGTATACGGCATAAAATAATGTGATGAAATTAACACCTTCTATACCGCATATAATGATGTGATTAAATAAACATCTTCTTTACCGCATATAATAATGTGATGAAAGTAATACCTTGTATACCGCATATAATAATGTGATGAAATTAACGCCTTGTATAACGCATATAATAAGGTGATGAAATTAACACCTTGTATACCGCATATTATAATGTGATGAAATTAACGCCTTGTACACACCATATACTAATGAGATGAAATTTACACCTGGTATACCGCTTATAAAAATGTGATGAAATTAACACCTTGTATACCGCATATAATAATGTGATGAAATTTACACCTTGTATACCGCATATAATAATGGGATGAAATTAAAAACTTGTATACCGCTAATAATAATGTGATGAAATTAACACATTGAATACCGCATATAATAATGTGATGAAATTAACACCTTGTATATCGCATATAATAATTTGATGAAATTAACGCCTTGTATACCGCATATAATTATGTGATGACATTTACACCTTCTATACCGCTTATAAAAATGTGATGAAATAAACACCTTGTATACCCTATATAATTATGTGATAAAATTAACACCTTGTATACCGCATATAATAATGTGATGAAATTAACACCTTGTATACCGCATATAATGATGTGATGAAATTAACACCTTGTGTACTGCATATAATAATGTGATTAAATTAACACGTTGTATACCGCATATAATAATGTGATGAAATTAACACCTTGTATACCGCATATAATAATGTGATGAAATTTACACCTTGTATATCACATATAATAATGTGATGAAATTTACACCTTGTATACCGCATATAATAATGTGATGAAATTTTCACCTTGTATACCGCATATAATAATGTGATGACATTAATACCTTGTATCTCGCATATAATAATGTGATGAAATTAACACCTTGTATACCGCATACAATAATGTGATTAAAGTAACACCTTGTATACCGCATACATTAACGTGATGAAATTAACACCTTCTATATCGCATATAACAATGTGATGAAATTAACACATTCTATACCGCATATAATAACGTGATGAAATTAAAACCTTGTATACTGCATGTAAAAATGTAATTAAATTAACACCTTGTATACCGCATATAATAATCGGATGAAATAAACACCTTGTATACCGCTTACATTAATTTGATGAAATTTACACCTTGTGTACCGCATATAATAATGTTATGAAATTAACACCTTGTATACCGCATAAATAATGTGATGAAATAACCGCCTTGTATACCGCATATCATAATGTGATGAAATTTACACCTTGTATACCGCATATAATAATGTGATGAAATCAACGCCTTGTATACCGCATATAATAATGTGATGAAATTAACGCCTTGTATACCGCATATAAAAATATAATGAAATTTACACCTTGTATACCGCACATAATAATGTGAAAAAATTAACGCCTTGTTTACCGCATATAATAATGTGATGAAATTTACACCTTGTATACCGCATATAATAATGTGATGAAATTTACACCTTGTATACCGCATATAATAATGTGATGAAATTTACACATTGAATACCGCATATAATAATGTGATGAAATAAACACATTGTATACCGCATATAATAATGTGATGAAATTTACACCTTGTATACCGCATATATAAATGGGATGAAATTTACACCTTGTATACCGCATATAATAATGTGATGAAATTAACACATTGTATACCGCATATAATAAGGTGATTAAATTAACACATTGTATACCGCATATAATAATGTGATGAAATTAACACCTTGTATACCGCATATAATAATGTGATGAAATTAACACCTTCTTTACCGCATATAATAATGTGATGAAAGTAACACCTTGTATACCGCATATAATAATGTGATGAAATTAACGCCTTGTATACCGCATATAATAATGTGATGAAATTAACACCTTGTATACCGCATATTATAATGTGATGAAATTAACGCCTTGTACACACCATATACTAATGTGATGAACTTTATACCTGGTATACCGCTTATAATAATGTGATGAAATTAACACCTTGTATACCGCATATAATAATGTGATGAAATTAACGCCTTGTATACCGCATATAATAATGTGATTAAATTAACACATTGTATACCGCATATAATAATGTGATGAAATTTACACCTTTTATACCGCATATAAAAATGGGATGAAATTAACAACTTGTATACCGCATATAACAATGTGATGAAATTTACACCTTGTATACCGCATATAAAATTGTGATGAAATTTACACATTGTATACCGCATATCATAATGTGATGAAATTAACACCTTGTGTACCGCTTATAATAATGTGATTACATTAGCACCTTGTATACCGCTTATAACAATGTGATGGATTTAACACCTTGTATACCGCATATAATAATGTGATGAAATTTACACCTTGTATACCGCATATAATAATATGATTAAATTAACGCCTTGTATACCGCATATAATAATACGATGAAATTAACACATTGTATACCGCATATAATAATGTGATGAAAGTAACACATTGTATACCGCATATAATAATGTGATGAAAGTAACACCTTGTATACCGCATGTAAAAATGTGATGAAATTAACACCTTGTATACCGCATATAATAATGTGATGAAATTAACACCTTGTATACCGCATGTAAAAATGTGATGAAATTAACACCGAGTATAACGCTTATAATTATGTGATGAAATTAACACCTTGTATTCCGCATATAACAATGTGATGAAATTTACACCTTGTATACCACATATAATAATGTGATGAAATTAACACATTGTATACCGCATATCATAATGTGATGAAATTAACACCTTGTGTACCGCTTATAATAATGTGATTACATTAGCACCTTGTATACCGCTTATAACAATGTGATGGATTTAACACCTTGTATACCGCATATAAAAATGTAATGAAATTTACACATTGTATACAGCATACAATAATGTGAAAAAATTAACGCCTTGTATACCGCATATAATAATGTGAGGAAATAACCACCTTGTATACCGCATATAATAATGTGATGAAATTAACACATTGTACACCGCATATAATAATGTGATGAAATTAACGCCTTGTATACCGCATATACTAATGTGATGAAATTAACACCTTGTATACCGCATATAATAATGTGATGAAATTTACACCTTGTATACCGCATATATAAATGTGATGAAATTTACACCTTGTATACCGCATATAATAATGTGATGAAATTAACACATTGTATACCGCATATAATAAGGTGATGAAATTAACACCTTGTATACCGCATAAAATAATGTGATGAAATTAACACCTTGTATACCGGATATAATAATGTGATTAAATTAACATCTTCTTTACCGCATATAATAATGTGATGAAAGTAACACCTTGTATACCGCATATAATAATGTGATGAAATTAACGCCTTGTATACCGCATATAATAAGGTGATGAAATTAACACCTTGTATACCGCATATTATAATGTGATTAAATTAACGCCTTGTACACACCATATACTAATGTGATGAAATTTACACCTGGTATACCGCTTATAATAATGTGATGAAATTAACACCTTGTATACCGCATATAATAATGTGATGAAATTAACGCCTTGTATACCGCATATGATCATGTGATGAAATTAACGCCTTGTATACCGCATATAAAAATGTAATGAAATTTACACATTGTATACAGCATACAATAATGTGAAAAAATTAACGCCTTGTATACCGCATATAATAATGTGAGGAAATAACCACCTTGTATACCGCATATAATAATGTGATGAAATTAACACATTGTACACCGCATATAATAATGTGATGAAATTAAAGCCTTGTATACCGCATATACTAATGTGATGAAATTAACACCTTGTATACCGCATATAATAATGTGATGAAATTTACACCTTGTATACCGCATATATAAATGTGATGAAATTTACACCTTGTATACCGCATATAATAATGTGATGAAATTAACACATTGTATACCGCATATAATAAGGTGATGAAATTAACACCTTGTATACCGCATAAAATAATGTGATGAAATTAACACCTTGTATACCGGATATAATAATGTGATTAAATTAACATCTTCTTTACCGCATATAATAATGTGATGAAATTAACACCTTGCATACCGCATATAATAATGTGAGGAAATTAACGCCTTGTATACCGCATATAATAAGGTGATGAAATTAACACCTTGTATACCGCATATTATAATGTGATGAAATTAACGCCTTGTACACACCATATACTAATGTGATGAAATTTACACCTGGTATACCGCTTATAATAATGTGATTAAATTAACACCTTGTATACCGCATATAATAATGTTATGAAATTTACACCTTGTATACCGCATATAATAATGGGATGAAATTAACACCTTGTATACCGCTAATAATAATGTGATGAAATTAACATCTTGTATACCGCATATAATAATGTTATGAATTTACATCTTGTATACCGCATATAATAATGTGATGAAATTAACACCTTGTATACCGCATATTATAATTTGATGAAATTAACGCCTTGTATACCGCATATAATAATGTGATGAAATTTACACCTTCTATACCGCTTATAAAAATGTGATGAAATAAACACCTTGTATACCCTATATAATTATGTGATGAAATTAACACCTTGTATACCGCATATAATAATGTGAGTAAATTAACACCTTGTATACCGCATAAAATGATGTGATGAAATTAACACCTTGTATACCGCATATAATAATGTGATTAAATTTACACCTTGTATACCGCATATAATAATGTGATGAAATAACCACCTTGTGTACCGCTTATAATAATGTGATTACATTAGCACCTTGTATACCGCTTATAACAATGTGATGGATTTAACACCTTGTATACCGCATATAATAATGTGATGAAATTTACACCTTGTATACCGCATATAATAATGTGATGAAATTAACGCCTTGTATACCGCATATGATCATGTGATGAAATTAACGCCTTGTATACCGCATATAAAAATATAATGAAATTTACACATTGTATACAGCATACAATAATGTGAAAAAATTAACGCCTTGTATACCGCATATAATAATGTGAGGAAATAACCACCTTGTATACCGCATATAATAATGTGATGAAATTAACACATTGTACACCGCATATAATAATGTGATGAAATTAACGCCTTGTATACCGCATATACTAATGTGATGAAATTAACACCTTGTATACCGCATATAATAATGTGATGAAATTTACACCTTGTATACCGCATATATAAATGTGATGAAATTTACACCTTGTATACCGCATATAATAATGTGATGAAATTAACACATTGTATACCGCATATAATAAGGTGATGAAATTAACACCTTGTATACCGCATAAAATAATGTGATGAAATTAACACCTTGTATACCGGATATAATAATGTGATTAAATTAACATCTTCTTTACAGCATATAATAATGTGATGAAAGTAACACCTTGTATACCGCATATAATAATGTGATGAAATTAACGCCTTGTATACCGCATATAATAAGGTGATGAAATTAATACCTTGTATACCGCATATTACAATGTGATTAAATTAACGCCTTGTACACACCATATAATAATGTGATGAAATTTACACCTGGTATACCGCTTATAATAATGTGATGAAATTAACACCTTGTATACCGCATATAATAATGTGATGAAATTAACGCCTTGTATACCGCATATGATCATGTGATGAAATTAACGCCTTGTATACCGCATATAAAAATGTAATGAAATTTACACATTGTATACAGCATACAATAATGTGAAAAAATTAACGCCTTGTATACCGCATATAATAATGTGAGGAAATAACCACCTTGTATACCGCATATAATAATGTGATGAAATTAACACATTGTACACCGCATATAATAATGTGATGAAATTAACGCCTTGTATACCGCATATACTAATGTGATGAAATTAACACCTTGTATACCGCATATAATAATGTGATGAAATTTACACCTTGTATACCGCATATATAAATGTGATGAAATTTACACCTTGTATACCGCATATAATAATGTGATGAAATTAACACATTGTATACCGCATATAATAAGGTGATGAAATTAACACCTTGTATACCGCATAAAATAATGTGATGAAATTAACACCTTGTATACCGGATATAATAATGTGATTAAATTAACATCTTCTTTACCGCATATAATAATGTGATGAAAGTAACACCTTGTATACCGCATATAATAATGTGAGGAAATTAACGCCTTGTATACCGCATATAATAAGGTGATGAAATTAACACCTTGTATACCGAAAATTATAATGTGATGAAATTAACGCCTTGTACACACCATATACTAATGTGATGAAATTTACACCTGGTATACCGCTTATAATAATGTGATGAAATTAACACCTTGTATACCGAATATAATAATGTTATGAAATTTACACCTTGTATACCGCATATAATAATGGGATGAAATTAACACCTTGTATACCGCTAATAATAATGTGATGAAATTAACATCTTGTATACCGCATAAAATAATGTGATGAATTTACATCTTGTATACCGCATATAATAATGTGATGAAATTAACACCTTGTATACCGCATATAATAATTTGATGAAATTAACGCCTTGTATACCGCATAAAATAATGTGATGAAATTTACACCTTCTATGCCGCTTATAAAAATGTGATGAAATAAACACCTTGTATACCCTATATAATTATGTGATGAAAGTAACACCTTGTATACCGCATATAATAATGTGATGAAATTAACACCTTGTATACCGCATAAAATGACGTGATGAAATTAACACCTTGTATACCGCATATAATAATGTGATTAAATTTACACCTTGTATACCGCATATAATAATGTGATGAAATTAACACCTTGTATACCGCATATAAAAATGTGATGAAATTTACACCTTGTATATCACATATAATAATGTGATGAAATTTACACCTTGTATACCGCATATAATAATGTGATGAAATTTTCACCTTGTATATTGCATATAATAATGTGATGAAATTAACGCCTTGTATACCGCATATAATAATGTTATTAAATTAACACCTTGTATACCGCATATTATAATTTGATGAAATTAACGCCTTGTACACACCATATACTAATGTGATGAAATTTATACCTGGTATACCGCTTATAATAATGTGATGAAATTACCACCTTGTATACCGCATATAATAATCTGATGAAAGTAACACCTTGTATACCAGATATAATAATGTTATGAAATTAACACATTGTATACCGCATATAATAATGTGATGAAATTTACACCTTGTACACCGCATATAAAAATGGGATTAAATTAACAACTTGTATACCGCATATAACAATGTGATGAAATTTACACCTTGTATACCGCATATAATAATGTGATGAAATTTACACATTGTATACCGCATATCATAATTTGATCAAATTAACACCTTGTGTACCGCTTAAAATAATGTGATTACATTAGCACCTTGTATACCGCTTATAACAATGTGATGGATTTAACACCTTGTATACCGCATATAATAATGTGATGAAATTTACACCTTGTATACCGCATACAATAATGTGATGAAATTAACGCCTTGTATACCGCATATAATTATGCGATGAAATTAACACATTGTATACCGCATATAATAATGTGATGAAAGTAACACCTTGTACCGCATATAATAATGTGATGAAAGTAACACCTTGTATACCGCATGTAAAAATGTGATGAAATTAACACCTTGTATACCGCATATAATAATGTGATGAAATTAACACCTTGTATACCGCATGTAAAAATGTGATGAAATTAACACCTTGTATAACGCTTATAATAATGTGATGAAATTTACACCTTGTATACCACAGATAATAATGTGATGAAATTAACACATTGTATACCGCATATCATAATGTGATGAAATCAACACCTTGTGTACCGCTTATAATAATGTGATTACATTAGCACCTTGTATACCGCTTATAACAATGTGATAGATTGAACACCTTGTATACCGCATATAATAATGTTATCAAATTAACACCTTGTAAACCGCATATATAATGTGATGAAATTAACGCCTTGTATACCGCATATAATAATGTGATTAAATTTACACCTTGTATACCGCATATAATAATGTGATGAAATTAACGCCTTGTATACCGCATATGATCATGTGATGAAATTAACGCCTTGTATACCGCATATAAAAATTTAATGAAATTTACACATTGTATACCGCATATAATAATGTGAAAAAATTAACGCCTTGTATACCGCATATAATATTGTGAGGAAATAACCACCTTGTATACCGCATATAATAATGTGATGAAATTAACACATTGTACACCGCATATAATAATGTGATGAAATTAACGCCTTGTATACCGCATATACTAATGTGATTAAATTAACACCTTGTATACCGCATATAATAATGTGATGAAATTAACACCTTGTATACCGCATATAATAATTTGATGGAATTTACGCCTTGTATACCGCATATAATAATGTGATGAAATTTACACCTTCTATACCGCTTATAAAAATGTGATGAAATAAACACCTTGTATACCCTATATAATTATGTGATGAAATTAACACCTTGTATACCGCATATAATAATGTGATGAAATTAACACCTTGTATACCGCATATAATGATGTGATGAAATTAACACCTTGTATACCGCATATAATAATGTGATTGAATTTACACCTTGTATACCGCATATAATAATGTGATGAACTTAACACCTTGTATACCGCATATAATAATGTGATGAAATTTACACCTTGTATATCACATATAATAATGTGATGAAATTTACACCTTGTATACCGCATATAATAATGTGATGAAATTTTCGCATTGTATACCACATATAATAATGTGATTACATTAATACCTTGTATCTCGCATATAATAATGTGGTGAAATTAACACCTTGTATACTGCATACAATAATGTGATGAAATTAACGCCTTGTATACCGCATATAATAATGCGATGAAATTAACACATTGTATATCGCATATAATAATGTGATGAAATTAACACATTGTATACGACATATATTAATGTGATGAAATTAACACATTGTATATCGCATATAATAATGTGATGAAATTAACACCTTGTATACCGCATATAATAATGTGATGAAATTTACACCTTGTATACCGCATATAATAATGTGATGAATTACATACCTTGTATACCGCATATAAAAATGTGATGAAATTAACACATTGAATACCGCATATAAAATGTGATGAAATTTACACGTTGTATACCGCATATAATAATGTGATGATATTAACACATTGTATACCGATTATAATAATGTGATGACATTTAAACCTTGTATACCGCATATAATAATGTGATGAAATTAACACCTTGTATACCGCTTATAATAATGTGATGAAATTTACACCTTGTATACCGAATATAAAAATGTGATTAAATTTACACCTTGTATACCGTATATAATAATGTGATGAAATTAACACCTTGTATACCGCATATAATATTGTGATGAAATTAACGACTTGTATACCGCATATAATAATGTGATGAAATTTACACCTTGTATACCGCATATAAAATTGTGATGAAATTAACACCTTGTATACCGCATAATATAATGTGATGAAATTAACACCTTGTATACCGCATATAACAATGTGATGAAAGTTACACATTGTAAACCGCATATAATAATTTGATGAAATTAACACCTTGTATACCCCATATAATAATGTGATTAAATTAACACATTGTATACCGCATATAATAATGTAATGAAATTTACACCTTGTATACCGCATATAATATTGTGATTAAATTTACACCTTGTATACCGCATACAATATTGTGATGAAATTAACACCTTGTATACCGCATATAATAATGTGATGAAAGTAACACCTTGTATACCGCATATAATAATGTTATGAAATTAACGCCTTGTATACCCCATATAATAATGTGATGAAAGTAACATCTTGTATACTGCATATAATATTGTGATGAAAGTAACACCTTGTATACTGCATATAATATTGTGATGAAATTAACGCCTTGTACACACCATATACTACTGTGATGAAATTTACACCTTGTATACCGCTTATAATAATGTGATCAAATTAACACCTTGTATACCGCATATAAAAATCTGATGGAAGTAACACCTTGTATACCGCATATAATAATGTGATTAAATTAACGCCTTGTATACCGCATATAAACATGTGATGAAATTTACACCTTGTATACCGCATATAATAATGGGATGAAATAAACAACTTGTATACCGCTTATAATAATGTGATGAAATTAACACATTGTATACCGAATATAATAATGTGATGAAATTTACACCTTGTATACCGCATATAAAATTGTGATAAAATTAACACCTTGTATACCGCATATAATAATGTGATGAAATAACCACCTTGTATACCGCATATAACAATGTGATGAAATTTACACATTGTAAACACCATATAATAATTTGATGAAATTAACACCTTGTATACCCCATATAATAATGTGATGAAATTTACACATTGTATACCGCATATAATAATGTGAAAAAATTTACACCTTGTATACCGCATATCATATTGTGATGAAATTTACACCTTGTATACCGCATATAATAATGTGATGAAATTTACACCTTGTATACCGCATATAATAATGTGATGAAATAAACACCTTGTATACCGCATATCATAATGTGATGACATTTACACCTTGTATATCGCATAAAATAATGTGATTACATTTACACCTTGTATACCGCATATAATAATATGATGAAATTTACACCTTGTATACCGCATATAATAATGTGATGAAATTAATACCTTGTATCTCGCATATAATAATGTGATGAAATTAACACCTTGTATACCGCATATAAATATCTGATGAAATTTACACCTTGTATATCGCATATAATAATGTGATTAAATTAACACCTTGTATACCGCATATATATGATGTGATGTAATTAACACCTTGTATACCGCATATAATAATGTGATGAAATTAACACCTTGTATACCGCATATAATGATGTGATGAAATTTACACCTTGTATACCGCATGTAATAATGTGATGAAATTAACACCTTGTATACCGCATATAATAATGTGATTAAATTTACACCTTGTATATCGAATATAATAATGGGATGAAATTAACACCTTGTATACCGCATATAATAATGGGATGAAATTTACACCTTGTATACCGCATATAATAATGCGAAAAAATTTACACCTTGTCTACCGCATATAATAATTTGATGAAATTTACACATTGTATACCGCATATAAAAATGTGATGAAAGTAACATCTTGTATACCGCATATAATAATGTGATGAAATGTACACCTTGTATACCGCATATAATAATGTGATGAAATTTACACCTTGTGTACCGTATACAATAATGTGATGAAATTAACACCTAGTATACCGCATACAATAATGTGATGAAATTAACACCTTGTATACCGCATACAATAATGTGATGAAATTAACACCTTGTATACCGCATATAATAATGTGATTAAATTAACACCTTGTATACCGCATATAATCATGTGATGAAATTTACACCTTGTATACCGCATATAATAATGTGATGAAATTAACACCTTGTATACCGCATATAATAATGTGATGAAATTAACACATTGAATACCGCATATCATAATGTGATGAAATAAACACATTGTATACCGCATATAATAATTTGATGAATTAACACCTTGTATACCGCATATAATAATGTGATGAAATTAACACCTTGTATACCGCATATAATAATGTGATGAAATTAACACCTTGTATACCGCATATAATAATGTGATGAAATTAACGCCTTGTATACCGCATATAAAAATGCGATGAAATTAACACATTGTATATCGCATACAATAATGTGATGAAATTAACACATTGTATACCGCATATAATAATGTGATGAAATAAACACATTGTATACAGCATATAATAATGTGGTGAAATTAACACCTTGCATACCGCATAAACAATGTAATGAAATTAACGCCTTGTATACCGCATAAAATAATGCGATGAAATTAACACATTGTATACCGCATATAATAATGTGATGAAAGTAACACCTTGTATACCGCATGTAATAATGTGATGAAATTACACCTTGTATACTGACTATAAGAATGTAATGAAATTTACACCTTGTATACCTCATATAATAATGTGATTAAATTTACACATTGTATACCGCATATAATAATGTGATGAAATTAACACCTTGTATACTGCATATAATAATGTGATTAAATTAACACCTTGTATACCCCATATAATAATGTGATGAAATTTACACCTTGTATACCGCATATAATAATGTGATTAAATTAACATCTTGTATACCGCATACAATAATGTGGTTAAATTTTAATCCTCTATACCGCATATTATAATGTGATGAAATTTACACCTTGTATACCGCATATAATAATGTGATTAAATTAACACCGTGTATAGCGCATATAATAATGTGATTAAATTAACACCTTGTATACCGCATATAATAATGTGATGAAATTTACACCTTGTATACCGCATATAATAATGTGATGAAATTAACACAATGTATACCGCATGTAATTATCTTATGAAATTAAAACATTGAATTCCGCATACAACAATGTGATGAAATAAACACATTGTATACCGCATATAATAATGTGATAAAATTAACACCTTGTATATCGCATATAATAATGTGATTAAATTAACACCTTGTATACCGCATATAATAATGTGATGAAATTTACGCCTCGTATACCAAATATATTAATGTGATGAAAGTAACGCCTTGTATACCGCATATAATAATGCGATGAAATTAACACATTGTATATCGCATATAACAAGGTGATGAAATAAACACATTATATACCGCATATAATAATGTGATTAAATTAACACATTGTATACCGCATATAACAATGTGATGAAATTAACACCTTGTATACCGCATATAATAATGTGATGACAGTAACTCCTTGTATACCGCATATAATAATGCGATGAAATTAACACATTGTATACCGCATATAATAATGTGATGAAAGTAACACCTTGTATACCGCATATAATAATGTGATGAAATTTACACCTTGTATACACCATATAATAATGTGATGAAATTTACACCTTATATAACGTATATAACAATGTGATGAAATTTACACCTTCTATACCGCATATCATAATGTGATGAACTTAACACCTTGTATACAGCATATAATAATGTGATGAAATGAACATCTTGTATACCGCATATAATAATGTGATGAAATTTACACCTTGTATACCGCATATAATAATGTGATGAAATTTACACCTTGTATACCGCATACAATAATGGGATAAAATTAACACCTTGTATACCGCATATAATAATGTGATGAAATTAACACATTGTATACCGCATATAATAATGTGATGAAATAAACACATTGTATACCGCATATATTAATGCGATGAAATGAATACCTTGTATACTTCATATAATAATGTGAAAAAATTTACACTTTGTATACCGCATATAATAATGTGATGAAATTTACACCTTGTATACCGCATATAATAATGTGATGAAATTAACACCTTGTATACCGCATATAATAATGTGATGAAATTAACACCTTGTATACCGCATATAATAATGTGATGAAATTAACACCTTGTATACCGCATATCATCATGTGATGAAAGTAACACCTTGTATACCGCATATAATAATGTGATTAAAGTAACACCTTGTATACCGCATATAATAATGTGATGAAATTGATGCCTTGTATACCGCATATAATAAGGATATGAAATGAACACCTTGTATACCTCATAAATAATGTGATTAAATTAACACCTTGTATACCGCTTATAATAATGTGATGAAATTAACACCTAGTATACCGCATAAAATAATGTGATAAAATTAACACCTTGTATACCGAATATAATAATGTGATGAAATTTACACCTTGTATACCGCATATAATAATGTGATGAAATTTACACCTTGTATACCGCATATAATAATGTGATGAAATTTACACCTTGTATACCGCATATAATAAAGTGAAAACATTTACACCTTGTATACCGAATATCATAATGTGATGAAATTTACACCTTGTATACCGCATATAATAATGTGATGAAATTCACACCATGTATACCGCATACAATAATGTGATGAAATTTACACATTGAATACCACATATAATAATGTTATGAAATGTACACCTGATATACCGCATATAATAATGTGATCAAATTAACACCTTGTATATCGCATATAATATTGTGATGAAATTAACACCTTGTATACCGCATATAATAATGTGATGAAGTTAACGCCTTGTATACTGCATATAATTATGCGATGAAATTAACACATTTATACCGCATATAATAATGTGATGAAAGTAACACCTTGTATACCGCATATAATAATGTTATAAAATAAATACCTTGTATACCGCATATAATAATGTGATGAAATTTACCCCTTATATACCGTATATAATACTGTGATGAAATTAACACATTGTATACAGCATATCATAATGTGATGAAATTTACACCTTGTATACCGCATATAATAATGTGATGAAATTTACACCTTGTATACCGCATATAATAATGTGATGAAATTTACACCTTGTATACTGCATATAATAATGTGATTAAATTTACACATTGTATACCGCATATAATAATGTGATGAAATTTACACCTTGTATACCGCATATCATAATGTGATGAAATAAAAACCTTCTATACCGCGTATAATAATGTAATGAAATTAACACCTTGTATACCGCATATAATAATGTGATGAAATTTACACATTATATACCGCATATAATAATGTCAGGAAATTTACACCTTGTATACCGCATATAATAATGTGATGAAATTAACACCTTGTATTCCGCATATAATAATGTGATAAAATTAACAGCTTGTATACCGCATATTGAAAAATGTGATGAAATAAACATCTTGTATACCGCATATAATAATGTGATGAAATTAACACCTTCTATACCGCATATAATAATGTGATGAAATTTACACCTTGTAAACCGCATATAATAATGTGAAAAAATTTACACCTTGTAAACCGCATATAATTATGTGATGAAATTTACACCCTGTATACCGCATATAATATGATGAAATTTACACCTTGTATACCGCATATAATAATCTGATGAAATTAACACCTTTTATACCGCATATAATAATGTGATGAAATTAACACATTGTAGACCGCATATAATAATGCGATGAAATAAATACCTTGTATACCGCATATAATAATGTGAACAATTTACACCTTGTATACCGCATATAATAATGTGATGAAATTCACACCTTGTATAGCGCATATAATAATGTGATGAAATTAACACCTTGTATACGGCATATAATAATGTGATGAAATGACAACCTTGTATACCGCATATAATAATGTGATGAAATTAACACCTTGTATACCGCATATCATAAGTGATTAAAGTAACACCTTGTATACCGCGTATTATAATGTGATGAAAGTAACACCTTGTATACGGCATATAATAATGTGACGAAATTGATGCCTTGTATACCGCATATAACAAGGTGATGAAATAAACACCTTTTATACCGCATATAATAATGTGATTAAATAAACGCCTTGTATACCGCATATAATAATGTGATGGAATTAACACGTTGTATACCGCATATAATAATGTGATGAAATAAACACCTTGTATAACGCTTATAATAATGTGATGAAATTAACACCTTGTATACCGCATATAATAATGTGATTAAATTAACACCTTGTATACCGCATATAACAATGTGATGAAATTAACACCTTGTATACCGCATATAATAATATGATGAAACTAACGCCTTGTATACCGCATATAATAATGCGATGAAATAAACACATTGTATACCGCATATAATAATGTGATGAAACTAACACCTTGTATACCGCATATAATAATGTGGTGAAATTAACACCTTGTATACCGCATATCACAATGTGATGAAATTAACACCTTGTATACCGCATATAAAAATGTGATGAAATTAACACCTTGTATACCGCATGTAACAATGTGGTGATATTAACACCTTGTATACCGCATATAATAATTGGATGAACTTAACACCTTGTATACCGCTTATAATAATGTGATTAAATTAACACCTTGTATACCGCATATAATAACGTGATGAAATTTACACCTTGTATACCGCATATTATAATGTGATGAAATTAACACCTTGTATACCGCATATAAAAATGTGATGAAATTAACACCTTGTATACCGAATATAATAATCTTATGAAATTTAATCCTTGTATACCGCATATAATAATGTGTTTAAATTAACACCTTGTATACCGCATATCAAAATGTGATGACATTAACACCTTGTATATCGCATATACTAATGTGATGAAATTTACACCTTGTATACCGCATATAATAATGTGATTAAATTTACACCTTGTATACCGCATATAATAATGTGACGAAATTAATACCTTGTATACCGCATATAATAATGTGATGAATTTAACACCTTGTATACCGCATATAATAATGTGATAAAATGAACACATTGAATACCGCATATAATAATGTTATGAAATTAACACCTTGTATACCGCATATAATAATGTGATGAAATTAACACCTGGTATACCGCATATAATAATGTGATGAAATTTACACCTTGCCTACGCATATAATAATGTGAAAAAATTTACACCTTGTATACCGCATATAATAATGTGATGAAATTAACACCTTGTATTCCGCAGATCATATTATGATGAAATTAACACCTTGTATACCGTTTATAATAATGTGATGAAACTAACACCTTGTATACCGCTTATAATAATGTGATGGATTTAACACATTGTATACCGCATATAACAATGTGATGAAATTAACACCTTGTATACCGCATATAATAATATGATGAAACTAAAGCCTTGTATACCGCATATAATAATGCGATGAAATCAACACATTGTATACCGCATATAATAATGTGATGAAAGTAACACCTTGTATACCGCATATAATAATGTGATGAAATTTACACCTTGTATACCGCATATCATAATGTGATGAAATTAAAACCTTCTATACCGCGTATAACATTGTGATGAAATTAACACCTTGTATACCGCATATAATAATGTGATGAAATTTACACCTTATATACCGCATATAATAATGTCAGGAAATTTACACCTTGTATACCGCATATAATAATGTGATGAAATTTACACCTTGTATACCGCATATAATAATGTGATAAAATTAACACCTTGTATACCGCATATTTAAAAATGTGATGAAATAAACACCTTGTATACCGCATATAATAATGTGATTAAATTAACACCTTCTATACCGCATATAATAATGTGATGAAATTTACACATTGTATACCGCATACATTAATGTGAAAACATTTACACCTTGTAAACCGCATATAATTATGTGATGAAATTTACACCCTGTATACCGCATATAATATGATGAAATTTACACCTTGTATACCGCATATAATAATGTGATGAAATTAACACCTTGTATACCGCATATAATTATGTGATGAAATTAACACATTGTAGACCGCATATAATAATGCGATGAAATTAATACCTTGTATACCGCATATAATAATGTGAAAAATTTACACCTTGTATACCGCATAAAATAATGTGATTAAATTCACACCTTGTATACCGCATATAATATTGTGATGAAATTAACACCTTGTATACGGCATATAATAATGTGATGAAATGACCACCTTGTATACCGCATATAATACTGTGATTAAATTAACACCTAGTATACCGCATATCATAAGTGATTAAAGTAACACCTTGTATACCGCGTATTATAATGTGATGAAAGTAACACCTTGTATACCGCATATAATAATGTGATGAAATTGATGCCTTGTATACCGCATATAACAAGGTGATGAAATAAACACCTTTTATACCGCATATAATAATGTGATTAAATAAACGCCTTGTATACCGCATATAATAATGTGATGGAATTAACACCTTGTATACCGCATATAATAATGTGATGAAATTAACACCTTGTATAACGCTTATAATAATGTGATGAAATTAACACCTTGTATACCGCATATAATAATGTGATTAAATTAACACCTTGTATACCGCATATCATAATGTGATCAATTTAACACCTTGTATACCGTTTATAATAATGTGATGAAATTAACACCTTGCATACCGCTTATAATAATGTGATTGATTTAAGACATTGTATACCGCATATAACAATGTGATGAAATTAACACCTTGTATACCGCATATAATAATATGATGAAACTAATGCCTTGTATACACATATAATAATGCGATGAAATAAACACATTGTATACCGCATATAATAATGTGATGAAAGTAACACCTTGTATACCGCATATAATAATGTGGTGAAAGTAACACCTTGTATACCGCATATCATAATGTGATGAAATTAACACCTTGTATACCGCATATAATAATGTGATGAAATTAAGACCTTGTATACCGCATGTAATAATGTAGTGATATTAACACCTTGTATACCGCATATAAAAATTGGATGCAATTAACACCTTGTATACCGCTTATAATAATGTGATCAAATTAACACCTTGTATACCGCATATAATAATGTGATGAAATTTACACCTTGTATACCGCATATTATAATGTGATGAAATTAACACTGTGTATACCGCATATAAAAATGTGATGAAATTAACACCTTGTATACCGCATATACTATTGTGAGTAAATTAACACCTTGTATACCGTTTTTAATAATGTGATGAAATTAACACCTTGTATACCGCTTATAATAATGTGATTGATTTAACACATTGTTTACCGCATATAACAATGTGATGAAATTAACACCTTGTATACCGCATATAATAATATGATGAAACTAACGCCTTGTGTACCGCATATAATAATGCGATGAAATAAACACATTGTATACCGCATATAATAATGTGATGAAAGGAAAACCTTGTATACCGCATATAATAATGTGGTGAAATTAACACCTTGTATACCGCATATCATAATGTGATGAAATTAACACCTTGTATACCGCATATAATAATGTGATGAAATTAACACCTTGTATACCGCATGTAATAATGTGGTGATATTAACACATTGTATACCGCATATAATAATTGGATGAAATTAACACCTTGTATACCGCTTATAATAATGTGATGAAATTAACACCTTGTATACCGCATATTATAATGTGATGAAATTAACACCTTGTATACCGCGTATAAAAATGTGATGAAATTAACACCTTGTATACCGCATATAATAATCTTATGAAATTTAAACCTTGTATACCGCATATAATAATGTGTTAAAATTAACACCTTGTATACCGCATATAAAAATGTGATGAAACTAACACCTTGTATATCGCATATACTAATGTGATGAAATTTACACCTTGTATACCGCATATAATAATGTGATGAAATTTACGCCTTGTGTACCGCATATAATAATGTGATGAAATTAATACCTTGTATACCGCATATAATAATGTGATGAATTTAACACCTTGTATACCGCATATAATAATGTGATAAAATGAACACATTGAATACCGCATATAATAATGTGATGAAATTTACACCTTGTATACCGCATATAATAATGTGATGAAATTAACACCTTGTATACCGCATATAATAATGTGATTAAATTTACACCTTGTATACGCATATAATAATGTGAAAAAATTTACACCTTGTATACCGCATATAATAATGTGATGAAATTAACATCTTGTATACCGCATATAATTATGCGATGAAATAAACACCTTGTATACCGTTTATAATAATGTGATTAAACTAAAACCTTGTATACCGCTTATAATAATGTGATGGATGTAACACATTGTATACCGCATATAACAATGAGATGAAATTAACACCTTGTATACCGCATATAATAATATGATGAAACTAACGCCTTGTATTCCGCATATAATAATGCGATGAAATCAACACATTGTATACCGCATATAATAATGTGATGAAAGTAACACCTTGTATACCGCATATAATAATGTGGTTAAATTAACACCTTGTATACCGCATATCATAATGTGATGAAATTAACACCTTGTATACCGCATATAATAATGTGATGAAATTTAAACCTTGTATACCGCATGCAATAATGTGATGATATTAACACCTTGTATACCGCATATTATAATGGGATGAAATTAACACCTTGTATACCGCTTATAATAATGTGATGAAATTAACACCTTGTATACCGCATATAATAATGTGATGAAATTAACACCTTGTATACCGCATATAATAATGTGATGAAATTTTCACCTGGTATACCGCATATAATAATGTGATGAAATTAACACCTTGTATACCGCATATAATAATGTGATGAAATTAACACCTTATATACCGCATATAATAATGTGATGAAATTAACACCTTGTATACCGCATATAATAATGTGATTAAATTAACACCTTGTATACCGCATATAATAATGTGATGAAATTAATACATTGTATACCGCATATAATAATGTGATGAAAGTAACACCTTGTATACCGCATATAATAATGTGATGAAATATACACCTTGTATACCGCATAATGTGATAACATTAACACTTTATGATTGGTGATGAAATTTGGTAATTGCTTTAATTTTTTTTTAATAATAAGAATAATAAAATACTTACACATACTCATTTATATATCCGTATAAGTGTATGTACGTTTATAAGCACCCCGATTAAATTTTGAATTGTCATCATTACTTCACAATGATCTAAGATCGTAAATTTTAATATAATTCATTAACTAATTACTTAATTTTTTAAGTTTTATATTCAAAAATAGTTACTTAAATATATATATGTGTGTATGTAAGTAAGCATTTTTGTACGTATATTTATTTGTGTATATGTTCGTGCGCGTATGTTTATATATATATATATATATGTGTGTATGTAT
Organism: Euprymna scolopes; assembly: GCF_053919585.1. Taxonomy (NCBI): domain Eukaryota; kingdom Metazoa; phylum Mollusca; class Cephalopoda; order Sepiida; family Sepiolidae; genus Euprymna; species Euprymna scolopes. The sequence goes on from NC_136489.1 coordinate 147,221,519, forward strand.
ATATATATATGTATTTTAATCAGGTTATGCCCTATGCTACTGGTACCATGTAACCCAGTACTACCTGCCTCATGGTCGGGTCACCGGCGACTAAACTGCTTCCCCTACCAGACTTGTTTGGTGAGGATGGTGGCTAGTCACCCTGAAGGATTAAAAACAAGAGTTTCCAAAGGGCAAATGAACCCTTTTTTTTGGGGGGGTCAACGGCCAACTAGCACCGTGTGTGTTTGTGTGGATGTATGTTTGCTGGTGTAGAGAGGGCTCCTGTGGGCCGTGGTGAAGGCAACCTTTCTAGGAAAAGTAAATCTCTGATTTAAAAAATCATAAAGCGGGAGACCAGTACCCGCATTAACCTGGTCTACAGTTTAACTTGTTGCTGGCTATCTTGCTGTTGCTTGTTGCTGAATCTCAACATTTTGAATCGAGAGAGA